>NC_143555.1:28929615-29251153 GCF_054136105.1 Typopeltis vanoorti | reverse complement strand
TGAGTTCTGTTTCTGACTTTTCTATACTGTTTTCATGGATGATGCTCCATTAAACTTACTCTTGTCATTCTTCCACTTTCTCCATGTATCTAAAAACATAAGCTTGTTATTATCCATAGTGTTTAGCTTCAAACTTACTAAACTAATTCCTCCTCCTCCTGTTTGACGTCACTGCTGTTCTTCGGAGCAGCCTTACATCATTTTTTCAAGAACTGCTATTTTTAACTGTTCAGGACACAATAAACAGATTCCTTTCCTTAATGGTTACACAGTGATCAGCATTCATATTAAAAATTATGGAAACAACTGCAGTGTGAGAGTAGCACTTCAGTTTAATATAAACAAACATAATCACTTGACTGTGTATAACTGAGAGGAGATCTCCACATAGCCTTTAAGGGAATGCGGAGAACCAACCAGGGCTTCTGACCTAATGTTCAATCCTCACCTTCTCTTTGTGCACCCTATAGGTATCTACCTGGATACTGAACAAACTAAGATGGGCTGGCAATTTGGGATTTAGCCGACTAAATTGTATTCTTATTGGCTGAAACCAAAATACAAAATGATGGTACAACATGAAAGAATTCCATGCCAGCTGGGGCGTCGCCCAGTTAAACAAGGCCCCCCCCCTTGTTGTTTTTGCCAGGGAACCAGGGCAAACAGCGAAAAGTCAGCTACTTGAACAAATCTGAAAACCCACCCCAACTCAACATCACCAGAGTTAAAGATCGGTACTATCAACATAAGAAGCCTGAATGGCAAAGAAATGGAGCTAGCTGAGGAATTAGATAAGTACCAGATCGACCTAATAGGGGTGGCCGAAACAAAAAAGACAAAACCTGGTGAGATCTTTCTGAGCAATAAATACAAAATGTTATATTCAGGCAATGACAATCAAGAAAAATCAGTAGCCATAGTATTCAACACTAAATACGAGGCTAATCTTCTTGATTGGCAGACAGTCTCAAGTAGAGTGATGGGCAGATATCAGAATGGGGAACTGGACAATGAGACTTATTTGTGCCTATCCTACAGAAGGTTCTACTAAGGTAGAAGCAGAGGAATTTTTTTAGGCTTTAGAGAAAGCAACTGACACAATGAAAAAGGAAGAGTTGGTTCTTGTTGGGAATGTGAATAGCAGAGTAGGAAATGATTGTCAGACATACAAAAATATTTTGGGAAAATTTGGAGAAAAGAGCAAAGCTAATAATAATGGCAAATACCTGTTGGATTTCTGCTCAGGACATGGACTGGTTATTACTAACACCATGTTCCAACATAAAAATGTGCACAAATTCACATGGAGAGATAATAATAAATTTAGTTTAATCCTTTATCCAAGTGTGAGCAAACAAAGTTTGTGCCTGAAAATATCTTCAGGACTGAAAATGGTGTTGTACTACCTTACCAAGGTAGGTAGTACAACACTAGGCAACTCGTAGCAAAGGTAGAGCAAGCTACCAACACTCCTATCCCATAATGCAAAACACATCTCCTTGTGGATATGTATAATGTTATGCATTAAGGGATTGGCCACTACTGAGACTAGTTTCGACCTTTATTGAGGTGTCTTTAAGTAAAGACCTCTCTAAAAATTAGGACGATCCCTAGACCACTCCATAGTGGCCGAAAGACCGTCCAACTCAGCGTTGTTCCACTCAATGACAGGCTCACCCTGTCACCGAGTAGAACTTCTCAGTGTTGGCTCTACCCAGTAGCAGGCTCACCCTGCCACCAGCCAGAGCCATAATCTCAGCGGTGGCCCTACTCAGAGACAGGCAAAAACCTATCCCCAAACAGAGCCTCTCAGGCCAGCCCCCACCAGTTCCAACCCCTATCGAGGTCTCATCAGTGGGAGCCAGGCCCAGAGTTGGAGATACCAGGTAGCAGCAATAGCGAGGTCATCTTTACCTATTGGAGTTGCCAAAAGGTGTGCCACTTTTTTTTTATTTTGGCATTATTTTTTTATTTTTTTTTATTTTCAGTCCTAAAGATATTTTCAGGCACAAACTTTGTTTGCTCACACTTGGATAAAGGATTAAACTAAATTTATTATATTCTAACCAAGTGAAAAATAAACTTTCAACATCTTTCTCTAAATCCAGAGTAATTTTTTAAAAAAGGTGACTTCGCTATTGCACCTGGTATCTCCAACTCTGGGCCTGGCTCCCACTGAAGAGACCTCAATAAAGGTCAAAACTAGTCTGAGTAGTGGCCAGTCCCTTAATGCATAACATTATAAACTGTTTTGCATTATGGGAGATACTGGGATAGGAGTGTTGGTAGCTTGCTCCACCTTTGCTATGAGTTGCCTGGTGGTGTACTACCTATCCTGGTAAGGTAGTACAACACCATTTTCAGTCTTGAAGATATTTTCAGGTGCAAACTTTGTTTGCTCACACTTGGATAAAGGATTAAACTAAATTTATTATAGTCTAACCAAGTGAAAAATAAACTTTCAACTTCACATGGAGAGAAGAGGCAAGGAATAAGAAAAGTCTCATCGACTACGTTATTGTTAATAATGATGTTTTCTCCCTGTTGCAGGACACCAGAGTGTATAGAGGATTTGAAATTGATAGTGATCACTATTTAGTCTGGAACAGGATAAAATTGAATTTCATTTTGAAAAGCAGAACCTTTAAGAAAGTTTTAAAGCAAATAAAAGTTGAGCAGCTCTCAGATGTGAACTGTAGACTAAAATACACAAAGATTATTGAAGAAAAAATGAAACAGTTTGAGAACAGGAACCAAACCTTGGAGATACAGTGACAAGTCTTGAAGAAAACCCTAATTGATTCAGCCAGAGAGGCATGTGGTGAGGTTGTCTGCAAGTATAGAAAAATCAGAACTCCATTGTAGACACTGGGAAGTTAAAGAGGCAACGAAGGAAAAGAAAGAATATCAAAAGTTCCTGGCAAATAAGTCAGCTTGTGCTCTTAGAGAATATAGAGACAAATGTAAAAAATCTAAATGCTGTGTAAAACTAGCTAAACGAAAGTCATGGGAAGACTTTGGTAAGAACATAGAAAATAAATATCAAGAAGGTGGCAAGATATTCTGGAGGTTGTTGAAGAAGCTCAGAACTGGAGGAAAGAGAGTTGTAAAAGGAATTAGAGATGATAAAAGTGACATGAAAACTGTAGAAAAAGATATCCTTGAAGTACAGTCATCACATGACTTATGTCTGTTCGAGTTACATCTTTTCGAAGATATGTCCGTGATCCCATAATTAAATAAATAAGATTTTTGACTATACTTTTGAACAAGATGCAAGCGAGTGTAAAGTAAAAAGGTTTTTATTTAGCAACAATGCAGTGGCAACAGCGCATTCAGCGGCAACCTTCGTCGGCAGTCGGCACTTGACTTCAACAGTTCCTCTGTTGATTTTGTGTTTGAGAAATGGATTATTTGTGTATTTATCATTCAATATTTCATGATATTTTGTGCAACATATCCCGTACACACCCAATTAAAAAACACAGAGAAGAATCACAGAAAAAGAGGCGAGCAATTGATCTTGAAACGAAGTTGCAGGGGTTCAACGATAGTGACAAAGCAATGCCAAGGCCCTATCAGTGATTGGAAATGCTACTTCCATCATGGATAGAGGACCCGAACCAAAAGCGCATACCCCTTAGCACTATGACTATAACTGCTGAGGCACTAGTCTCTTTAACACGTTGAAGGAGAAAGCAGGACCTGATTACGACTACAAATTCAACTTCTTCTGATTGGTTCATGAAATTTAAGCAGCGTTTTGTGCTGCATAATGTAGGAAAATGTATGGGAATCTGCAAGTGCTAAGAAGGCTGTGAAGGAGTTTGTGGAAAAACTGGATATAATTATTATGGATGAAAATTATTTGTCACAGCAAATAATTAATATGGATGAGATTATCTTGTTTCGGAAAAAAAAAATGCCCTAGCAGATATTCATCCACAAAAAAACAAATCTATACCTAGTTTCAAAGCTCTTAATGCCCATATTACAATTCTGTTACGAGTAATGTGGCTGGATATAAACTGAAACCATTTGTGATATGGCACAGTGAGAATCGAATCTTCAAAAACATTAGGAAGCATACTCCTAGTTTATTATTAGAGCAATAAGGAGTTGTGAATGATTCAAAAATTGTTTGAGGATGCCTTAATCAACTGTTATGCAAGTGAAATAAAAAGCTGTTTGTGAAATAAAATGTAGAATTTAAAATTGTATTAATTCTAGATAATGCTCCAGGTCACCAAGTTCAAGGTCATGTTTCTCCCTCCAAACTCTACTTCATTGATCCAACTGATGGAGCAGGGAGTTCTTGCAGTGTATAAGGCTTATTATCTATGGTTAACTTTTTCACAGCCATTTCTGCCACTGAAGGAAATGACCAGACTCTTATGCAGTTCTGGAAAACATTCAATATTTATCATGCTATTAAAAATATTGCTGTGGCTTGGGACGAAGTGATCTCTCAATGTATGAGTGGCATATGGAAAAAGACATTAAAAAGGTTAATGCATGATTTTTGAAGTTCGTAATAGTGGGGCTAGCAAACAATCTGAATCTTGAAGTGAATGATCACGACATAATTCAACTCATAGAAAGTTCTTCTGAAGTGTTGACCAAAAAAGAATTGATCGAGCTGGAGGAACAACTGTTACAAAAGGGGAAAAACGAGAAAAGGAAGAAGGAAAAGAGAAACAGGAAGAGGTAGTTAAACAATTTACAGTGAAGGATCTTGTAGAAAAGTTCTTTGCAGTTAGTGGTGTTCTCAAAATGGCTAAAGACATGAACCCCAATGTTGAATGCTACTTATTAATATATAAAGGAAAGTAATTGATACGATTGCTTGCTATAAACAAATTTATGATGAAAAGAAGAGGATAAGCAAAGGACACTGGAATAGTGGCAGTAACACACAGTACAGTTTTATAATAAGGTTTAAAACTTAAAATGACAGTATACTTATTACGATTAAGTCCCTAACCCCTATAACTCTA
This sequence comes from Typopeltis vanoorti, assembly GCF_054136105.1. Lineage (NCBI taxonomy): Eukaryota > Metazoa > Arthropoda > Arachnida > Uropygi > Thelyphonidae > Typopeltis > Typopeltis vanoorti. The sequence goes on along the minus strand of NC_143555.1, from coordinate 29,246,156 downwards.
TTGATTTAATGTATCGACTTATGTCCTGCCGGATGGAACGGAATCCAGGCGTAAGTCGAGGGATGACTGTATTGAATAATTACTTGCAAAAATTGCTAAATGAAACAAGCAGTGATAGCACTGTGGTAAAAAACACTCCACAGGCATATATTCAGGAATACATAACCATACTTGAAGTAGAAAAAACATTAAAGCCTAGAAATGTGGAAAGGCAGCAGGAATAGATGATATTAGACCAGAAATGCTGAAGTATGGAGGTATAAAAGTCTTACAGTGGCTGCACTGCATAGTTCAGAAGGCCTGGACAGAGGGACAAATTCCCGGTGATTGGAGTAGAGCTCTCATAGTACTCATATATAAAAAGGGAAATAAAACTGAATGTGTGAATTACAGAGGTATTTCCCTACTGAGTGTTCTTGGTAAGATTTGTGCAAGTATACTTGAGAAATGGTTGAGAAGGATTGTAGAAGAAAAGCCTGGTGAAGAACAAGCTGGATTCAGCCCAAATGGAGGTTGTCAGGATCAGATATTCACTTTACGACAAATAGTTGAGAAATCATGGGAATATAACAGATATTATTATTATTATTATTATTATTATTATTATTATTATTCAGGCCTCCATGGAGTCAAAAGACTCATCGTGGGAGGTCCTTCCTAAGAAACACAAAGGCTATTAAGACTCATCAAGGGGAGGTCCCCCCCCTAAGAAACACAAAGTCTATCATACCACTCCTTGAACTCATTGACCGTTCTCGCTCTCACCACTCCATCAGGCAATGCATTCCATGGTTCAACCACCCTCCATGCAAAGAAACCACTCCTCACCCTCTTACTCACAGTTTCCTTTTGTAACTTCCAGGGATGGCCTCTTGTCATCACTCCTTCCCGTGTTCAACCAAGCAAAAGAACTCCTCAGTGTCAACCCTGTAACCTCCTCTCAACAGTTTAAAAGACTCAATCATATCACCTCTCCTTCTTCTATCCACCAAACTCTGCAGTCCACATTCCCTCAGCCGATCCTCATAACTATCATTGTACAGTCCTGAAATCATCTTTGTTATCTGCCTTTATACCCTTTCCATAGTTAATTTATCCCCTATAAATCCCGGGGACCAAATCTGAGAACAATAGTCCAAGTGTGGTCTGATCAGGGTCTTATACAATGGAATGATAACTGTTTTATCTCTGCAGGTTAGTGTCCTTCTCATTATTGCAGCAATCCTCTGTGTTACCTTCACAACCTTTGCAATATGTCTGCTAAATTTCAGGTTTCTATCAATCATCAATCCCAGATCTCTTGTCTCCCCTACTTCCTCCAGTATAACTCCTCCCATAGAGTTATGTTGTGTCCCATCAATGTTTCCCAAACCTCAAGACCCTACATTTTGCTGCATTAAACTGACACCCCCATTCATTTGCCCTTCTATCTATCTTATTCAAATCCTCTTGCAGGGCTGCCACATCTGCACTATTACTAATAATCATTCCCAGCTTCGCATCATCTGTAAACAACTGAACATCCCCCTGCAATCCACTGACAATGTAATTGATATAAAGGCTAAACAATATAGGTCATAGCACTGAGCCCTGTGGGACCCTACTTGTAACCCTCTGCTTCCTTGAAACTGCCCCACCATACACAACTCTCTGATACCTATCGGACAGCCAATCCTGAATCCAGTTGACCAATCTGACATCCAGACCCATGTGCTGCAACTTAAATATCAGCTGATCATGTGGCACCCTGTCAAATGCTTTCGCTAAGTCTAAGAAAATGGCAGTATAAGCCTTTCCCTCATCTAATGCTCTTGTAACTTTATCATAAAAGGCTAGCATATTGCTAAAACAGGAGCATCCCCTTAACAAATCCATGTTGACTCTCACAGATAACATTACCCTCATCTGCCCAATGCTGTATATGGTCTTTCACTACTTTCTCCAAGATCTTACTAACTACTGATGACACACAAACTGGTCTATAATTAGACACTTCCAGTCTGCTACTGCCCTTATGCAATGGCATTATCTTCCTTCCTTCCTTCCTTTCATTCTGTGGGCACCTTTCCAGTAGCCAGACTCTCATTGAAAAGCCAGGTCAAAGGCATAGTAAGTTCCCTAGCACATTCTCTCAAAACTCGTGGACAAATACCATCCAGTTCCACAGCTTCTTTACTGACATTCAGAGCACTCAGTATTTGAAACACACTCTCCACCTGTACCTCTAAACCTTGAACCTGCCCTACCCCTCTAGCATTAAAACTGACTCCTCCAGGATGAAATACTCCAATAAAGTGTTCATTGAAAAGTTCTACTATGTCCTCTGCATCAATCACTCTATTCCCATTTTTATCCCACAATATCATTCTTCCACAGTCATTTCTCCTGCTACTGGCCACATATCTAAAAAATTCCCTAGGATTTTCTTTGGATCTTAGGGCTAATTTCCTCTCATATTCCAGTTTCGCTTTCCTTACCACACTAATCACTCTTCTGGCCTGTGTCTTATATCCAGAGTTCCGGATATAAGACACAGGCCAGAAGAGTGACTAGTATGGTAAGGTACTTATATCCGGAGTATCCAGAATTCCAGTGCTCTCTTATCACACATTCTTGCTATTATGTCATTCAATATTACCGCTCTTCTGCTCACTTCGTCATTATCATACCTAGGCAACACACACACACACTATCTTTCCTCTCTCTATGTCTTCTTTCGTACCACCTCAAGCAAGAATCCCATATCTCTCGCTGCCCTATTTACGCCACCACTCAAGTCATTTGTTCCCACCATCACAATCATCTCATCCACCCTTTCACCTTTCTTAACTGCCAAAGCCACCCTTTCTATCGTTCCTCCTGGCAAACACTCCTCACGCATCCTATCTTGAACACTATGGATCATCGAGTCCCCATACATTATACCTCTTACCATTTCCTCTCTCCTATTGTTTCCATTTTCTCCTCTTCTTTCATTCCCATACCTCTCTCTCATTCCCTCTCTCCTAATGTTTTCTTTTTCTCCTCTTCTAGCACTCCCATACCTCTCTCTCATTACATTCTCTCCTCTTCGAGCACTGCCATACCTCTCTCTCTCATTCCGTCTCTCCTACTGTTTCCATTCTCTCCTCCTCTAGCACTCCCATACCTCTCTCTCATTCCGTCTCTCCTACTGTATCCATTCTCCCCTCCTCTAGCACTCCCCTGCATCTCTCTCATTCTGTCTCTCCTACTGTTTCCATGCTCTCCTCTTCTAGCACTTCCATACCTCTTTCTCCTGTTTCCGTTTCCATATCCAATTCCATTCTCTCCTCTTTTATCATTCACAAATTTCTCTCCTCTTCTATCATTCCCAAAACGCTCTCTCTCCCCTACTCCGATTTGCCTTGCATTTATCTCTTCCATTCTTCTAACCTCATCTTTTATACTTATCATACTTTTCCCAAGACATTCCACCTCCTCTTTCAGCTCCTCTATCTCCCTCTACAGGTCAGTCACTCTAAGTCGAAATTCACTCTCCCAAACAAAACCATCTAAACTTTCACAGTCACTCACGCCTTCTACACTATCAACTATTATTTTCTCATTCACATTTTTTTCTTCATTCTCTCCTATCACACTACTTGTCTTCCTGTATTCATTTCTTGTTCCTGGAGCAACAAGGTCGTTTATTGAGATATCTGCTGCATTTATTTCCTCCCACTGCCTGCACTTTAAACACACACACACCCCATCCTCTCTCACAAGCCAGACATCCAATTCCCGAGACTCATATATGCCACAAATACTGCATGCCACAAACTCCCTTATTATATTGCTTATAATAGAGTGCCCAAATGTGCGGCAGACTTGGCGACATGCCATTTGCGACTGCAGCTGAATATGCCATCATTCGTTACTGCCGAGGGACTACTAGCATAATCGTTAATTATTCAAAATCAAAAATAAATAAACATGAAATAAGTAAACAATTACAAGTAAAACAAAACATTAAGTACACTAAATAAAATGAAATAAAACTAAATACAGTAATGAAAACTTAGCTTCGTCTTGTTTTCCACCGTTATACATCCGTCCCGTCTTCTCAGTAAACAAAATACACAATATCACGACAGCACTAACTTAAAAAAACAACCACTATAGTACACTCGTATTCCAGAGAAACAATTTAGCACTCAAAAACATAAAAGAAAAAACGGACTATTCACCGATTAAAAACTCACTTTCTTCAGCACAGCTCAAATTCAATGCCACGTGCTACGGCGACGTTAAGTTTTTTAGATATGGAAAAGGTATATGACAAGGTGCCAAGAGAGAAGTTATTCAATATGCTACAATTATATGGTGCCAATGGGGCATTATATCAAGCAATACTTAGTCATTTGAGTTGTATGTCAGCAGTTAGAATTGAAGGAATTACAGGAAGATGATTTAATGTTAAATCTGGTGTCAGACAAGGATGTACATTATCCCCTCTGTTATTCGTTATCTATATGGATCACATTATGAAGGAAAGTGGTATTGAACCTGATATCAAAATTGGAGATGTTAATGTCAGCCCTTTGCTTTTTGCAGATGATGTTATACTTCTAAATAAATCCGCTACAAGTCTGCAAGATTCCCTGACTAAATTCAATAACTGTTGTAATAGATATGGCATGAATGTCAGCAATAACAAGACAAAGATAATGAAAATAGGCAGAAGCATTGAAAATGTCAACTGCGTTGTGAATAGAGAACCTGTGGAACAAATAAAACATTTGAGCTACTTAGGCACGATTTTTAGTGAAGATGGTAAATTAAATGTGGAAATAGACAACACAATCAACAAAGCTATGGTAGGAAGTCAATGGAATAAACTCATATGGAATAAGAGAGAAATTGGTCAGAACACTAAATTAGCTGTGTACAAGACAGTGTTCAAACACCAGTTTTAACTTATGGATTGGAGAGCTGGGTCAGAAGTAAAACATTTGAGCAAAGACTAGAGTCTGCATATATGAGAGTCCTGAGAAAGATTAGGGGCATGAACAGATGGCATCAATTGCAATATCATATTAAAAACAAGGATATTTGGAAAGAACTTGACATTGTCAGCATCCTGGAATGCATTAACAGAGCTAATCTCAGGTGGTATGGTCACTTAAATAGAATGGGTGAGGAAAGATTAGCAAAACAAGTGTTCTCTGCCAGGTTGGCATTAAAAAAAGACCCACAGGAAGACTAAGATATAGGTGGATTGATATGGTAAAAAGTGCCTTAGATGATAGAAATATAAGATCTGATAATGTTGGAGTCTTGAAAGTAACAGACTGATTTGGAGGAAAATTGTAGATAGGAAGTTAGTAATGATGTAAATTTTTCATGTAGTACTATCATATCCTATACACTCCTTGAGGGTACAAGGCAGGAATTTGATGATGATGATGATGATGTTATGTTAAAGTTACAGTAATTTGGTCATCTGTTAAAACTACTGGCCTCTACTCTGGTAACAACATGAAAACAACATGCTCTCAATAATTACTCATAAATTAGAATAAAACAGTATAGATGGTGACCAATAAGAGCTGGAATTATTGCTTAGAGTCCTAAAGTAAGGGTTTGATGGAAAACTTGAACTTAAGTGGGCAGAATGTATGCCATCCAAATTCTTGGGATTTTTATGCCATCAATATTGTTTAAATTTGTTTCCATTCCAGATTTTTGTATGACAAATAAAGATGAAGTACTTTTCCAATCAGTTTGGTGTAGGATGTTAAGAGCAGGATCTGAGTGGTCTGTTTCACTAAAATTGTTAAATGTAATGTGTTGTTCGGGTTCTTTTTTTATGGATAGGAATTGCACATCCAGTGTGGTTGGTCAATATCAGGTAAGTTACAGGTGTAGGTCGTTTAAAAGTGGCATTTAGATTATAATGGTGTAGAATTCTATTTATTTTATCTGATAATCCTTAATGTGTGGGATGGCTATGGTTTTACTGTAATGTATATTATATGCATTCTTTGATGAAGTTTTTATCCATCCATTTCGTTTGACATCAAGAGATGCCGTATGGTCACTCAGATGCTCAGTGATGTGCTGCACGAGTCTTCACCACATGGTCCTGTTGTATGCTTTTCTGGAGGCTTCAATTCCCTGAAAACAGAAGAAGGAAAAGAAAGAAGAGGAAGGACCAGTCTACAGATAATATAATAGACGTATATTATATGAAGCAAGGCATGGTCCAGCATCAGTTGGACAAAGGTAATGCCACAGTCTTCCTAAACAGATCTGCTTGCATTCATCAAATGAATCAGTTAATCTCTGATAGAAGCACTTATCAATTTGTGAACTATCATCCAACTAACTAATAGGATTAAGGAAAAAAACTGTTAAATTACTTAAGTCTGTCACTTCTTGGCCATTCTCAAACACTGTTAAAGAACTGTTACCCCATTATGCCTGCTCTCCCATAATATATGGTGTTCCCAAGGTCCACAAACTTAACATTCCAATTATCACCTAGCTTAGAAATTAGCATCAAATCTCAAAAAGCTGGTAGGTCATTCCCCCTCCTATATAAAGAACACAACACTTCATAAACCAAATTAAAAACATAATGCTTGGCAAAGATGATTTATTAGTCATTTTTGATGTTTCTGCCCTTTTAATAGTGTCGCAATCAGTGGCACAATTCTTCTCTTACAGAACAAATTTCCACCTGATATTACGGCTCTTTTTACCCACTTACTATGTTCTGGTTACTTCATGTGGCAAAATAATTTTTACCTACAAAAAGAAGGTACAGCCATGGGCCCGCCACTATTTTCCCTCCCTCCAGTTGCTAACTTTTATATTGAACCTTTTGATCAACGTACTCTGGATTCCTCTTATTTAAAACCTACAGTTTGGATTAGATACTTGGACAGTGTTTTTGTTATTGCCAAATGGCCACCAAATGTTAAACACCTTCTTTAGCCACCTGAACAAACAATATGAGCACATACAATTTACTACTGAAATTGAAAATAAGAACTCACTTCCTTTCCTGGATACACTGGTCACATCTTCCCTCAGGCAGTCTGTCCTTCACTGCCTACCACAAGCCTACACATACCCCCAATATATACATGCTAACTCTTATCACCACATTTCACAAAAACTTGAAGTCATTAACACTCTCAAAAAACAGAGCTATAATAATTTGCTCTAATGAACAAGCTTTTAAACAAGAATTAAAAATTATTAGCAATGCATTTATAAATAATGGCTTTAGCAAAAATACCAACGAAGTTCTTCATAAAACTTCATGAACTCAAAGGTTCATTTTAGTGAGTAGGGAGTGGCAAATCAGATGTACCTGATGCTGGACCATGCCCTACTTCGTATAATATGCATCTCTTAAATTATCTGTAGACTACTCCTTCCACTTCTTTCTTTTCCTTCTTTCTTTTCTTTTCCTTCTTCTATCTTCAGAGAGTTGAAGTCTCCAGAAAAGCATACAGCAGGACAGTGGTGGCTTGTAAGAATTTGTAGTGGTGGAGCTGCAATGCTACCAGCCAAACTGCACGTAAATCATGCGTTACCCTCACTACGTTATCTCCACTGGGTAGCAGTTTGGTGCAGCTCCAGCATTGAGTATACTAGCCAGTACTGATACTAGCCCTAGCCTGCACAGCAAATTGACTATTGCAAAATACATGTATTGCTATAAAATGAATTATATAAGATACTATCGAGTGGTATTATATTAAAACAAGAAAATAACAGATTTTAGATAAATATATAAAAATTTAAAAACGGCAATAATAAAACAGGAACTTCACTATATATTGGAGGGGCTGCAGTCCTGCACCCCTTATGAACGAGCTGCCACTGCAACATGACCACGTGGTGAGGACTGGTATTGGCACATCACTGAGCATCTGAGTGACCATACGGCATCTCTTGATGTCAGATGAAATGGATGAATAAAACTTCATCAAAAAATGCATATAATATAGATTACAGTAAAACTATAGCTATTCCATACATTAAAAGGTTATCAGATAAAATAAATTATAATCTTAATGCCCACTGTTAAACCACATATAAAATTAAAAAACATATTCAACTCCTCTAAGGATCCTCTCCTGCCACTGGGCCAACTTGAAGTATACTGTATTCATTGCACTTGTAGCTTACCTTATATTGACCAAACTGGATGTACAATTCTTATCCGTTAAAAAAAAAAAAAAAAAAGACGTTAAATTTAACAATTTTGGTGAAGCAGGCATCTCAGGTCACACTCTTAGCACCCCATACCAAACTGATTTTACAATCAGTTTGGGTGTTATTTATTTATTTACATCATACAAAAACCTGGTATAAATGCAAATTTAAAGAAGCATGTGAAATCTTGATCAACCATCCTAATTTCAACAATAATGGCAGTATAAAAATCCCAAAAATTTGAATGGCACACGTTGAGCCCACTTAAGTTCATGTTTTCCGCAAACCTTTACTTTAGGACTCTAAGCAATAATTTCAACTCTTATTGGCCACATCTATACTGTTTTATTCTAATTTATTAATTATGTTGAAAGTTTATTTTTCACTTGGTTAGACTATAATAAATTTAGTTTAATCCTTTATCCAAGTGTGAGAAAACAAAGTTTGCGCCTGAAAGTATCTTCAGGACTGGGGTAAGGTGGTACAACACCAGGAATCTCATTGCAAAGGTGGAGCAAGCTAACATCACTCCTATCTCAGTATCTCCCATAATGCAAAACACATCTCCTTAGTGGTAGTGGCCCTTTGCTTAATGCATAACATTATATATATTTGCAAGGAGATGTGTTTTGCATCATGGGAGATACTTAGATAGGAGTGATGTTAGCTTGCTCCACCTTTGCAACGAGTTTCCTGGTGTTGTACCACCTTACCCCAGTCCTGAAGATATTTTCAGACGCAAACTTTGTTTGCTCACACTTGGATAAAGGATTAAACTAAATTTATTATTAATTATGTGAGAGCATGTTGCTCTCTAGCTTAATATCTTTTAATGATTTGTAACCAAATAGATAATAACAGGACTTTAGCTTTGATGTAGTAAGTTTTTTCCCCCACCAGCAGTGAGGCCAGTAGTTTTAATGGTTGACCAAATTACTATAACTTTAGTATACCATGTAGATTGTAATGTAGCTTGTATATGTGTATATGCCAGATGATGACCTTGATATGAAGGTCAAAAGGTCAAGTGAGTATTTTGGTTTATTATTATTATTATTATTATTATTATGTGACACCTCCAGGGAATTCAAGAACTCGTCGTGGGAGGTCACACAACTCTACTTCGCTAAATTCATCTCATCCTCTCCACGCCTACTTAATTCCCCAACTACCACACCACTACCATCAACGCCATCTGTCGCCCATCACCACCAACAACAGTATTTTATGTCTTAAATTGCGTGTGTTCTGAAGGGCAATTTGTCTGTATGCGGGATGAAAAACCTGAGTTTCTGGGAGAAAATAACCCTGCTACCACCATGTGAGATCAGCTAACTCACCTTAAACTGAAAAAGCCCATATAAGGATTTCCCTCATCATGACGAGAATCGAACCCCAGGTCGTTTCCAATTGAAGGATGCAATGTTCCGCCATTCTTCCAATTGTGCTACTAAACTGAAATTTTACTTTAACACTAGTTGTTTTCATAATTTTTAATAGTGAAAATAGATATCTTCCTTCTTACTGCTTAACCACTCACCCATACATGTGTTATAGGCTTTGAAACCTTCTTTTTTTGTGTGAGATTGTTATAAAAAAAAAAAAAAAATTACATGTATGTATTCCTTCACTCATAACCACAGCTTTCAATTGGTGCATATTAAACATAATAAATCCCTTGCATGTTAAACATGTTCGTAAACCTGTTCTCCAATTGTTATACTCTGCTTTGATTTCTAATTTATATTGCATCGTTGCCAATATGAAATTGAACAAATTGAAAACTGGTTGGTTTTTAGTCATTTCTGACCATAGGTGACTTTGTAGGTATTGCCCACAAAGTATTCCTGATAAGATTTTTACAGGGCAGTTCACCATTGCTTTCCCCAGTCCCCCAATTTTATCAGAGTTCAGGACTGGCATATGGCTGGGATGTATTCATGACTGTAATCCATGTGTGTTCATGGGTCTGGTTTGCCTGTTCTGGGGGACAAAAAACCTGAGTTTCCGGGTAACAAAACCCCCTGCTTCCTTATGAGACCAGCTAACTCACCTTTTGTTGAAAAAGTCAGTGACGTGAGGAATCACATCACTGACTGGAATCAAACCTAGGTCTTTCTGACCAAAGGGCTTCATCTATACTGACTGAGAGCTATAGAGGCTCAATTGAACACTAAGAAAGGATGTTAGATGATCATCTTCACTAATTACTAAGAATTAGTATAAAGTTTTACTAATTCTCAGTTTTAAAGAATTGTAGCAAATATATAACATCAAACAATCTCATTGAAGGGGATTTTTTGTGAAGGAAAAATAATGGTAATTAGATATTAGATAGTTAAATTTTGACATCTTGTAATAGTTTTTTTTTTTAATGAATCCAAGAATGTAGTTTGTTTTGTTATATTTGTATGCATTTTGTTGCATGTTTTTTCATCCAACAAGATATTTTCTTTCCGGATACCCATTTGTTTTCCAATTTTGGATAAGTACGAATGGTCCATTGTCAGTCTTCACTTGAAATCTGGTGCACAAAAACAGCTGGATCCACTGCTCTAGGATGAGGTCAATACACTAATAATTTTCTTTGTTTTACCTATTTTTAATCCTTTTCCTTCTTTTTAATCATCATGTTCATTGTATATCTTTACAGTAGCGCACTCAGAATTTAATCTTGGGGGAAAGCAATCAAGAATTAATCTTGGTGGGCCGAGCACTCAAGATTTAATCTTAGGGAGGGGCCGAGTTGAGTGGACAATTTGAGAATAGACACTATGCACTGCATATGACCTATGACTGAGCATCTGCAGTGATCACCAATACATGAAACCCGAGATGATCTCCTCTGGCCCAGCTTGGGCAAACGAAGAAGCACTTGGTCCACCTGAGCACTGCTTTGTTCACCTTGCGTTCACAGCAGCCGTGATTCCAGAGCTATAGGGTATTCCCACCTTATGTGACCGCTAATTCATAAGTAGTTTAGAAATAGAAGACATGATACAACATAAATAAAAAAATGAATTTTAATTAGGAAAAGATTTTTGGAAAATTTTCTAGTGTTTTTCATTTGGGGGCCAGGGCCCATTGTCCCCCCCTCCTTGAGTGCACCACTGTTTCTTGAAATTAATAACTTTTCAACATTAATAGGATTCAATGCCAGGTATATGCTAAGTCTTAAATACTGTATTAGTTAAACAATCAGCTTTAATTTTTGAATGAGGGACTTTTTTAAAAACAATTGCAGGAAATTACTAAAATAAAGAGCCAAATGCTTCAGTTTGGTGGTGCAACATTATATAAGCAAAGTGAATATTAGATCCAGCATTATTTCAAAACCAAATGTAAAAACTATGGACTCTGAAAGTTTCGTAAGGTAAGTTGATCAGGTGAGCTTATGGGAATAGTTTTTGTTTCTACATTCGACTTTGAAATAATGCTGAATCTAATATCCACTTTTATTATTATTATTATTATTATTATTATTCAGGCCTCCAAGGAGTCAAAAGACTCATCGAGGGAGGTCCTTTCTAAGACATAAAGTCTGTCAAGACTCATCGAGGGGAAGTCCCCCCCTGAGAAACACAAAGTTTATCATACCACTCCTTAAACCCACTGACCGTTCTCACTCCCACCACTCCATCAGGCAATGCATTCCACGGCTCAACCACCCTCCACACAAAGAAACCACTCCTTACCCTCTTGCTCACAGTTTCCTTTCGTAACTTCCAGGGATGGCCTCTTGTCATCACTCCTTCCCGCTGATCAACCAAGCGAAAGAACTCCCCAGTGTCAACCCTGTAACCACCTCTCAACAGTTTAAAAGTCTCAATCATATCACCTCTCCTTCTTCTATCCACCAAACTCTGCAGTCCACATTCTCTCAGCCGATCCTCATAACTATCCTTGTACAGTCCTGAAACCATCTTTGTCATCCGTCTTTGTATCCTTTCCACGGTTAATTTATCCCCTTCAAATCCTGGGGACCAAATCTGAGAACAATAGTCCAAGTGTGGTCTGATCAGAGACTTATACAACGGAATGATAACCCTCTTATCTCTGCAGGTCAGTGTCCTTCTCATAATAGCAGCAATCCTCTGTGTTACCTTCACCACCTTTGCAATATGTCCCCTAAACTTCAGGTTTCTATCAATCATCAACCCCAGATCTCTTGTCTCCCCTACTTCCTCCAGTATAACTCCTCCCATAGAGTATGCAGCATCCCATCGATGTTTCCCAAACCTCAAGACCTTACATTTTGCTGCATTAAACTGACACCCCCATTCATTTGCCCATCTATCTAGCTTATTTAAATCCTCTTGCAGGGCTACCACATCTGCACTATTACTAATAATCCTTCCAAGCTTCGCATCATCCGCAAACAACTGAATATCCCCCTGCAATCCACTGGCTATGTCATTGATATAAAGGTTAAACAATATAGGTCCTAGTACTGAGCCCTGTGGGACCCCACTTGTAACCCTCTGCCTCCTGGAAACTGCTCCACCATACACAACTCTCTGATACCTATCAGACAGCCAATCCTGAATCCAGTTGACCAATCTGACATCCAGACCCATGTGCTGCAACTTAAATATCAGCTTATCATGTGGCACCCTGTCAAATGCCTTCGCCAAGTCTAAGAAAATTGCAGTATATGCCTTTCCCTCATCTAATGCTCTTGTAACTTTATTATAAAAGGCTAGCATATTGCTAAAACAAGAGCGTCCTTTCACAAATCCATGTTGATTCTCACAGATAACATTACCCTCATCTGCCCAATGCTGTACACGGTCCCTCACTACTTTCTCCAAGATCTTAACAACTACTGATGACACACAGACTGGCCTATAATTAGACACTTCCAGTCTGTTACCACCCTTATGCAATGGCACTATCTTACCTTCCTTCCATTCCCTGGGCACCTTTGCCAAAGCCAGACTTTCATTGAAAAGCCACGTTAAAGGTATTGTCAATTCCCTAGCACATTCTCTCAAAACTCGTGGCGAAATACCATCCAGTCCCACAGCTTTACTGACATCCAGAGTACTCAGTATCTGAAACACACTCTCCTCCTGTACCTCCAGACCTCGTACCAGTCCTATCCCTCTAGCATTAAAACTGACTCCTCTAGGATGAAATACTCCAATAAAGTGTTCATTGAACAATTCCACTATGTCCTCTGCATCAGTCACTCTATTCCCATTTTTATCCCACAATATCATTCTTCCACAGTCATTTCTCCTCCTACTGGCCACATAGCTAAAAAATTCCCTAGGATTTTCTTTGGATCTTAGGGCCAATCTCCTCTCATATTCCAGTTTCGCTTTCCTTACCACACGAGTCACTCTTCTGGCCTGTGTCTTATATTCCTCATGCATCTCTTCACCTGTCTCCTTATATCTCTTCCATAGCCTCTTTTTCGCATGCAATTCCTGTTTAATATTGTTTGTCATCCACTTTACTCCAAATTGCGCCCTCTTCTTCACTCGTGGTATACAACTTACCATTGCTGATAACAAATATTCTTTCACAATTTCCCACGCACTGGTGATATCCCGGCCTTCCAATTCCTCCCTCCATGAAACTTCCCGAAGTTGACGTCTAAGACTATTATAATCACCTGCCTTATAATTCCACATAAGTTCCCGTCTCTTTGATACTCCTGCATGTCTATTCATTTTCCAAGTCAAAACCATATGGTCACTCTCTCCAACTGGTGGGAGAGACGTCAACTCAGTTATTATCAACTCTTCTGATGCTATAACCAAATCCAAAATTTTTGAACCTCTTGTTCCCTCTGTTACATGTTGCCTAAGACATTTGTCCCTCAAGAATTCTAGAAATTCCATTCCCCTATTGTTACATGCATCTTCCTCTCTCCAATTTATACTACTGAAGTTAAAATCTCCCATAACAATCATTCTTCTTGCACTTGCCAAACTTAGCTGTCTAAACATCTCCTGGTCCCCATCCTCTGTGCTCCTGGGTCTGTAGCAACACCCCACTAAATATCCTGTCTTGCCTACCTCTACCTCACACCATACGCTCTCAAAATCATTTGTCTCACTACCTTCCAAATTCTCCACTCTTAGAGGACATAGGTCATCACTTATCATAAGCAGTACCCCACCACCACCACGTTTTCCCCTCCTATCCTGACGAAAAATGTTGTACCCAGCGACTTCCATTGCTGTTTTTATATCCCCTTCTGTCAACCACGTCTCAGTGATCGCAATAATTTTTGGCCAGGCTGATGCTATCTGCGCCACCAATTCCTCTCCCTTATTCCGGATACTCCTGGCATTAGTATACAGCATATAAATGCCATTGTTTCTATACCCAGCATTATCCCTTCTAGACTCCACTGGGCTCAGTCTTACCTGACATTGTCTCCCTTCTCCCAAGTATCCATTCCCACAAGAGGCCACCCCTGCTATCATCCTCCCTGGGACACACTGACTCGTTCAGAACAGCAATCTCTCCAGATGCCTACGTCCTTCCTCATTCAAATGCAAACGGTCTCTCGCAAACAACTCCTCTCTTTCCTCAAACGCACTCCAAGCATCCACATATACCAGTCCTCTCTTGTCACACATTCTCGCTATTATGCCATTCAATATCACCGCTCTTCTGCTCAGCTCATCATTATCATACCTAGGCAACACGCACACTATTTTTCCTCTCTCTGTCTTCTTCCGTACAGTCTCAAGCAAAAATCTCATATCTCTCGCTGCCCGACTTACATTACCACTCAAGTCATTCGTTCCTACCATCACAATCATCTCATCCACCCTTTCACCTCTCTTAATTGCCATAGCCACCCTTTCTATTGTTCCTCCTGGCAAACACTCCTCACGCATCCTATCCTGAACACCACGGATCATTGAGTCACCATACATTATACCTCTTACCATTCCATCGCTCCTATTGTTTCCATTCTCTCCTCTTCTTTCATTCCCATACCTCTCTCTTCTACTGTTTCCATTCTCTCCTCTTCTAGCACTCCCATACATCTCTCTCATTCCCTCTCTCCTACTGTTTCCATTTTCTCCACTTCTAGCACTTCCATATCCCTCTCTCATTCTGTCTCTCCTACTACTGTTTCCATCCGCTCGTCTTCTAGCATTCCCATACCTCTCTCTCATTCCATCTCTCCTACCGTTTCCATTCTCTCCTCTTCTAGCACTTCCATATCTCTCTCTCATTCCGTCTCTCCTACTGTTTTCATCCTCTCGTCTGCTAGCATTCCCATACCTCTCTCTCATTCCTTCTCTTCTACTGTTTCCAATCTCTCCTCTTCTAGCACCCCCATACCTCTCACTCATACTCCTTAAATTCTCTCTCTCTCCTACTCTGATTCGCCTTGCATTCATCTCTTCCATTCTCCTTATACACTTTGCTTATATAATTTTGCATCGCTGAACTGAAGCCTTTTGGCTCTTTATTTTAGTAATTACTTTTACTCACTGACCAAGAGTTCGCTTGCGAAAAATACATTTCTCTGACATTTCAAGTTCCTTAGTACTGAATAAGAGGTTTTGCTTTCTTAAGATTTCTACCTGATCTCTGAAGAGAACCAACCAGTTCGAAACAGCTATCAGGTCAGCGAAACCTTATCAAAATGGACTAATAAAAGGCAAATATATAGACGCTTGGGCAGCACCTATGCCTTTTAAGCAGTCCACACTAAAGCAGCGTGTATGCTGGGGGAGTGTATTCCTGTCAGCTCTCTGGTCAACGTACCTTATGAAACGTTTATAGTTTCTACATTTGGCTTTGAAATAATGCTGGATCTAATATCCACTTTGTTTCTATAATTGCAGGAAAGTTTAAAAGTTATCAATGCCTAGTATTCAAGCAATAGGACAAGAATTAGTGCGACAGTATTATACTGTTCTGCATAAAGCTCCAGAACTCTTGTACAGGTAATTATTTATGAGTATAAAAATATATATATGAAAAATCTTTTTTTTTTGTATTTACTTTAACATGCTTATTCACTGCAGACCATGTAAAGTATTGCATGACTGATTATATCATCACCACCAAATATTATTTGCATTAATTCATGTGTTTGGTGATTTATTAATTTTTACACTACTGTGGCCTCTCAGAGTGGAGGATTTGAATAGCAATGGCATTAATGGTTTTGAGAGCATATGGTGTGAGGTGGAGGTGGGCAGGACAGAATATTTAGTGGGGTGATCATATAAGTCAGGGAGCATAGAGAGTGAAGAGCAGGAGATGCTTAGGCAGTTGTGCTTGGGAAGTGCAGAAAGAATGATTATCATGGAGATTTTAACTACAGCAGTATAAATTGGGAAGATGAAACTGCATGTAAGGGAATAGTTTTACACCCCACTAAATATTCTGTCCTGCTCACCTCCACCTCACACCATGTAAGGGAATAAAATTTCTGGAAATTCCATTCCCTTACTACTACATGAAGGAACCTTGTGTTCCTTCCTGTAGAAGGAACACAAGGTTCAAGAGTTTTAGATTTGGTCATAGCATCAGAACTGTATAAATCCTAGTGCACATAAGTCCATTTGTGGCCTAATCAAAGCCTTATACAATAGAACAAGAATCTCTTGCTTCTACAAATCAGAGTCCTTCGCTTCATTCCCAGAACTCATTGTGTGCTGTCCTCACAATTTTGGCAATGGCATTAATGTCCCCTAAATTTCAGATCCTTATCCATTATCACCCCAAGATCTCTTATTTCTTCCACTTCCAACAATATATCCCCACCAAGCATAAATTCTACATCCCATCTTTGTTTCCCAAATTTTAAAACCCGCAGCCTTTTGGCTGGAGAGTGTATCCGCTCTCCAGCCAAATTCGAATCCCTCCATAGGCATGAATGTTTGTGAGTGTCTGTGAAAATACTAGTGGTGGTAGTCGGCAGTAGATGGCATTGGTGTAGATCAGCGCTTCCTAAACTGTGGGCCGTGGCCCCCTTGGGGGCCGTAGGTTTTGTTGAGGGGGGGACGTGAAATAATGAAAACAAATTTAAAATGTTTTAAGACTAAGTAGATTTTTTTATTTTAAAAGAAACGCATTTAACTTTTATTATTCATTATTTCTTTTTTTGTTAATTTTTATATTTTAATGCAAAAATTCACACATTGGTGTTGGTTCACAAACATTGCTTCCTGCGTATTTCGGCGCTTAATGAATATTAGTAAATATTGCTTATTCATATGTTTCATTTCAAAACAGTGGTTAATTGTATTTACTTCGAATGCTCTCCAGGGAAGCTCCAAATCTTCCTGTCCCTTTCATCACACGTTCGTAATCAGGGACTGTTGATATTGACTTTATATACATATCAAAACTCGTTTTATATTATCACTGTCATCGGAGCTAGTTTTCTGTTACCGATGAAAGTTTCGCATATACTTCACACATGAAAAAAAGCTTAAACAAGTTCATTCCGGGAGATAGTAACTCGCTTGCAGTGGTAAACACCACCACTCCCTAACAACCGCTATACTGCACAGGCAATAAAAACAAGTACTTTTATTATGCCAGTGAATAAGGTATGAGGAGCCTGTGTAATATATTTCTCAACAAATAGTGCAATTAGAGACGACTGGGATAAAAACACACTAATTAATGAATCACATGTCCCCTCATACAGAAACTATGCTGTATAGACTGAAACAAAACCATATGTTGCATGGGCAAACACAGTATCTAACTAAAAACTATTGTTATTAATTAGATGTGTGTGAGTTCGATTTCCCAAGACAGCAATAAAATTCAACCAAACGTGTTAAAATTCGTAAAAGTGTTAAAACTATGTAATATGTATATATAATGAATGTTATGGCAGTTTCACATATGGAATTCGGTTGAAGAGAGTTAGCATTTCAACTCAATTGTCAGCTATGCTTTTATCTTTCGGTTGCACGATCTTTTGTTAATACCACGCCAATCATATGCATGTTTTAATAACCTGCCTTTGCTGTCTGTTTTGCGTTAGGCTTAATTACTGTAAAGGAAGAAAAGTCACAAAAGAGAAAAATGTTCCTGGTCCGGGGATTCCCTTATTCAGGCAATATTCAGTAATTTCATGTTTTCAGTCTGTGGTGTGCCAGTATTGGTAAGTGGTGATATTATGTGATCTATTCTATTTTAAAAAATTTTACCCTGAGATAGAGAAGTGACTGATAAAAAATAAAAAAAAAATTCCCATGAACAATCAGAAGCAGAAACAGATTCAAAAAAAAAAAAAAAACAGTATTTCATGTTTTACCAGAACAGCCCGCATCGTCTTCAGAACCAAAAGGTAAGAGGCAAAAAATGTAATATATGCATTTGATTTTTGCAATATTCGCTGTGTATGTTTTGTATTGAAGATAAATACAATAAATATTATAATAAAATAACTCTCTATTCCGATTTTTTTTCGAGGGGGGGCCGTGAAATATTTTAATTTTTGCAAAGGGGGCCCTGATATCCAGAAGTTTGGGAAGCACTGGTGTAGATGATGAAGGTAGTTACGGTTGGTGGAGACAAAGAGTTGTAGAGTAGGTGCTCTCCCTCGATGAGTGTTTGGACTCCTTGGAGGTGTTACATAACAATAATAACAATAACACATTTTGCAATATTGAACTTGCATCCCCATTTCCATTCTCATTTGCTCAATTTATTCAAGTCTTCTTGTAAGGCCACAACTTCTTCTCTAGTCTTCATAGTTTGTCCTGATTTTGCATCATCTGCAGACAACTGAATATCTCCATCCAAATCTTCACCAATATCATTAACATACATGTTAAACAGCAATGACCCTAAAACAGATCCTGAGGCACACCACCAGTGACTTTCCTCTACCTGGATATTGCTCCCCTATACACAATTTACTGATACCTATCAGATAGCCAGTCTCCGATCCAATGCACTAATCTAATATCCAACCCCGTCTGCTCTAGTTTGACTATCAACTTATCATGCAGCAATCTATCAGAAGCCTTTGCAAAATCTAAGTATATTGCTGTATATCCATATCCTTTGTCCAATGAATCTGTCATCATATTGTAATAAGTAGATTATTAAAACATGACATTCCTTTGGCAAATCCATGTTCACCATCAAAGATGATACCCTTGTTGTCAACCCAGTTCTGCATTTGGATTCTCACAAGCCTCTCCAACACTTGAACCACAAAACCTGACACACAGATAAGCCTATAATTTGATGCCTGAGTTCTATCACCTCCCCTATGAAGTGGCACAATCTTACCTTCCTTCCACTCCTTTGGAACTTGACCCAGTGCTTATTATTATTATTATCTGAACCTCCTTTGAGTCCAAGGACTCATCAGTAGAGGACATACTCCCATGCAACCTTATCTATATGCTACATAATCTATTATCTGCCATCTACTAGTACGCTACATAATCCACAATTCACACCATCTACATGTAATTAATAGTAGTTTTGTCTGTTAAATGTATGTGTTCTCTGGTCAGTTTGCCAGTGAATACTCAAGTTAAAAGGAGAAAAAAATCCTGTGACTTCCATATGAGATAAACTAACTACAATTTGGGGTAAAAAAAAAGTCCATATAAAGATTCTTCTCATCATGATAAGAATCAAATTCAGTCTTTTCAGTTTGAAGGTTGCATTGTCTTTGTTCTTCCAAACTGTTTTAAATAGGGAAATACTTATGTTGGTAGTTGATATGCACTGATGAACATAGAGATATCTTGTAGTTTCATACAATTAATAAACTTTAAAACTTTAAATGAAATTAATAATTCATTATGTAATATCACATACACACCTTAATTATAAAAATGTCTTTTATATTATTATTCAGGACCTCCACAGAGTCACAAGTCTCATTGAGGGGGGACCCATCCTAAACAATACAAAGCTTCTCATTCCACTCCTTAAACTCATTCACTGTTTATGCTCTTGCTACCCTATCAGGCAATGCATTCTATAGTCCACCCACCCTCCATACAATAAAGCCACTCCTCACCCTCTTATTCACCACTTCATTTGTAACGTAACCTCCAGGGATGGCCGTTAGTCCTTACCCCTTCTTTTTGTTTTACTATATGAAAGAAATCCTCACTTCAACCCTGTCACTACCTCTCAACAGTTTAACTGTCTCAATTATATCATCTGTCATTCTATCTATGAAACTTTGCAGTCCACATGCCCGCCTATCCTCATAACTAATATTGTACAGTACTGATATCATTTTCGTTATCTGCATCTGCACCCTTTTCAAAGCTAATTTATCCCAGTCAAATCCAGGTGACCAAATCTGAGCACAGTAGTCCAGATGTGGTCTGATTATGGCTACATGGGAATCACTACTCTTCTGTCTCTGGTAGTCAGCATCCTTCTCAGTATTGCTGCAATCCTCTGGGTTACCCTTGCTACCTTTGTGATATGTTACCTAAATTTCATGCTTCTATCCATCATCCCAAGATCCCTTACCTCCTCCTCCACTTTTTCTAATGTGGTTCCTCCAACAGAATATATAGCTTCCCATTGATTGAACTCAAACTCCAAGATCCCATTTAGCTGCATTAAACTGATACCCCAATTCATTTGGCCATCTTCCCAGCTTATTCAAATTCTCCTGAAGGGCTACTAACACAGACTGATAAGAAAACAACTATTTATTAACTTATTGCTCCAAACATACTTCAAACCTCAACAAGTATGGCTGTATAAATTTGCCAAAGATTTGGGAGACAGTCATCTTAAGACCAAATTAATACCTGCTTTCTCTCTGTTTTTTTTTCCAACATAAATGGCACCTAATTAGGACTTTAGTCTTTGTGTTGTACATTACAATTGTTCAAACTAATCCCATTGTTATACCTGATTGTGGTTGTCTCACGTACTGGGATAAACTATTTTTGTGTTCTGAAGATGCTGGATAGAAAAACCAGCAAAATATCAGCAATAAGTTAATAAATAGTTATTTTCTTATCAGTCTGTGTTCTCATCCGTACCATTAAAATTATTCAACACTACTGTTACTTTATTATAAATGGCAAATTTATGCTGACTTTACAGATAGCACTACCCTCATCAGCCCAATGCTATATGTATTTCTAACCAATTTCTCCAAAATCTTACCAACCACAAAAGGAATACAAACTGGTCTATAGTTTGATACTTCCAATGATAAACAGTTTTTTTAATTAAAGTTGAATTGTGGCACTGTTGAAACTAAGCTGTTAGCTGAAAAAACACTTCTTCTTCTTCTTCTTCTGCAGCTTCTCCCACTTAAGTGGGGTCACTGTTTCTTATGAGTCTCCTCCACACCTTCCTGTCTTGGGCTGTCACCACATCCAAGTTCTTCATCTTCAAGTCCTCTTCTACCAGCTCCCTCCATCTCTTCTTTGGCCGCCCACGCTTCCGCCTTCCTTGCACATCCATCTGCATGACCCTTCTTCCCACATATTCGTCCTCCCTCCTCATCACATGACCAAACCATCTCAACCTTGCCTCCTGTACTTTCGCTCCTAAGTTCGTAACTTTCACTGTTCCCCTGACATAGTCATTTCTCAGATGATCCTTTCTGGTCACACCGCACATCCACCTAAGCATTCTCATCTCTGCTACTTCCATCCTGCTAATGTTATTTTTCCTCAGGGCCACAGTTTCTATAGCATATGTCATAGCTGGCCTCACTACTGTCCTATAAATTTTGCCTTTCAGATTGATCGGCACCCTCTTATCACATAACACTCCAGCCATCTCCCTCCAGTTACTCCAACCTGCTTGTATCCTGCATCCCACTTCCTTCTCACCTCCTCCATCTTCTTCCACTGTCGAACCTAAGTATCTAAAGTCTCTCGCCTTCCTGATGACATTTCCTTCCAGCTCCAGGTCTGTCTCCTGGCCACCGCCCACTGCGCAACACATATACTCTGTCTTACTTCTGCTCAGTCTCATACCTCTCTCTTCCAGTACTTTTTTCCATCTTTCCAGTTTAGTTTCCGCTTCTTCTCTTGAATCTACACACAGCAAGATGTCATCTGCATACAGCATTGTCCAAGGTGCATCTTCTCTCACCTCCTCTGTTACCACCTCCATCACAATATTAAACAGAAACGGACTTAATGCTGACCCTTGATGCAAGCCAACTGTTACTTGAAAACTTTCTGTCTGTCCCAAACAGGTCCGAACACTTGTCTTCACATTTCTGTACATTTCCTGCACCAACCTGACATATTTCTCTGGCACCTTCTTCTCCCTCAGACACCTCCAGACTTCTTGCCTTGGCACTCTATCGTATGCTTTCTCCAGATCAATAAATACCAGATGTAGCTCCCTTTGTTTCTCTCGATATTTTTCCATCATCTGTCATAACCCAAAGATAGCATCTGTTGTTGATCTACCAGGCATGAAGCCAAATTGTTCCTTTGCAATCTCCACCTCCTCCCTCAATCTACCATCAAGAACCCTTTCTAGGATCTTCATTGTGTGGGACATCAACTTTATTCCTCTGTAATTTTTACAGTCTTGTGCATCCCCTTTACCCTTGTAGATGGGAACAAGAGTACTCTCCCTCCATTCCTCGGGTATATTTTCCTGTTGGCAAACTTTCATGAACAGGTCCCACAGCAGGTCAATTCCCTCTTCCCCCAGTGCCTTCCATGCCTCCACTGGAATTCTGTCGGGGCCCACCGCTTTTCCATTCTTCATCCTCTTCATGGCCTCCATCACTTCCATTCTACCGATGTTCTGCACCATCCCCTCAGAAGGCTGCCCATTTCCTCTGTGAGTCCTTGCATTTTCCTCATTCAGAAGTCCCTCAAAGTATATTTTCCATCTGTTTCTTATGTCCACATCCCTCCATAATACTCTTCCTTCAGCATCTTTGATCTGCCTCACATGTAAGATGTCCTTAGCTGCTTTATTTCTACATTTCGCTAGTTGGTAAATTTTTCTCTGTCCTTCCTTTGTTTCTAATTGATCATACAGATCTTGATATGCCATGGTCTTCGCCTGTGCCACAACTCTCTTGGCTTCTCGCTTTTTCTCTCTGTACTCCTCTCTGTCCTTTTCCACTCTTTACTCATCCCACTTCTGCTTTGCCTCCCTCTTAGCCGTCACTGCTTCTTGCACATTATTATTCCACCACCAACCCTCCTTCTGCTCTCTAATCTTTCCAGATGTCTCACCAAGCACCTCGATTGCACAGCTCAGGATTACTTTTGAATTATGTTTCCACCAATCTTGTACACTTTCCAGTCCATCCGAAATCCTCTCTAAAACGATTCCTAATTATGAAAAAGTGATGCCTACCTTACCAAAATTCTTTTTTGTAATTAATGTTTTAGAACTAGAACACACGTTTTCTCCATCAAAATGATAATATCATCACTGTTGATATATTCATTTACTTTTGTTTTTACTATATTCTCAGGTTTAAATATTTTAATAAGATATGTTTAATTACACAGTAATTCACTTTATTTCTTTAATAGTTTATTTGCTACTACTACTACTACTACTACTACTTCTTTTTTTGGTAGATTTTATGGAGAAAAATCTCTGTTTCTGCATGATGTACAAGATTCTTCAGGAAAAGAAGTTATAGGAAAGAAGGTAGTGGAAAGAGTATAAATCATTTATATATTTCTGATAATTTATTTAATCAGACAATATTTACATAACAGTATTCTTCAAAATAGAAATTTCAAATCTGTTTAAAATAAAAAAAATTGCCTTCCTCTAATTTATCCTTATTTTCCACCTTTACTCTCTTATTTAAGTATACCAATTATCTTAAATGGTGTTCATTTTATCTGTCTCATTCTGGATTCCATATTAAACTTATAATATTGTTACAGAGAATGGGGTGATGACATCATCAAATAGTTCAGAAACTCTGTACACAAATTGAGTCATCTTGCACAAAATTGAAAGCAATGGAAGAATCATATCAAGATGGCATCAGATGCCTACGGGCAGTAAACCCATGGTTGTTGATTGATTGTCACAGATATCATGTGTTCATCATGGCTTGTCATGATGAACACATGATATGGGGACAATGGGGGGGAATCCCCCCTCCCAGGATCGAGTAAAAAATTCCACAAATTATAAACATAAAAGTGATTGAGATATGTAACCTTACACCTTCAACCATGGGATGCTTTTTCTGTCTTAAAATTTTATTATGGGTTGGCCTGTTTCAGTCCAAGGCTGGGTAGCCATAGAACACGTGTTTTATTGCAGCAATAAAGCACATGTTCCTGTTTTTGGTTCATCTTTTTTCTGATTTGTGAAAAAAATGAACTGTATTCATTTGCCCTCTGTGTTTAGTGAATCACTGAGTGAAGTGTGAATTGTAAATTTATAGTGAAACAAATTTAAACAGAAAAATACATTTTTAAAAGGTAAGTGTATGCAATTTAATATTATTTTGCTTGTTAGTTTTATTATGATTAATTAGTTGATTTTTAATAAAATATGCTGGTCAATTTTTTTTATATATGAAATTGTGCTAAAAACTGTATTAATTCTGAATACTTTTTCTTCCAAGAATTAAAGATCATCAAAATAGATGTAAATTGAAAATAATGTATTCATAGTTTACATTGACAAATTATTACATCAAAAAATGCTAAAAGATGTTTATTGATGTAATTATTTACTTACATCAATAATTATAAAAATTTATTGATGTAATTATTTGTCTCTAAGCTTTGCCGCTCCCCCCTCCTGTAAAATTTTCTGCGGACGCCCATGCATATGGTCAAATTGACGTGAAATTTGTAGTGCAGGTTGCATAACCCACACAATAGCACACCCAACAGAAATGGGCACGTGACACTACTGATATATATATATATATAAATAAATTACATGCCCACCAGTTTGCAAAACCTACAACACACTAGTAGTGTATGTAGGCAAGAGTTATGGGAAAAGAAAGCTACTGTTTTTAAGTTAGAGACTTAAGTTATTTATTAACCAACCTTCTTCACTTCATGAGGAAGGTTGGTTTTTCTAGAGCGTAGAGGCATTTGTAATGAAACAAGAGAAGCATATTCAGTGTGTATTAACAGGGTTAGGGTAAAGTGAAGAAATAATAGATGCAAGTTCAGTAGAGAAGTACCGGAAGAAGAGCCCTAAATGTTAAATGGATCATCTGTGGGATGATTGAAGTGTGTCTGCTAGAGATGGATCATTGATCGATCACGTCATTTCCATCTGCACAGCATTAATTTTTGGTGCCTCATTTCAAGCAGAATAATATCTGAGTGGATAAAAAGTAGCATTTTGATTGTTAAACTAAATTTTTTTGATGCACAATTTGATGTGAGGTGTTTTTGTCAGGAAAGACTAAAGGTAAATGACACTGAAGGCAGAAAGATCGGTTCCTGTGTGGGTGTGTTTTCGAGGGTATTATTATTATTAATGTCATTTCTTTGGGGAATCAAAAGACTCTTCATGAGAGGTACAAACTTTCACACAAAAAGATCATTGAACTGTATTTTAAATCTATTTATAGTTTCTGCACTCACCACTCTCAGACAATTCTCTCCACTCACCACTTTCAATGCAAAGAACTTGCTCCTCACTCCCTCACTCACATCCTCCTTATAGATCTTTCATGACTGATCTCTTGTTCTACTCCTGTCTCTGTTTGCTCTCTGAAGAACCTCTTCCACATTAACCTGCCAACAACTGCATTCCAACATGTCTCAATCCTTTCTTCTTCTTTCTCTTCTTCTTTTCCTGGGGACATCTCCAGAGTGTCAAAAATATGTATTATTGTTCTTCTCTGACTCATTTGCCAATGAGTTTGTCAGCAGTTCAGCCATCTCTGGCAAACCCATCCACCACCCTCCAGCAAAAAAGTTTATCTTCATACCCTTGCTAACTACACTCTTAAACTTCATCTGTACAAAAGCATATCTTCTATTCACAAGTCTCTGCAAATTGTATTTTTTCAGTCTGTCGTCTGTCTTCGTGTCCCATTTTCCAGAGACTTGATACTGATTTAGTTAATCTTCTCTATTTCTATGTTAAAATTTCTGCATCTGTTGCTATTATTCATGTCAAAATTTCTGGAAGATAAAACTACAAGTAGACATGGAATGCCAATAAATAATTTACTGGCTTAAATTAATTATTTACAAGCCAATGTTTTGTTAGTTTAAGCTAGCATTAAATTTAACAATTTAAACCCCCCCCCCACACACTCATTAAGGACAATGAAACAAATTGATCTGGATAACAAGGACAGTCACACTGTCACCCTCCACATGCATGGAGGGTGACAGTGTGACTGTCTACTGTCATGGTGGATGAAATAGTGAAACCAAATTGCACTTCTTATCCATGTTATTCAATGGGTGTTACAGAATCGTATCCAGATTTAGCTGTACGTCTATAAACATACAGCTATGGGAGAAAATAAGTGCATTTGAAATATCAATATCTGACCTTGTTGCTCCAGGAACGGGGAATGAATGTAGGAAGACAAGTAGTGTGATAGGAGAGAATGAAAAAAATATATATATGAATGAGAAAATAATAGTTGATAGTGTGGAAGGCATGAGTGACTGTGAAAGTTTAGGAGATGGTTTTGTTTGGGAGAGTGAATTTAGATTAAGAGTGACTGACCTGCAGAGGGAGATAGATGAGCTGAAAGAGGAGGTGGAATGTCTTGTGAATGAGAGCAGAAGTATGAAAGATAAGATTAGGAGAATGGAAGAGATAAATGCAAGCTGAATCAGAGTAGGAGAGAGAGAGAATTTTGTTGAGCGTTAGAAGAGGAGAGAAAGGAAACAGTAGAAGAGAGGGAATGAGTGAGAGGTATGGGGGGTGCTAGAAGAGGAGAGAACAGTAGGAGAGATGGAATGAGAGAAGTATGGGAATGCTAGAAGACGAGAGGATGGAAACAGTAGGAGAGACAGAATGAGAGAGGGATATGGAAGTGCTAGAAGTGGAGAAAATGGAAACAGTAGGAGAGAGGGAATGAGAGAGATGTATGGGAGTGCTAGAAGAGGAGAGAATGGAAACAGTACGAGAGAGAGGCATGGGCATGCTAGAAGAGAGAATAGCAGTAGAGGAGAGGGAATGAGAAAGACCTATGGGAATGAAAGAAGAGGAGAGAATGGAAACAATAGGAGAGAATGGAAACAATAGGAGAGAGGGAATGGTAAGAGGTATAATGTATAGCGACTCAATGATCCATGGTGTTCAAGATAGGATGCGTGAGGAGTGTTTGCCAGGAGGAACAATAGAAAGGGTGGCTATGGCAATTAAGAAAGGTGAAAGGGTGGATGAGATGATTGTGATGGTAGGAACAAATGACTCGGGTGGTAATGTAAGTTGGGCAGCGAGAGATATGAGATTTTTGCTTGAGGCTGTACGGAAGAAGACAGAGAGAGGAAAAATAGTGTGCATGTTGCCTAGGTATGATAATGATGAGCTGAGAAGAAGAGCGGTGATATTGAATGGCATAATAGCGAGAATGTGTGAAAAGAGAGGACTGGTATATGTGGATGCTTGGAGTGCATTGGAGGAAAGAGAGGAATTGTATGCGAGAGACCGCTTACATTTGAATGAGGAGGAACGTAGGCATCTGGAAAGATTGCTGTTCTGAACGAGTCAGTGTGATCCAGGGAGGATGATAGCAGGGGTGGCCTCTTGTGGGAATGGATACTTTATTAGAAGGGAGACGACATCAGATAACACTGAGCCCAGTGGAGTCTAGAAGGAATAATGCTGGGTATAGAAACAATGGCATTTATATGCTTTATACTAATGCCAGGAGTATCCGGAATAAGGGAGAGGAATTGGTGGCGCAGATAGCATCAGCCTGGCCAAAAGTAATTGGGATCACTGAGACGTGGTTGACAGAAGGGGATATAATAACAGGAATGGAAGTCGCTGGGTACAACATTTTTCGTCAGGATAGGAGGGGAAAACGTGGTGGTGGTGGGGTACTGCTTATGATAAGTGATGACCTATGTCCTCTAAGAGTGGAGGCTTTGGAAGGAAGTGAGACAAATGATTTTGAGAGCATATGGTGTGAGGTAGAGGTAGGCAAGACAGGATATTTAGTGGGGTGTTGCTATAGACCCAGGAGCACAGAGGATGGGGACCAGGAGATGTTTAGACAGTTAAGTTTGGCAAGTGCAAGAAGAATGATTGTTATGGGAGATTTTAACTACAGTAGTATAAATTGGAGAAGGAAGATGCATGTAGCAATAGGGGAATGGAATTTCTAGAATTCTTGAGGAACAAATGTCTTAGGCAACATGTAACAGAGGGAACAAGAGGTTCAAGAGTTTTGGATTTGGTTATAGCATCAGAAGAGTTGATAATAACTGAGATGACATCTCTCCCACCTGTTGGAGAGAGTGACCATATGGTTTTGACTTGGAAAATGAATAGACATGCAGGAGTCTCAAAGAGACGGGAACTTATGTGGAATTATAAAGCAGGTGATTATAATAGTCTTAGACGTCAACTTCGGGAAGTTTCATGGAGGGAGGAATTGGAAGGCTGGGATATCATTAGTGCGTGGGAAATTGTGAAAGAATATTTGTTAGCAGCAATGGTAAGTTGTATACCACGAGTGAAGAAGAAGAGGACACAATTTGGAATAAAGTGGATGACAAAAATGTTAAACAGGAATTGCATGTGAAAAAGAGGCTATGGAAGAGATATAAGGAGACAGGTGAAGAGAAGATGCATGAAGAATATAAGAAACAGGCCAGAAGAGTGACTAGTGTGGTAAGAAAAGTGAAATTGGAATATGAGAGGAGATTGGCCCTAAGATCCAAAGAAAATCCTAGGGAATTTTTTAGATATGTGGCTAGTAGCAGGAGAAATGACTGTGGAAGAATGATATTGTGGGATAAAAATGGGAATAGAGTGATTGATGCAGAGGACATAGTAGAACTGTTCAATGAACACTTTATTGGAGTATTTCATCCTGGAGGAGTCAGTTTTAATGCTAGAGGGGTAGGGCAGGTTCAAGGTTTAGAGGTACAGGAGGAGAGTGTGCCATTGCATAAGGGCATTAGCAGAGTGGAAGTGTCTAATTATAGACCAGTTTGTGCGTCATCAGTAGTTAGTAAGATCTTGGAGAAAGTAGTGAGGGACCATATACAGCATTGGGCAGATGAGGGTAATGTTATCTGTGAGCGTCAACATGGATTTGTTAAGGCGATGCTCCTGTTTTAGCAATATGCTAGCCTTTTATGATAAAGTTACAAGAGCATTAGATGAGGGAAAGACTTATACTGCCATTTTCTTAGACTTAGCGAAGGCATTTGACAGGGTGCCACATGATCAGCTGATATTTAAGTTGCAGCACTTGGGTCTGGATGTCAGATTGGTCAACTGGATTCAGGATTGGCTGTCTAATAGGTATCAGAGAGAGTTGAGTATGGTGGAGCAGTTTCAAGGAGGCAGAGGGTCACAAGTGGGGTCCCACAAGGTTCAGTACTAGGACCTATCAATGACATTGCCAGTGGATTGCAAGGGGATATTCAGTTGTTTGCGGATGATGCGAAGCTGGGAATGATTATTAGTAATAGTGCAGATGTGGTAGCCTTGCAAGAGGATTTGAATAAGATAGATAGAAGGGCAAATGAATGGGGTTGTCAGTTTAATGCAGCAAAATGTAAGGTCTTGAGGTTTGGGAAACATCGATGGGACACAGCATAACTCTATGGGAGGAGTTATACTGGAGGAAGTAGGGGAGACAAGAGATCTGGGATTGATGATTGATAGAAACCTGAAATTTAGGGGACATATTGCAAAGGTTGTGAAGGTAACACAGAGGATTGCTGCAATTATGAGAAGGACACTGACCTGCAGAGATAGTTCTCAGATTTGGTCCCCAGGATTTGAAGGGGATAAATTAACTGTGGAAAGGATACAAAGACGGATGACAAAGATGATTTCAGGACTGTACAATGATAGTTATGAGGATCGGCTGAGGGAATGTGGACTGCAGAGTTTGGTGGATAGAAGAAGGAGAGGTGATATTATTGAGACTTTTAAACTGTTGAGAGGTGGTTACAGGGTTGACACTGGGGGAGTTCTTTCGCTTGGTTGAACAGCGGGAAGGAGTGATGACAAGAGGCCATCCCTGGAAGTTACGAAAGGAAACTGTGAGCAAGAGGGTGAGGAGTGGTTTCTTTGTGTGGAGGGTGGTTGAACTGTGGAATGCATTGCCTGATGGAGTGGTGAGAGCGAGAATGGTCAATGAGTTTAAGGAGTGGTATGATAGACTTTGTGTTGCTTAAGAGGGACCTCCCCTCGATGAATCTTGACATACTTTATGTTCTTAGGAAGGATCTCCCACGATGAGTCTTTTGACTCCATGGAGGCTTGAATAATAATAATAATAATAACATCATGGCTGGTTGGGGAGTTAAACTGGGATTTGTGTAGTATCCTGGCTTCCATATTATGAAGTGGTCTTTCTTTAAGCATCTTGAGATAGTCTGCTTTTTTGGTTCTCTATTCTGGATGTATTTTTTATGTTTTTTTTTTTTTTTTGTAGCATTGGGCTCCCCACTGTCACTTTCTATTGCTAACTTATACATCATATCATTGTCATTTAATTCAGTCCACCTCCTTAAGCCCAAAGTTTGGTTGAAATATACAAAAAAATAAAAACCACCAAGTATTTGGGACCCCGTATCGATAGCAATTTGAAGTGGAACTCCCACACCACTTTCTTAACAAATAAGTTTAGGTTCATAATTAATAGAATATATTATGTTATATAATTTGTAAATGTAGCATTCTTAAGATGTTTATACTATTCCTGGGTAAATTCTTCACTGCAATATAGTATTACCTGTTGGGGAGGAGACTATTATAACAATCCGCTTCCATTAATAAGAATACAAAATAAAATAATTAGAGCCATAACTACTACTGACTTTGCACATTCAACCAATGATCTGTATATCCTTCATAATATTCTACCATTTCAGAAACTATATCTCTATGGTTGTCTGTTATATGTAAAAAGAAACACTGAAAGTTTCTTGGTATATAATGTAGACTATGGATTGCGCTGCGGTCGAAACACGCTGGAAGTACCTAAGGCTAACAAAGAAATTTTTAATAAATCTTTCAAGTACATTGTGATGAGTAGCTATAATAAACTTCCGAATGAAATTAAATCTCTAACCTCAGAATATGTATTCGGAAAAAGATTGAGAAACTATGGGATTAAGGAAATGTTGACAATTATTTTAAATGTATAGTATAAAAGATCATTATAACTCATATGTCATAACCAATTAAGATATTGATTTACAAATTGGTTCATTCAATTAGGAATTAAAATATCAACATGTACATTATTATAACTGGTAAGGGAGCCCTCTTAGATGTGGTCCCCGGACTCTCAGTGTCTGTTTTAAGCTAATTACTTTTCTAGTAACCAGTATGTCTATGGCTTGGTTACACATATTTGTATTAACTAACTTACATTACTCTAAACCAATTACTTGTCATAACTTTGAAACCATTCGAAATATATTATATTCTACTTGCATATATGAGAAAACTTTTTATTAACCATAATAAAATAATAGCCATAATAAGTGTTAGTACCAACAGAATATGATAGTGATACTTGAATTTTATTTTGTAACATTGTACTGTGCATTGATTGATCATAATTATACAAGTTGAATAGTATAATATGTATAATTTGTATACGTGATGTGAATAATATTTTTTTATTTTTTATTTTTTATTTTATTTTTTTTAATGATAATATAATGATAATATTTTATTGATTGCTAAAATATTTACACATACAATAAACATCTTAAGTGACATTGCAACTTATAACTTTAAAGAATTCAGCACTAAGTGCTGCATTTTCTACATTGGATTTCAATTAAAATTTTTAATAATACTTTTTTGCTTCTATATTATGTATTTACAACACATGTTCTTCTAATATTAACAATAAAGACTATACAGAATTTTTGAATACAGAGTATACAGAATAATAATAATAATAATAATAATAATAATTGAGAAAGAGTTAATCCCACCTACTTCAAAGCTTGGGTTAGCTTTTATGAAGAGGGTGGGATTTAGTCTTCACTATTTGTGTTGTTGCTACTGTTTATGTATGGGATGTAGGCATTGGATGCTAGTGATTTGCGATGTGTATATTAGTGTTAATGGTTTCTTAACTTTGTTGGTATATTTTCCAGAGTTTGTTTTTTAATGTTCTGTAGTTATCTACGTGTTTTATCGTTCTTGGTAGGTTGTTGAGTTGCGTGGGTATCTGATATGATCTTACAAAAGAACCATATGAGTTGTTGAAGGGTGTGGGGATGTAGAGAGTTGTTGTAGGTCGTGTTATACGATATGTGTCTCTGTTGTTTCGATAGGTGATGTTGAAGTAATTCCTTGTTAATGTCATGTAGTGTTTCAGGTTTTTTTTATTATTAATAAACATTAATAATAATAATACTAATAATAATATATAGATAATGTCTTTGCCATTTGGCCCACAGGTTCTCCCTATCCATCCTTGAATTAGTTTCACTGTGGAAGAGGAAGAAGAAGAAAAGAAGAAGGTGCTCTTGCATTCTCAATACTTTAGCTACAATGCAAGCAGATTTTTCCCTCACCCTCATATGTTCAGTTTACCATACCCCCCCCCCCCCACACACACACAAAATTTTGGTTTGTTGTCTTCAGTGAATGTGTAGTTTTAAATTGCCTTTGATAATGCTCTCTTAAGCTAACGAAACATTGGCTTGTAAATATTTATTTTGAGCTAGTAAATTCTTTATTTGCATTCCATGTCTACATAGTTTTTATCTTCCAGAAATTTTGACATAAATAATATTAATTTTCTCTAGATTCTCTCTTGGCCAAGTGCTGGCTTGGTTGGTCAAGTAGTTAGCGTATCCGCTCTCCAGCCAAAAGGCTGTGGGTTTGAATCCTGTCGTGGGCATGGATGTTTGTTTGTGAAACTACTAGTGGTGGTGATGGTGGTGGATGGCATTGGTGTTGATGATAAAGGTAGTCAGCTGGTGGAGTGGTGGAGACGGAGAGTTGTAGAGTAGGTACTCTCCCCCGATGAGTCTTTGGACCCCCTTGAGGTGTTATGTAGTAGTAATGTAGTAATAACAATAATAATAATAATAATATCTTCATCCCCATGTAAACCAGGTGAACACATCTGTTGCCCATTAGAATCTCTGTATATGGCTTGATCAAGGCCACATACATATTTAACAATTTTTAATTATTATTAATTATTATTATATTATATATAATATTATTATATAATATATAATATTATTATATAATATATATATATATATATATATATATATATATATATATACAGGGTGTTCGGGATAAATTTGACATATTTATAATTAATTATATTTTTCCGTAAGTTACATGTATTAACACACACTTCTCTTCATTTAAAAGTTTGGACCCTTCTTCATTCACATACAAGATGTCAGAAAGGATGGATAGCTGGAACCCACCTGAATCATGGAAGAGAATAACTTGTATCATGATGATTCGTGCCCGCCATCAAAATAAGGATATTACGACTGCTGCCCAATGCTCCCTGAATACAGTAAAAACAATCAGGCATGAACTAGAGACTTGCAATGGTGACTACGAGGATGTAGCAAGAAGAAAGATCCCTAGCAGACGATCTGATTGCGTTCGTACAGCAGAATTCCTCGCAAATCTGCAGGAACAGGTGTTGAAGAACCCTGGCATTGGAATTCGGGCTTTGTTCGTGGAGTTGCTAACTGTAGTCAAGCCCTGGATAACAAGGGTAGCCAATGGTAGGCCGTATGTATGGCAGCAGGATTCGGCCCCTTGCCACACCTCTGGGAAAAGTCAAAAATGGTTGTCTGAAAATTTCTACGACTTCACCAGTCCAAATGTTTGGCCTCCAAACTCCCCAGACCTTAACCCCATGGATTATTTTGTATGGGGCGCAGTTGAAAAAGACACCAATCGCACTTCCAGTAATACAAAAGCCCAGTTAATGGATAAAATTAAAACAGTTTTTGCGGCCCTTCCCAGGGAGACTGTAGCATCAGCTTGTTCGAGGTTCCGAAGCAGAATTGAAGCTGTGATCGATGCTAATGGTGGTTATTTTGAGTAAATCTTGTTGATAGTATTGTAATTAACTCTGCCTGTAATGTTTTTTTGTCAATTCATTAAATTTAATAGATACAAAGAAGATTTTCTTTTTCCTTACGAAACTGTCAAATTTATCCCGAACACCCTGTATATATAATATTATTATCAATATTTAATTATTATAAATGTATAAATATATTAATAATTATTATTACTTGACACCTCCAGGGAGTTTCAGACTCATCGAGGGAGGTCATTTGTTCTACAACTCTCTGTCTTCACCACTCAATCCTCTAACTACATCGAACCACATCATCTACACCAACACCATCTACTGTCCACCGCCAACCATTATTGCTATTATTATTTTCCATTATGATGTTCTCACAGTTTTAGCAGTGTGGTTCTTCCACATCAAGTCTTTGTCCATAACCACTCCCAAATCTCTAATCTCCTCAACCTCCTTCAAAAAGATTTTCCCATTAATAGTATAGTCTGTATTCCAATCATGCCTATCACATTTCAAGACCTTATACTTTGCGAGATTAAACTGTAAGCTCCACTCACTTGTTCACCCAAACATTATATTAGACTCCTACTCCTACTAGGCGGCATCTGTTCTACTCTGTATAGTTCTTCCCAACTTTGTATCATCTGCAAACAGCTGCATATCTACAGTTAAGACTATACTTTTTTTATCCATTATTTAGATTACACTTCTAAATTGAATCTCTACAGAAGTCACTTTTGAAGCACCTTTGGCATCTCTTTTCCTTTCTAATTATCTTGCATTCATATTCAACAGTTGCATCTTCGTTTGCCCAATTTCATCCTCTATATATTTCATTTTACTCTCCATTTCCACTAATTTTTGTCTAAATATTTCTCAAACTGAACTCATTAATACTGGTTTTGCCCTTTGAAAATAGTGATAATGAACTTTGTTCACTATTATTGGTTGTCTAATTTTCTTCTTCAATTTTCTGAAGGCTTATATATTTTATTGCAGCTCTGTTGATGATGACAATGTGTCTAGAAACTGATTGCAAAATATTAATATAATTAAATATTTAATTAGCAGTGTCTGGAGGTGTCAAATAATAATAATAATAATAATAATAATAATTATGTTTGCTTGAAATTTCAGGAAGAGATAAGAAGGTGAAGGTCTTCTGTTCAACCTAACCTCTGTAGCTCATTGAATAACAACAATTCTCTTTAGCTGGAATGGTTTGATCATAAGAAGATGAATTAGCCAGCATGTATAGGACTGTTTTTTTTTATTCTGCAAGACAGACAAACCAGCCAGAAAATATGCAATTCACAGACATACAGGCATTAATATGATTAACTGTCCTGTTGTAGTATTAATTGGATTTTTGTGAAGCTAAGTTACTTGGCTGATAGGCCATTGAGCCTGGATGTCAAAGGAAGATAAGATGTGCAACATTTGTCCTTGTTCTGTATGTTTATTATTTAAATCGATTGTAAATATTTGATGGTAAACTGCTAAACTGATATTAATTTTATTTTATTAATTATTCATTTTACTCATTACTAATTAAAATTAAAATTCTAGCAAATGTCACTTCTGTTGAATATCTTGTAAAATGAAGTTCCATTTTCAGGAAATTAATAGGATGCTAAAAATAATGAATATTCAAGATAGTCATGCAATAATTTTTCATATAGATAGTCAAGAAACACTAAATAATGGTATAGTTGTACAGGTAATTTCTTTGTTGTTATTTGCTTAAAATATAATATAGATAATTAGAAAATCCCCTGACTTATTTTTGTATATATCGATGACTTATCACAAATATATTTTTTACTTTTCATGAAAAGTTACATAGTCACGTTTTGTTTGTTGGTACTGATTTAGAGTTTAAGGATTCCAGACCTGCATATAATAGTCCAAGTGAGGTCTTATCAAGACCTTGTAAAGAGGCAAAATGACATCCTTTACATGAGAAAATTCATTTCAGCATTGCAATTATCTTTTGAGTTGTATTTGCAATCTTTGATACATGCCCCCCCTGAACTTCAACTTGTTATCTACTAACACTCCAAGATACTTAGCCTAATCAGTTTCTTGTAGCATCATTCCATCAATATAATATGACATTGGATATCTAATCATGCCAAAGTGTATGTCTTTACATTTACTGACATTGAATTGACATCCATTTTCCCATTCCCACAATTCCATCCTATTCAA
Organism: Typopeltis vanoorti; assembly: GCF_054136105.1. Classification (NCBI taxonomy): domain Eukaryota; kingdom Metazoa; phylum Arthropoda; class Arachnida; order Uropygi; family Thelyphonidae; genus Typopeltis; species Typopeltis vanoorti. The sequence continues at coordinate 29,209,618 of NC_143555.1, read as the reverse complement.
ATCATTTGCTGATATGCAAGTACTGCATATCAGCAGCATTCCTGGTTAACCTACCTATCCTTGCATCATCAGCAAATAGCTGTATGTCACCTGTCAAATCCTTCCCAATGGCATTAATATACAGATTGAGTAACAGTAGACCAAGGACTGATCTTTGTGGCACACCACTGGTTGCAGACTCACATCCCTCATATACCACTTTTTGATATCTATCATCATCCATCCTGTTTTCTATGCTAATATTTTATAATCCAAACCCATATTCTCCAATTTATGAAACAGTCTTCCATGCCATATTCTGTCAAAAGCCTTAGCAAAATCCAAAAGTATCTTAGTGTCATGATAAACGTTTAATGGAGTGAAACAGTACTAGGAAATGATTAAAAGTAAGTACTGTCATCCCTCAACTTACGTCCATTCGAAGATACGTCTGTGATCCCATAAGGAAATAAATAACGTTTTCGGCTATACTTTTGAACAAGATGCAAGCAAGCGTAAAATCGAAAGATTTCTATTTAGCAACAATGCATCATGTACAGTGGCAACAGCACATTCAGTGCAACCTCCCTCGATATGTGTCTTCAAACAGTTCTGTTGATTTTGTGTACTGTTATTCAATCTGTATATTACATTGGGAAGGATTTGATAGGACCTGTTAAATATTTTGTGATATTTTGTGCAATGGCCCTTACACGTCCAATCAAAAAACCTAGTGAAGAATCACAGAAAAAGAGGCGAGCAATTGATCTTGAAATGAAGTTACAAGTTATAAAGCAACATGAAGCTGGTAAGCCTGTCAATTTGATCGCACATGACTTCATTCTATGGTGATGGTCATTTTGAAAAATAAGGATAAAATCGTAGATGCTGAAAGATCTGCTTCCATTAACTCAACGATAGTGATGAAGCAACAAAAATGTCCTATTGATGATATGGAAAAGCTACTTGCATTATGGATAGAGGACCTAAACCAAGAGAGCATACCCCTTAGCACTGTGACCATAACTGCTAAGGCACTAAGTCTCTTCACCATGTTGAAGGAGAAAGCAGGACCCAATTATGACTACAAATTCAATGCTTCTTCTGGTCGGTTCATGAGAATTCAAGTAGCGTTTTGCGCTGTATAAAAAAACTGTATGGTGAATCTGCAAGTGCTAGTGAGAAGCCTGCCAAAGAGTTTGTGGAGAAATTGGATAAAATTATTTGCCACAGTAGAGATTTAATATGGATGAGATGAGACCTCTTTGTTTCAGAAAAAAATGCCCGAGCTGACATTCATCCACAAAAAGCTAAAATCTATGCTTGGTTTCAAAGCACTTAAAGATCATATTATGATTCTGTTAGGGATAATGTAGTTAGATATAAACTGAAACCATTTATGATATGGCACAGTGAGAATCTGCAAGCCAAAAGCATTATTATTATTATTATTATTATTACCACGGGCTACTCCAGGAGTCCTTAGACTCATTGAGGGAGGCCCTAAACATCATGTTCACACAGCTGTTCAACATTCTCACAGTATCTATCATACCTTGCCTTGAACTCGCTCACTGTCATAGCACCCACAACAGACTCTGGCAGCTTATTCCACTCATTTACCACTCTAAAAGTAAAGAACCCAGCTCTAACACCCCTGCTAACCACACTCTTGCCCAGCTTCCATGGGTGTCCCCTAGTTCTCCCACCACCAGTCCTGATCTCAAAAATATCATCTGAATTAATCCTATAGAATCCTTTTAGCAATTTGAATGTCTCAATCATATCTCCCCTTTTTCGCCTATCAACTAGTTTCTGCAACCCACAAATCTTCAACCTGTTCTCATATGGTTCATTCCATAGACCTGCTATCATCTTAGTCACTCGCCTCTGGATCCTCTCAACCTCCTCCCCATCAAGAAGGAACCGAGGTGACCAACCTCGGTTCCTTCTTGATGGGGAGGGGTTCCTTCCTGCATTAGGAAGCATACTCTTCCAGTTCATTATCAGAGCAATAAGAAGTCATGGATGACTCAAAAATTGTTTACAGTTGGCTTAATCAACTTTTATGTAAGTGGAATGGAAAGCTATTGTGTGAAAGAAAATGTAGAATTTAAAATTTTATTAATTCTAGATAATGCTTCAGGTCTTCTGTCTTATATCGGTGATCTTCACCAAGTTCAAGGTCATTCCCTCCCCCTCTCACACACACACACACACACACACACACACACACACACACACACACACACACACACACACACACACATAACTTCATTGATCCAATTGATGGATCAGGGAGTTCTTGCAGTGTTTATTAAGGTTTATTATCTACGGAGAACTTTTTCACAAGCCATTTCTGCCACTGAAGGAAATGACCAGACACTCATGCAATTCTGGAAAACATTCAATATTTCTCATGCTATTAAAAATATTGCTGTGGCTTGGGACGAAGTGACCTCTCAATGTATGAGTGGCATATGGAAAAAGACATTAAAAAGGTTTGCGCACGATTTTGGAAGTTTTGGAAAAAACGAAGACCTTTGTAAATTAAGTGAAGAAATAGTGGGCCTAGCAAACAATCTGAATCTCGAAGTGAATGATGACGACATAGTTCAACTCATAGAAAGTTCCCCTGAAGAGTTGGTCAACGAAGAATTGGTCGAACTGGAGGAACAGTGTGTTGCAGAAGAGAAGAACGAGAAAAAGAAGAGGGAAAAGAGAAGAGGTATTTAAACAGTTTACAGTGAAGGGTCTTGCAGAAACGTTCTCTGCAGTTAGCAATGTTCTCAAAATGGCTGAAGATGGACCCCAACGTTGAACACTACTTATTAGTAGAAAGGAAAGTACATGATGCGTTTGCTTGCTATAAACAAATTTATGATGAAAAGAAGAAGAGGAATAATCAAAGCATATTGGACATTTTCATCAAAAAAACAAACATTACACCAGAAGACCGCAGCCTGGTCCTCTATGGACACCTGTTGGGGACCTAGGATGTAAACTGGGACCTCGAAGTATTAGTCTTTCCCATATTTTCAGAAATTTTATGCAACCATATTTAATTAAATTAGGCTGATTTTTAAGAGCAGCAGAAGATTCTAAAAATAATCTTTCTCTTCTGAATTTACTGTGATGGAGCATGGATGATGTTTTTCCAATTGATTCTGTAAGCTGTATCCAAGGCATGGTCAGCATATAAAATATTAAAAAGAATAGTAAAAAAATAAGAAATATTAAAAAAGTAAGTAATATTAAAAAGAAAAATAATAGAATTACAGATACAGATTCTTTAATATTTCAGAAGCTTCAGCTCAAAAAAGAATTTGTGATCATAAAAAATAAACATATCAATAAATACAACATACTTTTGGATTCTAAACCCCATTCCTCAAGTGTAGCTTCTTCATATTGTAGTTAACTTTCCATCAAAAAGGCTTAACAAAGCTGCTGTTTGTGTACCAAGTTTCTGCCACAATTTTGCCATTACACCTCGACAAGTACCATTACTAGATCTAATGTTCAACATCAGATGCAGTATCCATAACTTTGCTACTGAGAAATAGCATTAGGTTTGATGTCACAATTCACTTTCTAGATCTTCATCTCCAAAAAGAAATCTATCGTCTTGCCAGCTCAATGGCCTTAATAAACTACTTAAAAATAACAGCAAGGCACAGGACTAGCCACCTTATCCTTGATTGCAGTTGCATTTACAAGAATACATACCTCGACACTGTAATAAATAGAAGAGGGGAGGATTAAGAAAGAAAGAAAGATAACAGCCCAGTTATTACTAGATCTGACAAGGAAAGTGCTGCCATTATCCTTGAAGCCAGTGAATACAATAAGAAAATGGATACCATTCTTAGAGACCACTCCACCTACAGACTTTTAGATTTTAATCCCACAAACTTGTAAATCAAGAATTTAAAAAGTCTACTCAAAAAAAAAAGTTTCTTCCTGGCCTCTTGATATCACAAAAAAACCCAAAATCTTTCAGTTGCCATCCACTCCAGATGTACCTAAGATTTATATACCCAATTCTTCCCTATTACCCACAGTAGATACCATTGCTTTTCCATGCTATAAACAGTCAGCAATATCTTTTGCCCCTTTACTGGTCATACCACTTCATACATAAAAAAATTCTTCCCATTTTAAAAGCTCCATTGAAAATATAATTGAAAATGATACTGATATCTTAGTAAGTTTTGACATCACCTCATTGTTTACTAACATTCCCTTAAATGACACCTTATTGCTTTTAAAAAAGTTTTTTCCCCTTGATATCATTGACCTCTTTTCCTTTGCTATCCATTCCAGTTATTTCTCTTAGAAGGATAAAATTTACAAACAGATCGAGAGGGGGAGATCTCCACAGAGGGTACCTCTATGGGGATCTCCCCCTCTCAATCTCCTTGCCAATTTTTTTTATGGAATATTTGGAAAAATAAGCTCTTGACTCAGTTCCTCTTAAACCTTCTATCTGGTTGCAATATGTAGATGATGTCTTTTCTATTTAGTCTCATGGCCCAGAATCATTATATACTTTTCTGTCACCTCAATAGCCTTTACCCTAGAATCCAATTTACTAGGGAAAAGGAAACTAATAATAGTCTGGGCTTTCTAGACAACTTGGTCACCTGCCTACCTAATGGTAAACTGTCCTTTACAGTTTAGGAAATCACCCCCCCTCAACAATATGGTGTAATAAAAACACTAACCCATAGACCTTATAACCTTCCAATGAGACCTCTCTTGCAACAGAGCTCAATCATATGCAATGCACTTTTCTATCTAATGGTTACCGTTCCTACATTATCAACAAATAACGAATCATTCCCCCAACCCACGACCTTCTTCAGAAAGACTTCAGTAATGCTATCACCATCCTCATGTTTGACGCACATCAGAAAACATACCCAGAATCTTAAAGAAATGCAATCTTTGCACTACTTTAAACTCCACTTCAAACTAGCTACCCTTATCTGCTACTAAAGACAAACTCCCTCCCCTCTCAGTTCCAGGTGTATATAGAGTTCCTTGTTCCTGCAAATTGGCCTACAGACAGGAAGATCAGCTGCTATCCGAATGGAAGAACATAAAAAATACATCTGCACTATCAGCATCCATCTCTTGCAGTTTTACATGCTATGGTGCCGATCCAAGCAATCTCCTAAGCTTGTCATACTACCAGCTCTGTAATTCCACATATACCTAATCTTAATTGAAAATTCCACACATTTCGCCACCTCCCAGGTCAAGACCATATTATCACTCTTACTAACTGGTGGCAATGTGGTCATATTTGTTATAAACAAATTCTCAGATCTCAATTCTCAGATTGAGCACTTTTGAATCCCTAGTATATTCCATTACATGCTGTCTCAAGTAATTATCCCTTAGTAACTGCATAAAATCCATTTCCTTCCTCCCATGTGTCCTCTCCTCCTTCTAATCTATGTTCTCATAGTTGAAATCCCCCCCCCCCCCCCCATAATAATTACCTGTCCTCCACTCATTGAGTCTATTTGCAATGCATGCTATCTCCGTCATCTTTTCCTTCCCAACTGTATATTTTGTTCTGCTGGCCTCAATCTCACATCAAATAGCCTCAAATGTGCTATTTTCACTGGCTTGCAGTTGAACTTCTACTCTCTTTGGTTGCAGTTTATCAGCTATTATCAATAACACTCCTCCCCCATTCTTTTCTCTCTATCCTCCTTCACATTGCTAACTCTTCACATTCTATCCCACTAACTATATCATATTCTGTTAGCCATGTCTCACTAATGCATATAACCTTTGACCAAAATGAGCCAACAAATGCCAAAAATTCCTCCTGCTTGTTTCGAATGCTCCTGGCATTGGTGTACATAAAGTGCAAAAGCCCCTTAGGCCCACTGCTATCCTGATGCTTTATACTACCTATTCCATTTCTGGTATGTTACCAGTGGTACTAACTTAGGCATATTATACATATTCTTACACTCAACTGCTGCTTCACTGATGTCTGCATATCCACTCAATAGCTTATTCAAAAACTCTAGTTTCCCTGATTCTGCACATCCACTTTCATTTCATTCAGCAACACTTTTCCAGTCTCCAAACACCAAATCCATTTAGATGCAAACTCTTGCATAAGTCCTTTTGCCTGACAAACTCATTCCACACATCGACAAACTCCACACCACTTCCTCCTGCATAGCCTACCTATTGAGTCATATGCTATTTTAGCCCTCCTTCTTAGCTCTCCTCTATCATACCATGGCAACAAAACTCACTCTCTTAACTCTCACACTCTTTTTTTTTTTTTGCTTCTTCTTCTTCTTCTTCTACAGCTTTACAGCTTTTCCCACTTAAGTAGGGTCGCTGTTTGTGGTGAGTCTCCTCCACAACCTCCTGTCTTGGGCTGTAGCTACATCCAAGTTCTTCATCCTCAAGTCCTCCTTCACCATCTCCCTCCATCTCATCTGTGGCCGTCTGCGCTTCCTCTTCCCTGCACATCCATCTGCATGACCTTTCTTCCCACATACCCTTCCTCCTTCATCATCACATGTCCAAACCATTTCAACCTTGCCTCCTGTATCTTTGCTCCTAAGTTTGTAACTTTCACCATTCCCCTTACATAGTCATTTCTCAGACGATCCTTTCTGGTCACACCGCACATCCATCTAACTATTCTTATCTCCACTACCTCCATCCTGCTGATGTTATTTTTCCTCAGGGCCACAGTTTCCATAGCATACGTCATAGCTGGTCTCACTACTGTCCTGTAGATTTTGCCTTTTAGATTGATTGGCACCCTCTTATCGCACAGCACTCCAGCCATCTCTCTCCAGTTCCTCCATCCTGCTTGTATCCTGCATCTCACTTCCTTCTCAGCCTCATCATCCTCTTTCATTGTTGAACCTAAGTATCTAAAATCACTGACCTTCCTGATGACATTTCCTTCCAGCTCCAGATCTGTCTCCTGACTGCCATCCACTTTGCAACACATATACTCTGTCTTACTTCTGCTCAGTCTCATACCTCTCTGTTCCAGTACTTTCCTCCAACTTTCCAGTTTAGCTGCTACTTCTTCTCTTGATTCTGCACACAGCACAATGTCATCTGCATACAACATAGTTCAAGGCGCATCTTCTCTCACCTCCTCCATCACAATATTAAACAAGAATGGACTTAATGCTGACCCTTGATGCAAGCCAACTATCACTGGAAAACTCTCTGTCTCTCTCAGGCAGGTTCGAACTCTTGTCTTCACACTCTATCATATGCTTTCTCCAGATCAATAAATACCAGATGTAGCTCCCGTTGCTTCCTCTCGAAACTTTTCCATCATCTGTCGTAAACTGAAGATAGCATCTGTTGTTGATTGACCAGGCATGAAGCCAAATTGCTCCTTTTGCAATCTTCGCTTCCTTCCTCAGTCTTCCATCAAGAACCCTCTCTAGGATTTTCATTGTGTGGGACATCAACTTTATTCCTCTATAATTCTTACAGTCTCGGGCATCCCCTTTACTCTTGTAGATGAAACAGGTATATTTTCCTGTTCACAAACTTTTATTAACAGGTCCCACAGCAGGTCAATTCCCTCTTCCCCCAGTGCCTTCCATGCCTCCACTGGGATCCTGTCAGGGGCCCAGTGGAGGCATGGAAGGCACCATCCCCTCATAAGGCTCCCCATCTTCTCTGTGAGTGCTTGCATTTTCTTCATTCAAAAGCCCTTCAAAGTATATTCTCCATCTGTTTCTTATATCCACATCCCTCCTTAATACCCTTCCTACAAAGTCTTTGATCTGCCTCACATGTACGATATCCTTTGATGCCTTATTTCTACATTTCCAATCGATAAATCTTTCTCTGTCCTTCCTTTGTTTCTAATTGATCATAAAGCTCTTGATATGCCATGGCCTTCGCCTGTGCAACAACTCTCTTGGCTTCTCGCTTTTTCTCTCTGTACTCCTCTCTGTCCTTTTCCACTCTTTACTCATCTCACTTCTGCTTTGCCTCCCTCTTAGCCGTCACTGCTTCTTGCACATTATTATTCCACCACCAACCCTCCTTCTGCTCTTTAATCTTTCCAGATGTCTCACCAAGCACCTCGATTGCACAGCTTAGAATTACTTTTGAATTATGTCTCCACCAGTCTTGTACACTTTCTAGTCCATCCAAAATCCTCTCTAACACTTTCTCCCTAAAACTGTTTCTCACACTCTCTTCTTTTAAGCGAAACCACTTAATTGCTTCCTCCCATGGTTTCCAAAGGTTCTTATCTTCGACTTTATTTTAAAGTTTGCGCACATCAGCCGGTGTTGCTGTGGCACTTGATCTGTTGGGATTACCTTACAATTTGTTACTGACTTAAGATGTTTTCTTCTAGTCAAAATGTAGTCAATCTGTGAACTATTGTTGCCACTTCTAAATGTTATCAAATGCTCTTCCCTCTTACAGAAAAAAGAGTTCACAATTGTCAGATCAAATGCTACTGCAAAGTCCAAAATCCTCTCTCTCTCCATCCTGGTTCATTATTTCCACTCCATGGCCACCATGCACCCTTTCACAGTCTCCCTATATGTCTACTCAAGTCTCCTCTGACAATCACCATCTCATTTTCTGCCAGTTCCCTCATTTCTTCATCCAGCACGTTCCAGAATTCATCTTTCTCTTCTGCTGTACAGCCAACTTATGGGGCGTATACACATAAGACGACCAGTTGCTCTTCTCCAAGACCAGTTTCATTTTCATGATCCTGTCGTTCCTCCTACCCACTTCCAGTACTTCGCCCTTCATTCTGCCACACTGACTCTCTTAACTCTCGCACTCTTTTTTCTACTACTTCCAATAATTCTTTCCCTAATGCCACCAAGCACTCTGACCTCTTTAATTTTCTCTCTTTAAAAATTGATTTTTTCCAGTCCCACTTTCCTAACAATGAAATCATCCTCCTAGGAGATTTTATTGTCCACAATACCTACTGGCTTTCCTCCTGCAGTTGTATAGATCTTGCAGGCAGAGATGCTGAAATATTTGCCATCACTAATGACCTTACACAAATTGATCACATGCCAACCAGAATACCAGATTACCTGAATCACTCCCAAAACACCCTTGATCTCTCATCCTCACCTATGACCCTTCCAAATGCACAGTAAATATAGTGAGCCCCCCCCCCCGATAATTCTGACCACAATCTAGTGCTCATCTCTCCCCTATGCAACAACACTTACACAGCCACTCCCATACTAGAGTACTTTGGCACTATAACAGTGCCAAGTGGGACTGCTTTCCTGACTTCTATGCCTCATTCCCATGGTTTGACCATGTTTCTGGTCTTCCAATCCAAACATATGCATTGAACGTATCACCAAAGTAATCAGTCATTGGCAGGGAAATTTGCAATCTCCACATTTTGCTCTGAAATGTTATCCCCCTAACTGAACCGTGGTTCACCAAAACATGTGCCAAGGCTGTATAAATGAAAAATCAAGCATACCACAACTGGCTTGCATCAAGAACTCCCATTCTCTTAGTGCCTATACCCAAGCCTGAAAGAGATGCAAGAAAACTATCAATGTTTCCAAAACATAGTGTGAATTAAGAAAAACAGGAAACGTGCAGCCTGCCCAAATGGCAGCCGAGCCTTTTGGTCTCTTTCCAAAGTAATTGGTTGTAACTTTTTCCCAGAAAACTATTCCTATCTCTATCATACCCAGATGGCTCTATTGCATCATCACCCACAGAAAAAAACTCTCCTGGCTTCACGCTTTGCCTCCAATGCACACATAATTGACAGTGGTAAATGCTCCCCCCCACTCCCTCTGACCATATTTCCTTGAGACAAAAACGAGACATTGGGATGGCAAAAATGGGATGGGTGTTATGTAATATTCTGCATTAATGAAAAAAGTAAGACAATAAAAAAAAGTTTTATTACATAAACATATTGAGCTTACCATTATCCTTCAGTGACAGAACCCATACAAAAATTTAGGTAGATGTAGAGGGGGACTGTATTTCACCACGATCGTACCATGAATATTTCTCCAATGAAATGATCTTACGCAGCAAATTTTGGTCTTTCAACATTTTATCATAAAACTTCTCACACTCCATGATACAATTTTGTCTTACAACTAACACAGCCCTCATTGTCTCAACATTTAATTTAGATTTCTCCTTTGACCACATACTGTTCATAACAGAAAATATTCTTTCAACAGGTTCTGTACTTCCTGGAAGACAAAGAATAAACTCTACAATATTACAAAAGTATTGAAAGTCTAGGCATTTTTTGCTCATTTCAGAAAAAATCTGTACTTTTGTTTCATCACTTGTACACTTGTCCAGTTAAATAAATTTGAATTCTTTCTTTAGATCCTCGTTAAAAATGCAATTCCACCTCTTTGACATTGTAAGGATAAACTTAAAGCTTTAAAAAATAAGGCTTAAAACTTTAGGAGATATGAAATTTAAACTACCGGCATTGAATAACAAAGCGACCGGTTAGCATACAGGCAAAACAAAAACCAACGCTACAGAAGAACAGACACCGCGTCTGAGACATGCAAATGTTGCCAACATGTATTTTATTTTATTTATTTATTTTTTTATTTTTTCTGAATAAATCACTGCACATATCGATATTTAGTATCAAACAATGTGACTCCATGGTTATACAAATTACTAGTATCCATGATATTGATATACAATTATAAGTTATGAATAATAATTTATGATTGATCAATATTAAAGTATATTTATAATTTTTATTAAAAATGGAACAAAATTGACATTTTTATTAAAATGACAGGACAGCTGGGAAATAGAAAAAAAACAGTATTGTCCCATTCAAAATGGTACGTATGGTCAGCCTACCCTTATATCCTTTTGCCAAAAAGAGATCAGAAAACTATTGTCTAAATTAGACACAAAAAAAAGTCCCTTGGTCCTGATGGCATTTCTCTAATCATCCTGAAAGTTTGTACACTAGAATTGACTCCTATCCTATGCCTCCTGCATATACTCTCTTACTCCACTGGTATCTATCCCACAGCCTGGAAATTGACATATATTTAACCCATTCCCAAAAAGGGTGACAAATCACTACCATCTAATTACCATCCTATCTCACTCACTTCATTCCTATCTAAAGTAATGGAGAAAACCATCAATTCTCAACTCCTACACTACCTTGAAGCTACCCAGCTAATAAATGACCACAGGTATGGATTCCATAGCTACCAATCAACAGAAGATTTATTCACATACATCACGCATCTCTGGACAAATGCTTGGCAAAGTTTGGTGAATCTTATGTGGTTGCACATGATATCGCCAAAGCTTTTGACCAGGTCTGGCACAAAGGCTTACTTATGCAGCTACTATCGTTTGGTCCATCTCAGGACTTCTGTAGTTGGATTGCCAGCTTTCTGTCTGGATGCACACTATGTGTGATGGTGGATGGTTCCTTATCCTCTCACCATTCAACTAATGCCTGGGGTTCCACAAAGTTCTGTTGACCTACTTCAGTTGACGAATACACAGTTTTGCAGATCACAGCACATTGCACTCCTCCCTTTCATTTGGTAGATCTTACTCTACACAACTCACCTCAACCTATAGAACATAAGCCACAACCCCTCAATTCTGATCTCCAAGCTTTGCTCCACTGGGGCTCAGATAACCTCATTAATTTCAATGCTAGTAAAACCCAGTTCTGTGTTATTTCTTACAAAAAAGAACTATTTTCCCCCAATATTATTTTTGCTAACACTGAAATTTCCAGATAAGATGAGATTTCTCTTCTTGGAATTACCTTGACATCAAGCCTGTTTTAGCATAAACACATCACAACCATTGCATCCTCAACTTCAAAAAAAATGAGGATTTCTCTTTTGCTCAAGATGTTACTTCACCTCTGAAGAACTGCTAACCTAATACAAATCACAAGTCCGCATTTGGAGTGGGGATCTTAAGAGCTCCCTCAAAATGCTTGATTTATTACATAGGAGAGCAATTAGACTGATAAATGACCCATCTCTTACCAACTCATTCTGCCCACTTTTGTACAGATGTTTGTTTTCTGCAACTTGTGTATTCTATAAATCTTTCCATGGCAAATGTTCATCTGAAATAGCATCAGTAATTTCTCCACTCAATTCTAGTCCCGTTGGCCTCTGTGTGACTTCTTGTTCCCAAACTTAAAAATTTGGCTCAGTGGGAGAAATTTTTCTTCAAACGAGGATGTCATCAAGGCTATCAATGACTATTTTGCACAATTTGACAAATCCTACTTTTTAGATGGGGCTTTGAGAGTGTTGGATCAGGCAATAGCATCAGAAGATTATCTTTCTTTTAAGGTTACACGGTGATCACCATTCATATTTATGAATTTAGGGACACAAAACACACGTGTTGAAAAGATTATTTTACTGATTAATAATAAAATAATAACTTGACGTTTCAACCCCTGTATTGAGGTCATCATCAGAAGGATACATGTGTATAAGAACTAAGCTACATGCTGTTGCACTCTATACAGGTAAATTACATCTACATTGTTAACTAATCTTTTTTCTTTGCCTGCTCTCTAGTGATAAAAAAAAAAAATTACCAATAAAAACTACAATAAACTCTGCTAAAGTCCTCACATACTAGGATTCTTCTGGAATTATACAGAATTCTAGAAGAATCTAGGATTCTTCTGGAATTAAGATTCTTACTAGGATTCTTCTGGAATTATACAGAATTCCAGAAGAATCCTAGTACATGAGGACTTTAGCAGAGTTTATTGTAGTTTTTATTGGTAATTTTTTTTTTTATCACTAGAGGGCAGGCAAAGAAAAAAGATTAGTTAACAACGTAGATGTAATTTACCTGTATAGAGTGCAACAGCATGTAGCTTGGTTCTTATACACATGTATCCTTCTGTTGATGACCTCAATACAGGGGTCGAAATGTCAAGTTATTATTTTATTATTAATCAGTAAAATAATCTTTTCAACACGTGTGTGTTTTGTGTCCCTAAATTCATAAATATGAATGAGAAGATCTATCTGTGACTGCAGTAGCAACTCTACCTCCAGTCAAGGAAAGTGACCATGCAATCTTGTCCTGGGAGGTCGCTCAATATCGGAAATTTCCATCAAGAAAGGGTTTATGCCAAACTACAAAACTGGGGATAATGACAAACTTAGGAAACAACTTGGAGCAGTGCCATGGTATAAGAAACTATATGGAATGAATGTCAGTGCATGGGAAGTAGCAGGGATTGTTTGAACATGGCAGTATCACAGTGCATATTCAGGGTCAGGAGGATAAACCTAGTAGGGATTAAGTGGATGGCTAGTAATATAAAGCAGGAGATGCAAAAAAAAAAATGCTTTGTGAAAATAATATAAACAGCAAGGTGATCAGCATGCCCATGAGCAGTATAAAGCACAAGCAAGAAGGGTAACTATGGTAGGGAAAGCTAAATCAGATTATGAGAGAAAATTAGCTAAGCACACCAAAGTAAATCCGCAAGACCTTTTTTGCTGCATAGCAAGTAAGAGAAAGAATGATAATGGAAAGATAACTTTACTCAGTGCTGATGGCAGAAAAGTGACAGAAGCAGAAGAAATAGTTCTGTTACTAAGTGAACACTTTGCAAGGGTATATCATCTAGGTGGAACTTACACAGTTACTGTGGTGACAGAGACTGATTTTAGCATTGAGGTAGCTGAACTGGAGGTACTCAGTATATTGAGAAATATCAATGTGAACACAGCAGTAGGCTTGGATGGTATGCCAGCTCGTGGTATGAGAATGTGCAGGTGAACTGGCAGTGCTTCTGACGAAATTGTTTAATCTAAGTCTCATCTCTGGCAAGATTCCAAGAGAGTGGAAAGAGGGTAAAATAGGTGGCTCTCAAGACAGAAGTAACAAATTACAGACCAATTAGTGGGGATTAAAGTATATATATATATATATATATGGAGTTGGGGTTAAAGTATTGGAAAAGTTGGTCAAAAGTAAAATTCAGGAATGGGTGGATAGGAATATGATACTCTATGGGGGGAAGCATGGCTTTGTAAAAAGTAGGTCCTGCTTCAGTAATTTCTTCATATTTTATAATAAGGTAATTCAGAATTAGATAAAAGAAATGGCTACACCATGATACTTCTGGACATTGTAAATGCATTTGGCAGAATACTGCATGGAAAACTATTACATCAGTTGGAGCAAATGGAAATGGATATGAGGATGGTGGCATGGATAGGAGAGTGGCTGATAGACAGACATATGGTGGATTGGAATCATGGTGAACGAGGGTGACTAGTGGAGTGCCCCAGGACTCTGTACTCTTTAATTTGTACATTAATGATATAGCAGGAGATTTGAAGGGGGGGGGATATTCAGTTGCTTGCCAATGATGCAAAACTAGGGAGGGCAGTAGTTGATAAAGGTGATATAGATATGTTACAGGATGATTTAAATAAATTGGCAGTGTGGGCAAAGGACATTGGTTGTCAATTCAATGTTGTAAATGTAAGGTAATGCACTTCAGGATGAAAAGATTACACACTTCATATTATATTGATGTACTAATTTGCAGGAAATTGATAAGGCTAGAGATCTGAGGTTGATGGTGGATAGAGATTTGAAATTCAGAAAACTTATTGCAAGAGTTGGCAAAATATCTCAGAGATTTACTTGGATGCTGAAGAACACATTGACAAGTAAAGATGGGAGGATCGTTATCCCTCTTTATAAGACTATGATTTGATCACATGTTAACTACTGTGCACAGATTTTCTCACCTGCGTTTCTTAGGAATTGGGAGGTAGTGGAGAGGATTCAGAGACGAGTGACCAGGCTATTGACAGATCTGTGGAATGTTCGCTACAAGGATAAATTGAGAGTGTGTGTGGATTGCAGAGTTTAGCTGACAGGTGGAGGAGAGGGGATATGATAGAAACTTATAAGTTATTATAGGGATTCTATAAGATTAACACAGAAAAAATTTTTCATTACATGAGGAGCAGAGGGAAAACAAGGGGTCACACTTGGAAGTTGTCTAAGAGTGTGCAGACTAGGTTCTTTATTTGAAGAGTGATGAATGAGTGGAAAGGATAGCCAGAGGAAGGAGGAAATGCATAGAGTGTGTCTCTTAATGGATAGAATGTGTCTCTTACAATGGGTCTTTTGACTCCATGGAGTGCACATATAAATTATAATGATAATAATAATTTTTCCCTGTATTCCCTTAGGGCATTGGTTCCCAATTGGTGGTATGCATATCCCCCCGGGGATACTTGCTGGGCCATTCAGGGGTACACGAAAAATAATCAGTAATAGCGGAAAAACAATCATTTCCACTATTTAACATTAAGATAGGCACTGAACAAAAGTGTATTTAAAAACAACTATTTTAAAAACAAAGAGTACAATTTATAGAAATGGGTTTAAAAGGGATACACAAGTGGAAAAAGGTCGGGAACCACTGCCTTAGGGCATTTACCAACTTACTTTGTAGGAATTTTTAATATTCTTCTTTTCCAAGACTCACTGCCTTAGGGCATTTACCAACTTACTTTGTAGGAATTTTTAATATTCTTCTTTTCCAAGACTGCCTCTTTGACTTGTTGCATTCATCATGGAGTTCTTATTTTTTTATCCTTGTGGACAACTTTATTTTAGTTAATTTTATATACTTTTTTTTATATATTTTTATTTTTTTGCATAATCCAGAAACACTGCTCTAGAGACCAGTTATGGAACTTTTTAAAACTATTTCATTCTCAAGTAAGTACGACTGTGATTTCACACCAGGCATTGAAATTTATCTCCCACCTAAAGACAATCAGTAATATCCATGCTGGGATTTGACCCTGCAGTTGGCCAACCAGGCCAGGCCAACAAGACATAACATATCATTATCCATTGGCTTTTACTCCAATTAACTTCAAAACATTAATGATATTTTAAAGACATAAATTAAAAGAAAAATATGGAAAGAATAATTTTTTGACAATTTTTGTAGAATCCTCGAAATTAGCTTTTTATGGAGCAGGATCAGAAGTATATTGATAAAAATTATATAACTGAACTTTAGACCTTTAGAATGAGCTCTGGTTGATGGACTATAACCATTTAAGGCTGTCATTTGGATAAATACATTAGGGCTTTCCCCCCCCCCCCAAAGGGGGGGTTGTATGGAGATAAAAAAAATTTGGGAACTAAAAATGCAGAAATTTAAGATATAGAAATTAAAAGCCATAATGTACATTAGTAATTTCATAATGGCCTTGTATCAAGGATGGACTACAAACATTTTTTTTAGAAAAAGGAGAAAGATAAATTATAATAAATAAAGATTAAAAGTGTGAGTTACAGGGTGTGAGCCAGTTCAACAAGTGTTGTCTTCTTTATCTTTGACTTTACCCATGAGCTTCGAAGACAACACTTAGTCAGAACAACTCACATCCCGTAACTCCCACTTTTAATCTTGATTTATTATAATTTCCCTTTCTCCTTTTTCTAAAAAAGGAGAAAGAGAAATTTTGTAGTTCTTCCTTGATACAAGGCCATATATATATATATATATATATATATATATATACACATATTTTGGCTTTTAATTTGCATATCTTAAATTTTTGCATTTTTACTTCCCATATTTTTTTATCTCTATATATCTTCCCTCTTTTTGTTGGGGTGGGGGGGAAGCCCTAATGTATTTATCCAAATGGCACACTTAAATAAATGGTTATGGTCCATTCCATCATCTAGAGTTCATTCTAAAGGTCTAAAATTCATTTATATAATTTTTATCAATATTATTATTAGTGTTGTTATTATTACGTTACACCTCTGGGGAGTCCAAAGACTCATCGTGGGAGGAGACTTACTCTACAGCTCTCTGTCTCCACCACTCAATCCACCAACTACAATGAATTTTCCAGATCATTTAGTATACTTTTTCATTGCTGTCTAACCACACAAAATTTTTTTCTTTTTCTTTTCAGGTCCCACAGAAGGTTCTACTAAGATAGAAGTGGAGGAATTTTTTGATGCTTGAGAAAAAGCAACTGACACAATGAAAAAGGAAAAGTTGGTCCTTGTTGGGAATGTGAATAGCAGAGTAGGAAATGATTGTCAGACATACAAAAATATTTTGGGAAAATTTGGAGAAAAGAGCAAAGCTAATAATAATGGCAAATACCTGTTGGATTTCTGCTCAGGACATGGACTGGTTATTACTAACACCATGTTCCAACATAAAAATGTGCACAAATTCACATGGAGAGAAGAGGCGAGGAATAAGAAAAGTCTCATTGATTATGTTATTGTTGATAGTGATGTTTTCTCCCTGGTGCAGGACACCAGAGTGTACAGAGGATTTGAAATTGGAAGCAATCACTATTTAGTCTTGAGCAGGATAAAATTGAATTTCATATTGAAAAGAATAACATGTAAGAAAGTTTTAAAGCGAATAAAAGTTGAGCAGCTTTCAGATGTGAACTGTAGACTAACTTACACAAAGATTATTGAAGAAAAAATGAAAGAGTTTGAGAACAGGAACCAAACCTTGGAGATTCAGTGGCAAGCCTTGAAGAAAACCTTGATTGATTCAGCCAGAGAGGCATGTAGTGAGGTTGTCTGCAAGGATAGAAAAATCAGGTCTCCATGGTGGACACAGTTAAAGAGGCAGTGAAGGAAAAGAAGAAATCATATCAAAAGTTCCTGGCAAATAAGTTCGCTTTTGCTCTTAGAGAATACAGAGACAAATGTATGAAAGCAAAACACTGTGTAAAACTAGCTAAACAAAAGTCATGAGAGAACTTTGACAAGAACATAGAAAATAAATATCAAGAAGGTGGAAAGATATTCTGGAGGTTGTTGAAGAAGCTTAGAAATGGAGGAAAGAGTGCTGTAAAAGGAGTTAGAGATGATAAAGGTGACATGAAAACAGAAAAAGATATCCTTAAAGTATGGAGTAATTACTTCAAAAAATTGCTAAATGAAACAAGCAGTGATGACAGCACAGTGGTAAAAAATACTGACCAGGCAGGCAGTCAGGAATACATATCCATACTTGAAGTAGAAAAAGCCATCAAAGGCTTGAAATGTGGAAAGGCAGCAGAGTAGATGATATTCGACCAGAAATGCTGAAGTATGGTGGTATAAAAGTCTTACAGTGGCTGCACTGCATAGTTCAGAAAGCCTGGACAGAGGTACGAATTCCTGATGATTAGAGTAGAACTCTAATAGTGCCCATATATAAAAAGGGAAATAAAACTGAATAGATATGAAGGAAAGTGGTATTAAACATGATATCAAAATTGGAGATGTTAATGTCAGCTCTTTGCTTTATGCAGATGATGTTATACTTCTAAATAAATCGGCTACAAGTCTGCAAGATTCTCTGACTAAATTGAATAGCTGTTGGAATAGATATGGTATGAAGGTCAGCAATAAAAAGACAAAGACAATGAAAATAGGCGGAATCATTGAAAATGTCAGCTGTGTTGTGAATGGAGAACCTGTGGAACAAGTAAAACATTTCAGCTACTTAGGCACGATTTTTACTGAAGATGGTAAATTAAATATAGAAATAGACAACAGAATCAGCAAAGCTGGTATGGTGGGAAGTCAATTGAATAAATTCATATGGAATAAGAGAGAAATTAGTCAGAACACTAAATTAGCTGTATACAAGACAGTGTTCAAACCAGTTTTAACTTATGGATCTGAGAGCTGGGTCAGAAGTAAAACACTTGACCAAAGACTAGAGACCGCAGATATGAGAGTCCTGAGAAAGATTAGAGGCATGAACAGATGACATCAATGGCAATATTATATTAAAATTGAGATATTAGGAAAGAACTTGACATTGTCAGCATCCAGGAATGCTTTAGCAGAGCTAATCTCAGGTGGTATGGTCACTTAAATAGAATGGGAGAGGAAAGATTAGCAAAACAAGTGTTCTCTGCCAGGTTGGCAGGAAAACGACCCAGAGGAAGACCAAGATATAGGTGGATTGATATGGTACAAAGTGCCTTAGATGATAGAAATATAAGATCTGATAATGTTGGAGTCTTGACAAGTAACAGACTGATTTGGAGGAAAATTGTAGATAGGAAGTTAGTAATGATGTAAATTTTTCATGTAGTACTGTCATATTCTGTACACCCCTTGAGGGTACATGGCAGGAATTTGATGATGATGATGATGATAAAACTGAATATGAGAATTACAGAGGTATTTCCCTACTGAGTGTTCCTGGTAAGATCTATGCAAGTATACTTGAGAAACAGTTGAGAAGAATTGTGGAAGAAAAGCTTGGTGAAGAACAAGCTGGATTCAGGCCAAATAGAGGCGGTCTGGATCAGATCTTTACTTTACTTCAAATAGTCAAGAAAGCATGGGAATATAACAAAGATCTGTATTTAAGTTTTGTCAATCTGGAAAAGGCATATGACAAGGTGCCAAGAGAGAAGCGCTTCAATACGCTACAGTTATATGGTATCAATGGGTCATTATATCAAGCAATACTTAGTCTGTAAGTTGGTAGTTAGAATTGAAGGATGTACAGGAAGATGGTTTAATGTTGAATCTGGTATGAGACAAGGATGTACATTATCCCCTCTGTTATTCATTATCTATATGGATCACATTATGAAGGAAAATGGTATTAAACATGATATCAGAATTGGAGATGTTAATGTCAGCTCTTTGCTTTATACGGGCGATGTTATACTTATCAATAAATCCGCGACAAGTTTGCAAGAGTTCCTGACTAAATTGAATAACTGTTGTAATAGATATGGTATGACGGTCAGCATTAAAAAGTCAAAAAGACAATGAAAATAGATAGAATTGTTGAAAATGTCAATTGTGTTGTGAACACACACACACAGGTGTTTCAGACCAAAAGGCTTTGTCTATACTGACTGAGCTACGGAGGCTCTGCATAGCATAGACTTAGTATTTATGCGAATTACCCTAATTAAAAGTTATTAGCCCCAGTTTTAATTAATTATTAATTTGGCATTTTTTTTAAATTTTAGGATTATTAAAATTGTTATCATTTAAAATCATGGAACCAGTAACAAAACGAAGAAAGTATGAAGCTCGATTTAAAATAAGGGTAATTGAAATGGCAAAGCAAACTAATAATTGTGCTGCTGCAAGAAAGTTTGGCATAACCAAGAAGATGGTAAGAGAATGGAGTAAGAAAGAAGATATTTTAACAAAATTAACAAAGAAAAAATGTGCGATGAGAACGGGGATCACCCTATTGCGGAAGCTGGAAAATCACGTTGCAGAATGGGTATTCGAACAAAGGCAGAATGGTTATCTTGTTACAAGAAATTTGATTAGAGCATATGCACTAAAATGGTCAAGATTGAATCCGGATGAAAGTATAGAATTTCAAGCCACTTCAGGATGGTGTAATCGTTTTATGAACAGTTTTGAGAAGAGATAGAAGTCAGAGGGAGCCAAATCTGGAGAACAGGGTGGATGTTCCAACAATTCATAGTGCAGATCCCTTAATTTTCCTATTGCCAAAACACCTTTGTGGGCAGGTACATTGTCCTGATGAAAGATGATTTTTTTCTTCTGCAAACCGTGTCTTTTCTCATGAATTTTTCCATCTAGTCTGGTTAAAAGATTGGAATGATATTACTCGGTTGTTGTTGTTATACCCTTTTCAAGATAATTAATAACCAAGATGCCTTTAGCATCCCAAAACACCGACGGCATGACTTTTCCGGCTGATGGAATGGACTTTGTCTTCTTTGGTGCTGAACAACCGGCTTCTGTCCACTGTTTTGACTGCTGTTTGGATTCTGGTGTATAATGGTGAATCCAAGTCTCATCCATAGTAATAAATTGATGCACAAAATCAGTTTCATTCTTGCTAAAATGCTGCTTCAAGCACTATTCAGAGATTTTCATGCGAGTACGTTTTTGATCTGCTGTCAGCAAGCGTGGCACCTGTCTTGTGCAAAGCTTTTTCATTTGCAATTCTTCATGCAAAATATATCCTACACGTTCTTATGAAATGCCTGTAGTCTCAGCAATTTCATGCACTTTGACTCGTTGGTCATCCGATACCATATCGTGCACTTGATCAATGATTTCTGGTGCTGTTACACTTTTTGGACGTCCTATCACGTGGATCATCTTCAAGGCTGGTACGGTCATGTTTAAACTCGGCAGCCCATTTCTTATTTGTTGAAAACGAAGGAAAAGTGTGCCTATAAACGTTTATGAACTTTGAATGAATTTCTTTTGCCGTTAAACCTTCTTTTACAAAGAATTTTATAACTGCACGATACTCAATTTTATCCATTTCAAGGGATACAGACAACACTTTTTGCTTCAGATAGCTGTATAAAACAAACTACTTGATAGAATGACTTGCAGTTTCACTTGGATGCTTATGACAGATGTACCTCTACCATAGATGGCAACACCATCTTGCCGATGGTGTTGCCATCTATGGTAGAGGCCGAGAACTTTTCAGACCACCAACGCACATTAAAAAAAATTACATATGTTACATTTTAATACTTTTTAATCCCATCATACTTTAAAATACATTACCTCTAAGATGTTATAATCAAACCACCATGAGGTCAAACACTCACTGTGTGAAGTCTTCATTGTCACACACAGAACTCATTGAACCATGCTTTAATATGATTTACAGTTTCAGCACTCACTGCACTCTCAGGTAGTTGATCTGCTCATTAATCACTCCCCATGCAAAAACCTTGCCTCACTTGCGTGCTCATACTTTAGCTTATACAGCATCTAGGGATAGCCTGTTCTATCCATTTAAAAAAAAAAAAAAAAAAAAATTGCATATGGCATTTCTTCAATCAGTCTTTATAACCACACTTTTTGATGTACAGCTGTTTTAAAATAAAGTGCTGAATTGTCCACATATATAGTTCAGTTTCAGCACATTAACTGTTAGTTGATTATTTTATTATTTGATGTTTATCACATTATTTAGATAAATATTTTGGGTTCAGCTCTTATATCAAAATCTAATAAGGCTTAATTGATTCTCTAATGAAGAGTTGAGAATAATTTAAAAGGCAAAAGCATTTTAAAATAAGTTTTTTAATAATATCTATCTATATGTATTTTAAAAAATTAGTGTTTTAAATTTGTGAGAATTAACATTTATTTAGATAAATAAATAAACAAAATTTTTTTATGCAATTAAGGTGATTGGTGAATTGTCAAGCAATGGAAAAGCAATGAGGAGATTTGTACAAACATTTGTTTTAGCACCAGGATCTCCTAATGAATTCCAGATATATAATGATATCTTTCGCTTTCAATCTGTTTTGTCTGATGATAAAATGAAAACTTGCAAACAAGGTATGTTTTCTTGTGTTTTTGTAAATATTTGTATACATGAGAGAAAGAGAGAGAGAGAGAGAGAGCAAACAAATATGATTATATACATTTTTGTTTTTTCAGCCTGAAAAATCATAAAATGACTGATCTGTATAAATGAGATGTAGAATTGTCTTATTGTAAGCAACTATCAGCAACATCTTTATATCTTCTTAATACTTATGCTTTGTACAAACAAAATCTATTGTCTTTGTCTTACAACACCCTGTTATCATGTTTGCTGTGTGGTGCAACCCATGGATGTTAGAAGTAAGCATGCTAGGAAGTTAGTGGCAGTAGCAAGAACTAATTATTTGGTTGAAGAAATAGAGACTGTGAGGAATGATAGAAGATTAATTAATTTCAATTAACTTCAATGCCTCCAAATTAAATTAACTACATGAATTAACTTCAATGCCTCCAAAACATATCCTGTCTGTTGCTCGCAAAAAAAACTCACATTCCCCCCCCCCCCCAACTTTCAGTAATACTGAGATATCCAAAACAGATTAGATTTCTCTTCTTGGACTGATCTGCACCCCCGATCTTTTCTGGCATGACTACATTTCAACTATATCTTCTGCAGCCGCCAAAAAACTTGATGTACTTTTTCCACAAAACACTACTTCACACCTTGATTGCTGCTAACTCTGTACAAAGCCCAAATCTGCCCAGCCATGAAATATTGCTCCCATATTTTAGGTGGTGCACCAAAATCCTCTCTAAGATTGCTCGATTCTATTCAGAAGAGGGCAGTCTGGCTAATTAATGATTCCCTGTATCACATACCCAGTTCAATCCCTCTCTCACAGACATTCAGTTTCTTCCTTGTGCCTCTTCTACAGATACTTTCATGGACAGTGCTCTGCTAAATTGGCCACTATTATTCCTCCACTCTCCTTTAAAATCATTAAAACAAGAGCCACTGCTAACCAACATCCATTTACAGTCCATCTTGAAACTCACCAAAACAACTTCACTACCTCCTCTTTCAATCCATCTACTTTTGTTTTTTGAGACAGTCTTCCCCACTGTGCCTTCCCCAAAGATTACATCCATCAGCTGTTAAAAAAAAATGTGAACAGATTCCTCCTTTCTTCTATTTCCACACACACACACACACACACACACACACACACACACACACACACACACACACACACACACACACACACACACACACATACACACACACACAGCATTAATATGCTATAGGTCTTGTGGCCTATAGCATGTATGCATCAGATATAAAAAATTAATTGAAAACAGATTTTTATTTGTCTGTTCTGTTTTTGCTATAGTAACTTAGATGCTTCATTTTGCCTATGCACTGCTTCTCAATCTTTTTAACCTAATCCTTAATCCAAAATTATAGCAAGCATCCTAAAGATGTGTGTTTATCTGGGTTAACTGGATTTATCTGTGTTATCTGAATCCTCTCTACTAATACATCCTCATCCCATGAAAATATGGTGACAAAAAAATCTATTGTCTTTGTCTTGCAACACCCTGTTATCATATTTGCTCTGTGGTGCAACCCATGGACATCTGGAAAGAGGGATATTAATGGTCGTATACTACTTGAGCCATTTAACAAGATAGGCAGTCTGATTTACCCATCTAAGTGCAATCAGTTGGTGGATTTATCTGCAAGAGTCAACAGTGTTGTAATGTAATATAACGTAATGCCTCCTTCCTCATAGTCCAGAGACAGAGACCTAGAGTTGCTGTGATGCCAGTATGGTATCTGGGACAGCCTAAGCATTCCACCTTCAAAATCAGTCATTGAATTCAAGATACTAAGCATCCATGTGTGACACTGGTACTAATTCTCCTCCTTTTGAGTATGATTCATTCATTCTTGGATATATATATATATATATAACCAAGAAAGTCAGTGACAACAACAAAAGCAGATAACATATGGGACATTTTCTATTAGGAATATTCTGTTTGGAGGTTATCCAGAAGGGTTGGCAGGAGCCTCAAAATTCATAAGAAATTCCACTGAGGATATATATATATATATATATATATATGCTAATATTATTATTAACACCAGACATCCATGGAGTCAAAAGACTCATCCCTGGAGGTACACACTGTTACACACAAATCCCATCAAACCATGCTTTAAACTTATTTAGTGTAACTGCATTCTTCACCACAATGTCTGACAGTGCATTCCACTCAGCAACCACTCTCCATTAAAAAAATCTCCTTATTTCCTATTCAGACCCTTCATATCCTTTATCAACTTAAATGTCTTAATTGTATCCCCTTGCTTCCTCCTATTCACAAGGCTTTGCAAATGGTATACCGTCAATCTGTATTCATATCCCACATCCCAAACACCAAATATTACTACCTTAGATGATCCTCTATGAACCCTTTCTAATAATATTCCGATCGCCATGAAAACCAAGGTACTGAATCTGTGAACAGTAATTTATATGAGGCCTGATCAAGGTCTTATACAATGGACCATAACCTCTTTATTTTGCATGTTAAGGTCCTCCACATCACTGCCATAATCGGATTACTTCACAATTTGTACGGTGTTACCTCTGTACTTCAGATCCTTGTCTGCCAATTTCCTCCAAAATTTTCCCCAGCCAAGTGTATGTTTTGCATTCCATTGTTGCCTACCAAATTTCAGAACCTTACATTTTGCAATATTGAACTGATAGTGTCATATTGTTGCCCGCTCGTACAATATGTTGTTCTCCTGTATGACATCTGCTTGATTCATCATCACTCTTCCTGGTTTTGCATCATCTTCAAACAGTTGTATATTACCAGTTAAATCCATCCCAATATCATTAATATAAAAATTGAATAACAATTGTCCCAAAACAGACCTTTGGGACACACTGGCAGTGACTTTCCACTTCTGGAACATTGCACCCACTCATACACAACTTGCTGATACCTACCCAAGAGCCAGTTGCCTATGCAACTCACTAATCTATCATCGAATCCTATCTGCTCCTGAGTAGTTAGATAGATTGCCACACCAATGTGTGGTGTGGTGTGGTGTGGTGTGGCGATCTATCAAAAGCCCTTCACAAAATCTAAGTATACCATGTATATGCATCTCCCTTGTCCATTACATTCGTCACTTTATTATAGCATATAAGCAAGTTAGTAAAACATGATATCCCCTTTAACAAACCCATGCTGACAAGCACAGAGAATACCCCTGTTATTAACCCACTTTTATATCCTAACTGTCGCTAACATCTCCAGTATTTATTATACAGATCGGCCTATATTTTGTAGCCTTAGCCTTATGAGCACTTTTGTGAAATAGAATTTTATTTTCCTTCCACTTCTATGAGATTTGTGCTGTTGCAAGACTGTTCATAAACAGGCAGGCCAAGGCTGATGCTAACTGCTTGGAACATTCCGTTAAGACATGATATGTCATTAAGTCCTATTGTCTTATTGACATCTAGCTTACTTAACTACTCATATTCCTCTTGCTCTCTCAGCAGAAAATCTCTGATTTCATACTCTGTGCTTGAGTTCTCTAGATTTCCCACTGAGGATGAAACACCCCAATAAATTGCTAACTGAATACTCCAACTATGTCCTCAGCAACAGTTACCAATCTACTGCTTTCATCCATTAATAGCATCTTGCCATAATCATTCTTATTTCTACTTGAAAAAATTCCCTACGGTTTTTCTTGGCATGACTTGCTAAGTTCTGCTTGTACTGCACTTTTGCTGCCCTTACCAAGTCACACTCTCCTGGTGTGCTCTTCATACTCTTTGTGCAACTGATTATTATCATTATTCATCTTGTCGTGATCCTCCACAGTTCCTCTCTGTTTACATTCATCCATTTCATACCTATGTTAATCAGCCTTTTTTTTTTCACCTTTGGAATAGATTTGCATGTTGATGATGATGTTACATCATCAACATGCAAATATAGTTAGTGTCCATTTGACCTGAATGAATGGATTAAGTATGAAATTGACCTTCAACCTTTTAACCTTTGGAATGCATTCACACATTGATGATGTTAATTATCTTTTTGTCTGTGCCTAAGCAGCATTTATCTCCTTCCTGCTTAACTTCTCATTTCATACTATAGCTTCAATCTATCTCTTAAGCTTTGCACAGTGAAAGGAAACCCTTGTAGTTTCACATATATATTCTTTCTTCACATAAATCTTCAGATGACTAGCTACCACCCAGGCGATCACTTCATGATCGCTCTCACCAGCTGGAGATAGGTTCAAAACACCACTCAATCTTGATCCTCGCATGGCCTCCTTTACATGCTGCTGGGTTAGTTATCTCTCAAGTTGTCAAGAAATTTATTTTCTTTATTCCCAAATGCTATCTTTTCATTCCTGTCTCTACTGCTATAATTAAGATCACCCATAATGATCATCCTTACCTTGTTCTCTAAGCCAAGTTGCTTATGCATTTCTTCATCACCACCCTCCACATCATCTGTCCTATAGCAACATCCAGCTAAGTTTGCTCTCATGAGAAAAGACACAATTCAGAAACTGATCTTCTATGGAAAGTGGCTGAAGAGAATCTGTAAGAAAGTGTCATTTATCAACCGGACTGCCCTTTTTTGAACTGCATCAAGAATTTTTAGGGAGGTTGTAGGAATGCTTCCCCTATACATTTGAACAGTATTCCTATGTTGGTTGAATTTGTGATTTATACAGAGTGAGTAACTTCAGCAGAGAAGGTACTGCCTTGAGCGGAAAAGGATGCCAAGTTTTTTTGGAAGTTGATATAGAAGTGATATGATTGTGCCTTGAAAGGTTTGGAGTAAGATTTTATAAAACTAGTTGTTGATAAAATTTGAAGTTTAGGGTGCATATTGCAAAAGTGTGAAAGCAACCCAAAGGATTGCTGCAATACTAAGACAGACTTTGACCAGTAGAGATGAAAGAGTAGTGACTCCTCTGTATAAAGCCCTGACCTTTCAAGTATCTGACCACATCTGGACTACTGTGCCTAGATCTGGTCACCAGGATTTGAAGATGATAAATTAATCTTGGAGAGAGTACAGAGGCAGATAACCAAAATGATATCAGGACTCTATTTGTTATGAGGATAACCTTAGGGCATGTAAACTATAGAGTTTGGTGGACAGAAGACAAAAGGGTGATGTGATTGAAACATTTCAAGTCTTTAGAGCTATTTACAGGATTGACACAAGGGATGTTTTTTCATATAGTAGAACAAGGGAGAGGAACAAGAACAACAGGCCATCCCTGGAAGTTGCAAAAAGGAGGTGGTGAGTATGAGGGTGAAAAGTGGCTTTTTTTTTTTTTTTTTTTGCATGGAGGTTGGTTGGACCTTGTAATTCATTGCCTAATAGAGTGGTTAATATGCAGACAATAAATAGGTTTGAGTGGTGTGATAGACTTTGCATTGTCTAAGATGGGCCTCCTGTGATGAGTCTTATGACTCCATGGTGATCCAAACGATAATGACAATAATAATACTTGTAAATACAAGATGAACAACATATATAGCCTCTGGCTGGGAAAGCCCTGTTTGAATCGCATTAAAGAATAGGAACTTTTATAATTTACAGCATTAATTTACAGCTGAAGGTTTAGTTGGCTAATTGCATTGCACATGGAGACGACAGTATTTTTACTCCAAAATCTAGTTGTTGTTTTTTCTCCACTTCACCAGAAATAGATTAAATGGCTGAAGAACAGCTTAGCAATTCGGGTAAATTTTCTGTTGTTTGCCTCAGTAACTTAATTTGTAAAAGCTACTGCTTGATCACTGCAAACCTTATGCTAGTTTCAATGCATGCCAGACATGGACATTTGTAGAAGCTTGTTCCAGACAACTACATATCACCTATCAAATTTATGACACTTGTCTTTCTTAAAAAAAGCATACATAACATACCTTTATTCCAAATATACACTATCTTCCAATAATTATCTGGACACCCTGTTATTTGAAGTTATGGAGCATTCCAGGGTTGCTAATAGTATAAAGATAGTAGGAAGCAGTATTTCATCATAACAGTTGAATACAGGTCGTATGGCAACACAATGTGAACTCAGTGACTTCGAGAGAGGTGTCATCATGGGCTGTCACATTGGTGGCATATCCGTACATGCTACTTTCACTCAACTGGAGCACTCAAAAATTAATGGAGATGTTCTGACACACTAGTGTAGGAAAACATGACTGACAGGGACAGGAGAGTGTTAAAACAGGTGGCACACAAAAACCAGCTACAGTTGGCACAGACCATCCATGATGAGTTTGAGAGCACCAGTAACACCATGGTGAGCACTAATACTGTACGAAAAGAACTCCATTTACTGGGTTTCCATGAAAGAGCACGGCACATAAGCCAAACATCACATCGATGATCAAGGCAGCTTGTCTGGCTTGGTGCAAAGAATGTGTGAACTGGACAATTGACCATTGGAAAACGATACTCTAGAGTGATGAATCAAGGTTCACCTGTTTCCAGTCTCATAGCAGAGTGTGGGTGTGGAGGCAGCCTGGTAAATGCTTGTTACCACACTGTGTTGTACCCACTGTAAAGTTTGTTGGTGGAGGAGTATTGGTGTGGAGTGGAACCACTGGTCATTGTCATGGGTGTTAAACAACAGCTTAGCCTGTGCAGAGTCCTGACCTCAACCTCGTTGAACACCTGCAGGATGAATTGGGGCGGTAATTGAGGTACAGAGCGGCACTTCCTCAATCTGTCGCTGAACTCAGTACTGCTTTGATGGAGGAAGAGAGACAAATTCTACCTGATGTCTGCTGCACATTGGTAGAAAGCCTCCCTCAAAGGGTGCAGCAGATGATCAAAACCAAAGGTAGACATGCCCGATATTAGGGTTCGCCTGCTGGTATCAATTGTAAATTTCTGAAATGTCTGGACAATTATTGGTATGTATATATATATATATACATACCAATATATATACATACCAATGATAGTAACCTACATGCTCCATTGCATACAATGCATATGTTACATGTAACTTCCTAGTGCTGATTAATATTTTACATTTCTAATTTTGTATCAATATTCATATTTCCATTTATATTTTTACATCTTTATCATCTTTTTTACATCTATATGTACATATTCTGACTTTTACATCCATATTTATATTTATATTTTTATATATACATATATTTACACTATATAATTCATACAATATCAGTAATTTATGTTACTGTACAATGACTGGTAGTTGATCTTATTGGCAAATTTAATTAGTTCTGAGTAATACTTTTCGATAAGTCTCTGTTTTGACACTGACCACTTGTCTCCGGAAGTAATGACGTGTTGCATTTGTATGGAGGGGCATCTGTATGGAGTCCAGTAGCTGGCAGTTGTAAAGTATGTGGTCAACAGTCTGTTGAAGTTGTGAACTACAAATACATGATGGTGATTCCAGGATATGGAATCTATGTAAGTAGTGTCTTAGTTTTCCATGTCCTGTTAGTAGCATGGTTAAACCTGAAGAAATGGCGTGTTTTTTCAGCCGGAGTCTGTTTCTGATGCTAGGAAAGAATTCTTTTGTCGATGATCCGTTTTTTTGATGTTTTCCATTCTTCTTCCCACAAATCTAGGTTTCTTTCTTCTGCAAGTGTTTTTATAGCAGATATCGAGTACTTTTGGACTTGTTTCTAGCCACTTCTTTAGCCAGCTGATCCGCTCTCTCGTTTTCTGCAACCCCAGTATGTACGTTCACCTAGCAGAATTTGATTTCCCATCCCGATGGAGTGAGATTCCAAACCAGTTTTCTTGTCTGTTATATTAACGCTATATGGTTGTTCTGGTTTTTTATGCCGTCTATAGTGCTACTGTCACTGTAAATTGTTGTTGTCTTTTGATGAGAGGTGTTGACTTCTAATTCCTGGAGATATATAAGTGAATGAAGTTCTACTTAGTTGTTGGAACAGAGAGGATGCAGTCTAGAGCAGTGTTCTTGTATAATGGACTGCCTGTTATATGCAACAAAGAACAGCCGACATTCCCTCCAGTTTTGCTTCCATCAGTGTATATATGGAATTCGTCACTTTCAGAGCTTTTCTTCTCCTTAATATTTGTTTTCTTTGCTGGGTGAGGCCACATACTGTAGTGAAGCAGACATTCGTAGCAATTTGGATCAATGTTAGAATTTTTGTTATTTCTTCTAGAAGTGACTTCATACATAAGAGAGAATTCTTGTATTTTCAGGCAGATCGGTGTTAGACCTCAATAACGCAAGCTGCCTCGAAAGATATTGTCCTGTATCCTTATACATATTGCTATAAGGCATTGAACTCTATTTAGCTTTTGTCCATTTTTCTTTGATTTTAGTGAATGTTTCCAGGCAGGTGCAGCATAAGATATTAATGGTAGTATAGCTTCAGTATATATTGTTTTCAGTGCTCGTTATCCTAATCCCCACTTAATCCTTGCTGACTTTGCTAGAAGGTTTACAATTTGTCAGCTTTTTTCGGCAACATATGAGATGTGCTTGTTGAAGGTAAATCTTTCATCTATTATTATCCCTAGGTATTTTAGCTCACTAGCTACCTTGAGAACTTCTCCGTTTAGGAAGACTGTAACAGGTTGTTCATGACTTCTTTTTCACGGTATTAACAACACCACAAACACTTTTAACAACAAAGATGTTTTATTAACGCTTATATTTCGCTGATTTTCAACTCAGCATCATCAGAGCACAATACACATGTAAACGCAACAATGAGTGAGTGAAACAATATAATTGCAAAAGAAAAAAGATCTAAAGTCCTATTTTTGGTGCCCTCTAACGAAGGAAAAAAAAAAAAATAAATAAATAAAAAAACAGCAGTTATCCAGGCGTTTTTCTTAGGATAACCGTCTCCCAAATGCAACCATATTTGTTAAGGTTGGGAGAATTCTTCAAAGCCATTGCTGACTCAAAAAATAATCTTTCAGATCTATAACGACTCCTAAATAGCACATTCATTTTCCTCCATCTAATCCTGTGTGAAGGAGTGTCCAAAGCGTGATCTGCCAGTCCCGACTTGCCATAGTAATAGTAGCGAATGTATCTTTCATGTTCTTCCAGGCGGATGTTCACTGATCTTCCTGTTTGTCCATAATAGGCCAAATCACAGTCACACAGAACTTCATACACTCCTGGGTGTGCTAAAGGGTGAAGTTTATCCTTAGGGGAGCGGATCAGAGTTGCCAGCTTGACATGAGGTTTGAAAGTGGTGCGAAGGCCATGTTTCAACAATACTTTGGCTATCTTTTCCAATGTGCCTCTGATATAGGGAATAGAAATGGTCATGTTGTATTCTTGTGTATTAGGGGAGGGCAGAGTAATGGGCCTATGTAGTATTTTATCTATTTTGTAGGGATTGTAGCCGTTGGCTAAGAACGCATGGTGCAGGTATTGGAGTTCAGTGGTCAGAGCTGTATCGTTAGAATAAATGGCTCTGGCTCTGTGTGTAACTGTTTTTAAAATGCCGTACTGTTGGACTGGATGATGATGTGATTGTTTATGTAGGTATCTTCCTGTGTGTGTGTAGGCTTTCTGTAAATAGAAAAAGATAGTACACCATCTGAAAGGCGGGTGACTAATGTGTCAAGAAATGGTAAACAGTTATTTGATTCTTTTTCTACTGTGAAGTGAATTTTGGGGTGTTGGCTGTTTAGGTAGGTGACAAAAGCATCCAAAGTGTCTTGTCCATGGGGCCAGATGGCAAACACATCATCTACATAGCGTAACCACACTTGTGGCTTGTATGTAGCTGTGGTAAGTACTTTGTTTTCAAAGTGTTCCATGTAAAAATTTGCTAACGGGGGAGAGGGGGGGAACCCATAGCAGTACCATTAATCTGTTTGTAGAATTCCCCCCCCATGTAAAGTAACCTGCATTCACGGTAAATTGAAATAATTTAAAAATATCTGGGGGAAATTTAGACTTGATTCAATCAAGAGTGTCTGTAAGTGGTACATTGGTAAATAAGCAGGTGACATCGAAACTAACCATTATGTCTGAATCTTTTAGGATTAGATTTTTAACCAGTGTTTTGAAATGGATTGAATTTTTTACAAAAGTAGAGGAGTTGCCAGTAAGAGGGGCAAGCGGCTTGGCTAAATGCCGGGCCAGTTTATATGTGGGACTATCTATGCGATCAACTATGGGGCGTAGGGGAATATTAGTTTTGTGGATTTTTGGTAATCCATAAATACGGGGTGGTTTAACATGAATTGGTTTTATTTTCCTGATGATTTCTTTGGGCCATGATGTCACTTTTTTCAGTAATTTTCGGACTTTTTTCTTTTGAGACATCATAGGGTCTCGATGTATAATTTGATATGTGGAACTGTCACATATGAGATCTTGCATTTTTCTGTTATACTCTTCTTTATTCAAGATAACTGTTGCATTTCCTTTATCGGCTTTTGTAATAATAATATTTTTATTATTATATAACTTTTTTAGGGCAGTTATTTGTTTACGTGGCATATTGCTTTTTGGAGGCTTAGCCTTGTTTATAATACTAGCTATATCTAGTCGCACGTTGTTGACCATTGCTGGCGGAAGATCGTGGATACCCCGTTCTACTTTCATCATAATTTCTAGTTTAGGAATTTGTTTTTGGCGTGACGGCAAAGTTATGTCCTAGACTGAGAGCGTTCTTGGCTTTTTCAGTGAGTGTTTCAGACGATAGGTTTACGACCACGTGGTCTCGTCGAAGTTGCGGTCGGGACTTCGTATGCTGGTGTTGTTGTTGTAGGAGGTCAAATTTCTTTCGGTGTTTGCTTTTTACTTTTACTTAAGCCTATTAATAAACCTATCGTATGAAACACTCACTGAACTAGTTTGACTCCTTTTGTTGTGTGTGTGTGTGTGTGTGGGTGGGTGGGTGTATGGGTGGGTGGGTGGGTGCGTGGGTGTGTTTTCACTATTTTGGTTGAGTGCTGCATGTAATTAAACTTTTTAATAGTGCAAACAAGTTGGCATTCATAGTGTTTTATTTACTTTGCATAGCTATAAAATGAATACATCTCCAAAACACTATTAATAAACATTAATAGTGTTGTGCAAACGTTTTAATAGCAAACAAGTTGGCATTCGTAGTGTTGAAATGATAAGCTAGTAGTGTTGAAATGAAAAGCCGTGAAATGGATACATCTCCAAGAAAACATTCAAAAATACATAATCTTTCTCAGCACACATCCATGACTCAAAGACAAATTGCCAGTGAGTGTGGTTTGGGTGCTGTCAATGCGATTTTAAAGAGGTTTAGAGAGACAGGTATCTTTTTTCCTAAGAGAAAAGGAAAATGTGGTTGAAAAAGGAAAACTACACTTACTCAAGATTGTTTACTAGTTAGGAAAAGCAAAATGAACCCAAGATTGTCTGCTGTAGACTTAAATAGAGACTTGGCAGCAGACAATCTTGGGTTCATTTTGCTTTTCCTAACTAGTAAACAATCTTGAGTAAGTGTAGTTAGTAAAAAACAAGCAACCGTTGATGAAGGCTATGCAGAAAAACATGCTCAAGTGGGCAAAAGTGTACAAAGACTGGCCTGTTGAGAAGTGGAAAAAGGTCATATTCTCAGGTAAGATCCATTTTTTGTTTAAGGAGAGTGAGTACCCTATGTTCACAAATCAGCAGCTGAGAAGATTTCTCTCCCCACTTTCAACAAACTCCTGTTGTGTCCCAATTTATGATTTTTATTCCAATTAGAGAAATTCTGCTTAGCTATGTTCAACTATTATCTACGCACCAAAAAATTTACTAATACTTAAGTTATTTCTCCCCTTAGTACGCCTAATATTTGTATTTATACTGCGCCTTTTGGGATATTTAGTTTGAGATATTATATACATAAACAAGGAGAAAGAACTAAAATATGTGAAAGTGAAACAATGTTGCAGTCGTGACACATTATCTCGTTTCTTAACACATTAATTTCCCACGTGATTAGGTCCGTATTTTTCAAGTGGTGCATTGGACAGCAATTTCAGACAACTTTTCTTATCATTGAACAAAGGTTTATTAAAAACTTTAACATGGTACATTCAATTTTTGTTATTACTCAATTCAATGCTAAACTTAATACTTACAAACTAACATTAACTTATTACAAGTAATTAGGCTATGAGCCTATAATGGGTATTACGATCATGCCGCCATAACATTTCAACACATAACTTCATGTGACATGGACATATAAGATTAATTCACACTATTTAACTATTCAAACGTAAGTAGATTAACTAAACCTTTTACTGCACTAACACACAACTATGACATTTTAACTTTCCCATACATTACAATAGACATGCAAAATTCTCAGGACACTTAATTATTCATATAACATTAACACTAGCCAGCTTACTTTTATTATTATTATTATTATTATTATTCAGGCCTCCAAGGAGTCAAAAGACTCATCGAGGGAGGTCCTTTCTAAGACATAAAGTCTGTCAAGACTCATCGAGGGGAGGTCCCCCCCTGAGAAACACAAAGTTTATCATACCACTCCTTAAACCCACTGACCGTTCTCGCTCCCACCACTCCATCGGGCAATGCATTCCACGGCTCAACCACCCTCCACACAAAGAAACCACTCCTTACCCTCTTGCTCACAGTTTCCTTTCGTAACTTCCAGGGATGGCCTCTTGTCATCACTCCTTCCCGCTGATCAACCAAGCGAAAGAACTCCCCAGTGTCAACCCTGTAACCACCTCTCAACAGTTTAAAAGTCTCAATCATATCACCTCTCCTTCTTCTATCCACCAAACTCTGCAGTCCACATTCTCTCAGCTGATCCTCATAACTATCCTTGTACAGTCCTGAAACCATCTTTGTCATCCGTCTTTGTATCCTTTCCACAGTTAATTTATCCCCTTCAAATCCTGGGGACCAAATCTGAGAACAATAGTCCAAGTGTGGTCTGATCAGAGACTTATACAACGGAATGATAACCCTCTTATCTCTGCAGGTCAGTGTCCTTCTCATAATAGCAGCAATCCTTTGTGTTACCTTCACCACCTTTGCAATATGTCCCCTAAACTTCAGGTTTCTATCAATCATCAACCCCAGATCTCTTGTCTCCCCTACTTCCTCCAGTATAACTCCTCCCATAGAGTATGCAGCATCCCATCGATGTTTCCCAAACCTCAAGACCTTACATTTTGCTGCATTAAACTGACACCCCCATTCATTTGCCCATCTATCTAGCTTATTTAAATCCTCTTGCAGGGCTACCACATCTGCACTATTACTAATAATCCTTCCAAGCTTTGCATCATCCGCAAACAACTGAATATCCCCCTGCAATCCACTGGATATGTCATTGATATAAAGGTTAAACAATATAGGTCCTAGTACTGAGCCCTGTGGGACCCCACTTGTAACCCTCTGCCTCCTGGAAACTGCTCCACCATACACAACTCTCTG
This sequence comes from Typopeltis vanoorti, assembly GCF_054136105.1. NCBI lineage: Eukaryota > Metazoa > Arthropoda > Arachnida > Uropygi > Thelyphonidae > Typopeltis > Typopeltis vanoorti. Next base: position 29,173,797 of record NC_143555.1, on the reverse strand, counting down.
ATACCTATCAGACAGCCATGTTCTGTCAGATACTAAAGTTCTAGTATCAATTTTCCTTCAACAGTTCCGTATTAGAATAATGATACTTATTATAGACAAATTTTAGTTAACATTAGATATATTTTACAGTACCTTTCCTTCTTGAGTTTTTCATATGGGCCTTTACCTTTTTCTGATTGAACTAGCTTGGTATAACCCTCTCCGATAATCTGCTACTCCTACGTTCCTTTTGGAGTTGAACTATGCTTACACGGTCTTAAACTTTCGTAATTCAGGACACACTTTGAATCATCTATATGACGGCTGTCCGACTCGCGACTTGGATATCGATATCTTTATAGCTTTCCCTTTCTCGTGGTTGTCACTGAAGTTGAAACACAAAGAATATGTTTCCTTTTCTTTGACTCTATGGCATTCTTCGCTTCTTACATAGGAAATCCGGAATCGAAATCCCTCTCACTTTTGTTTCCATGTTGTGACGACGGAGATATAACCCCAATCTCCACTCAGGAAAACCGCGTGAAACCTATGCCACGGAGCTCATAGAGAACTCCCCAGGAACAGACCCAAAACAAAAACCAAAAAAAGCCTTGTGGGGGGTTTCCAACCCTTTTATACTTGCTCTCCTAACGGCACCCTCTTTAACTTCTTTTCTCTGCCCCCTACTTGTTTTTACTTCACCGACAAATTAGGGTGGCATTTTTTTCTGCCAAACGTCCTTTGGTCGGCTAGCCAAACGATGTCTCAATCTGGGAATCGGCCCTGAGCGATAGTCTGTTGTTTTTCTTCCGCTAGCCTCTAACTTAATCCCCTTTCCAAAATTTTTCTATGAATTCATTTAATATTTTAATCTCTAGCCTCTCACATACCATGTCTTATGACTAATCCTTTGCTGTCTTATTTAGTTAAATTTTCTCTTTTATATCATATTACAACATTAATATATTCTTTCTTTTTGTTAGTTAGTCCTACAAACACCTTTATACTTTATATATTTTATTGGATGCAAGGATATTTCTTTTTCTTTTAAATAATTCATCTTTTAGCTTTAATGCAGTGTTTTTTTTTTTTTTTTTTTTTTTATTTGCTCTTCATGTTACACCATGATAACTGAGAATTTTACATTCTTAAGATATCAGGGTGTAACACTCCTAAACACCCAGCTTAAAAATGTTCTGGGGCTGTTTTACACATGATGGTCCAGGAATGCTTGTGCCTGTTGATGGTATGATGAAAACTGACAATACATAAAAATATGGGAGAAAAGGGTTCCACAGATTCAGAAAGATATTGAACTCATCTTCCAACAGCAACCTGCCCCTTGCCACACTTCTAAAAAGTGAGAGATTCTTAAAAATCACAACATCTAATTGCTTCAGTAGCTATAACTCTCCTGACTAATGTCAGGAGAGTTATAGCTAATAGCTAACCCAACAGAACATTTGTGGGCCACAGTGAAAAAGAGACTTTGAAAATTAAATTGTGATTCGAAGGATAACTTAATGCAATCCATTATAAAAGTATGGTTTCAAGATGCAGAAATAAAAAAAAAAATGTACTACATTGGTAGTCCATTCCTAAGTGAATTAATGAACTTATTAGAAACAGACAAGGACACATATAAATTATTAGGTAAAGTTGAAGTTCAATCTTTGTACTTATTTCCTTGCAAAATTTAAATTTTTCTTTAAAATGTGAGTGTGTGAATTTATTTGCTCTGTATATATATATATATATATATATATTAACGATACCAAGCAATTTTATAAGCTAGGTTTTAATCCTTTTTTCCCTAGTACGCAAACAGACAAGTAAGTCAAGTTTGTGCCTACACGTAGTGCAAGTCTGAGGCAACTCGTGGTAAAAGTGGAGTAAGCTCTGATCACTTTTCTTAGTATTTTCCCCTAATGCAAAGCACATCCCCTTGCGGAGATGTATGATGCTATGCATTAAAGGTAAGAGCCACTACCCAGACCTGTTTCTACCTTTATTGAGGTCTCATCAGTGGGAGCCAGACCATAAAAATGCCAAGGGTGAAGTAATGCAGAGCTTATATATTTTACCTAAACAAGTTGCCACAAGGCGCTTTGACCTTATTAAATAAAAATCTCTGGATAAGAGTAATTTGTAGAAAGTTTTTTAACTTGGGTATACTATGTTAAAGATACCAAGCAAAATAAAAACTTTCTACATCTTGCTGTCATCTGGAGGTTTTTATTTAATAAGGTCAAAGCACCTTGTGGCAACTTCTTTAGGTAAAATTTATTAGCTCTGCATTACTTCATCCTTGGCATTTTTATGGTCTGGCTCCCACCTATGAGACCTCAATAAAGGTCGATACCAGTCTGGGTAGTGGCCCTTACCTTTAATGCATAGCATCATACATCTCCGCAAGGGGATGTGTTTTGCATTAGGGGAAAATACTAAGGAAAGTGATCGGATCTTACTCCACCTTTACGACGAGTTGCCTCACACTTGCACTACGTGCAGGCACCAGCTTGACTTACTTATCTGTTTGCTTACTTGGGAAAAAAGGATTAAAACCTAGCTTATAAAATTGCTTGGTATCTTTAACATAGTATACCCAAGTTAAAAAACTTTCTACATATATGTGTGTGTGTATGTATATGTATATATATATATATATATATGTGTATATATATATATTACGAAAAACCTTTAATGACTAATACTGAGAGATAAAAAGATGACATGATATATTTGAAAAGATACTACTAGTTTACTAGTTTCGTTCAATGATCAACATCTTCAGGTACCACAATCAAAGAAGTATATAAAGAATTACAGAGACTTAAAATTGTAATAACAGAGCAAGTACAAAAACACAGTAGCATGTTTGTTTGTCTGTTTCAGTGCTGTCGCAAGTGTGCCAGTACTAAACAGAGACAACATGTACGTCAGAGAGATTAAAACTCAGGCTGTTGTTAATATGAGAAGAATCTAAAGAAATTTCCCTAGATTCGACAATCTTTCTTTCGAGTTCATCATAGCACACATGGATGTTAGAAGTTTGAGTCCAGTTCACAATGTGTTGGTGGCCTTCGTCTGAGTTAGCTGAAAAGAGAACGTGGCTGGAGAGAGTGTTAGCTGCAGTCCTGTTATAAGAGATGTCTCGACAATGTTCTTCCAAACGTAGAACGATGGATTTAGCAGTCTGGCCATAGTATGGCTTTCCACAATCACATAAAATCTTGTACACTCCTGGAAACTGAGTTGGAAGATGTTTCTCTTTAGGTTTGCTAAGTATTGAACGAAGTTTTGGAAGTGTAGTGAAGCAAGTTTTGAAGTTAAACTTCTTGAGAATCTTTGACAGTTTTGGTGAAATAGAGCTGATGTAAGGCAAAGAGATGAAGGCTCTTGGGGAAGAGGGATCTTCAGAAGTAGTTGAGTGACTGGGGGAAAGAAATTTGTCAATTTTCATAGGAGAGAAACAAACCATTATTAATAAAAGTTTTTTTAAGAAAAAGGAGTTCATTTTCAATTTCTGTTTCTTCTGTAAGTAATGATTTGGCTCGGTGAGCTAAGCTGGAGATGATACCAAATTTTTGTGGGGGGTAGTGATGGGAGGAAGCATGAAGATATCTATCAGTATGAGTAGGCTTTCTAAAAATTGAGATTTTAATACTCTCAGCCAGTGGCGCACTCTGGATTTAATCTTGGAGGGTGCCGAGTGCTCAGGATTTAACCTTTGGGGGGGGGAGGGCGAGTTGAGTAGACATTTTGCGAATACACACTACACATCGCATACGACCTATAACTGAGCATCTACTAAATTCTACTGTTGGAACGTACATCCTAGTTTCGAATCCGCCATTTTGTTGTAACGTACTCTTATTAATAAAATCTATTAATTGCCAATTGATCACTAATACAAATATAGAGAAATACTGCGCCACCCTATATTTAGATTAGTCCATATAAAATAGTAGAATCAATTTTCAATTAAATTAGCAGTCTCCTCACTCATTCAGGCCGAATTCAATATTTTTCACTTGAGGCTCCCCCTAGATTCGAATTATTTATGAACGGTGCAATAAAAAAGAATCAGGCAAACATAGTATTGAAATTAATAAAACAAAACATTTAATACAAGGTTATATTACAAATACATGAATTCCACTTCTAAAACGAGACATTCCAATTAAGTTAGTACATCGGGTCAAATCATTCATATTAATTCAGTCTTCAAAATCTTCATATACAAGTTTCACAGTTTTCTCAATTACAAAATTCTTTACTCAGATTAATACAACAGAATTTCTTGTTTAATTAGGTTGCTCATATTTCTCAGTTATACTCCACACTTAACTCTCAGCTGGCACTTATTATATCATTAAACACGGCAGATATTATTTCAAGGCAAATTATTTTTAACTTCTAACTTGGCGATATGCCAAGTTAGAAGTAAATGTTAGAATGAGCAAATGGAACTATCACTCAAGTCTTCTTACACAGAAACAAATAAAATATGACTGTCCTTACCGGAATTAATCTTCAGCACGTCAGATTTAATGTGAGCACATCTCCAAATTATATTTATTACACCTATGGAACACATTTAAAAAGAATTCTTCAAGGTCATAACTAGATTATTATTTGTCGCGCTTCACAATTCTCGACGGCAACTATAGGGCAGATTGATATCCTTGTTTACTACTTCACAACAAATTAAGCTCCGTACAATTCTTCCTAAAAGCAATATAGAAATAAGTAGTAATTCTAAGCTAACTGGATCTATTCTGAATCCTTCATTAACCTTCCAGTCCTTTAATTATCCAAATACGGCACCAAATCCCTATTAATGCCACTGCTGACTTTACCTTCAGCTATCTTTAAGTTTTCACTTCGTCTTAGCACACTTTTAATTACTACTCTCTTGAATTCCTGCCCTTCAGTCCTTTTTATTTACTTTCACCCACTTGCTTATATCCTTCCTTTTTTTGCTTCCAAAAACTCTCTCTTCTTTACTCTTATATTACCACTCATATATTTTTCTTCTTTCCTCGTTATCGAAGCTCACGGTCTACCTACGCGCGTTCCATTTTATTTCTCTCTCCATGGCAACGAACAAAGCGTAAACAGTCACGTTAATGTTCATAAGGCTATACTTTTACATTGAGTAATGAAAAACATTAATAAAATATTACAATTACTTAATTTTCTCTTTCATTTCATTTACAATTAATAATAATAAAATATATGTTACAGTATATATATAAGGTACATTAAATTATATACATATAATTTCTCATAATATTATTGAAGGAATAAAGTAAATAAGATAAATGATATTTATCACTGGGTCCTTCCAATAGTAAAATATACATTAAAATTATTTAATCAAATAATAGCTGATGAAATTCAGGAATAATACATGAAAAATAATTCTTAAGCAAGGGATTAACAAATAATTTTTAAACAAGTCATGCTTAATATATGATAGGTTATGTTAAATGTGAATGAAGAACAAAATATACATAATAATTTCATTCACAGTTTAACAGCATCGCATACAACCTATAACTGAGCATCTGCAGTGATCACTAATTCATAAGTAGCATACAACATAAATAAAAAAAAAGAATTTTAATTAGGAAAAGATTTTTGGAAATTTTTCTAGTGTTTTTTCCTTTTCTTTGGGGGTACCTGGGCCCCTTGCCCCCCCCCCCCCTCTGGGTGCGCCACTGCTCTCAGCACATCTGGTAAGTTTCAGGAAGAATTTTGGATAATTTGTTCTCAAGAACAAATTATCAAAAAAACTCTTTGCTCTTCTCTCCCGTTGCATAAAGTCAGGATACTTCAAATATGACAATAAGATCTACTTACAAAACTCAGGTCTGGCCATGGGCAGCCCGCTCTCTCTGATTCTCGCAGATATATTTCTCAATGATTTTGAAGAAAAAGCTATTAACTCCTTCCATCTTAAACCAGAATTCTGGTATCACTATATTGATGATATTTTCCTCATCTGGGAAGATGGTGTCAACAACCTCAATTTATTTTTAGACCACCTAAACAAGTGCCATGAAAAAATCTCTTTTACCTTTGAACTAGAATCAGATGACTGCCTCCCCTTTTTAGACCTGAAATTTACCAGATGTGCTGAGAGTATTAAAATCTCAATTTTTAGAAAGCCTACTCATACTGATAGATACCTTCATGCTTCCTCCCATCACTATCCCCCACAAAAATTTGGTATTATCTCCACCTTAGCTCACTGAGCCAAATCATTACTTACAGAAGAAACAGAAATTGAAAATGAACTCCTTTTTCTTAAAAAAACTTTTATTAATAATGGTTTCTTTCCTATGAAAATTGACAAATTTCTTTCCCCCAGTCACTCAACTGCTTCTGAAGATCCCTCTTCCCAAGAGCCTTCATCTCTTTGCCTTACATCAGCTCTGTTTCACCAAAACTGTCAAAGATTCTCAAGAAGTTTAACTTCAAAACTTGCTTCGCTATGCTTCCAAAACTTCGTTCAATACTTAGCAAACCTAAAGAGAAACATCTTCCAACTCAGTTTCCAGGAGTGTACAAGATTTTATGTGATTGTGGAAAGCCATACTATGGTCAGACTGCTAAATCCATCCTTCTACGTTTGGAAGAACATCGTCGAGACATCTCTTATAACAGGACTGGAGCTAGCGCTCTCTCCAGCCACGTTCTCTTTTCAGCTAACTCAGATGAAGGCTGCCAGCACATTGTGAACTGGACTCAAACTTCTAACATCCATGTGTGCTATGATGAACTCGAGAGAAAGATTGTTGAATCTAGGGAAATTTCTTTAGATTCTTCTCATATCAACAACAGCCTGAGTTTTAATCTCTCTGATGCACACATTGCCTCTGTTCAGTACTGGTGCACTTGCGACAGTGCATAATATACGTTTGTTTGAAACTCAAGCTCGCATTTTGTTTTCAAACACGCTACTGTGTTTTTGTACTTGTTCTGTTATTACAATTTTAAGTCTCTGTAATTCTTTATATACTTCTTTGATTGTGATACCTGAAGATGTTGATCAATTCAACGAAACTAGTAGTATCTTTTCAAATATATCATGTCATCTTTTTATCTCTTGGTATTAGTCATTAAAGGTTTTTCGTAATATTCCAACTGAGTAAAAATGAATTCTGTAAATATATATATATATATATATTTATAAAGAATTGAATGACTAGAACCGAGATTTAAGTAAAAAGGTTTTAATATAAAAAAACACAACAGTTTCAGCTTTTAACAGCCTTCATCAGGTGACATTATAAAAGAAAGAAAAAAGAAAAAACACTAAAACACTGAAGCTTAAATAAACTATAAACATCATAGAGAGTCTCTATACATAATTGACATTAAATCGTTGTGGTTGTATTTAAAGCTGTTCTTTCGTTAGTTGTATTGTTGGGAAAGTGCGTGCCAGTAGCATCTCGTGAACGCCAGTATGTGATTACAGCTGAATGACAATCTGGGAGGTTGTTGTTCAAGTTATTATTTAGATGAACAGGATTGAAGATGATTTCTCTAGATTTCACGATTTTTCTCTCTAATTCATCATTGCAACGGAAGATGTTAGTAGATTTTTTCCAGCAGACTTTGTGACTTTGGTTTTCATCATTAGGATTAGCCGAGAAACGGATATGTCTTGATAATGCACTGACTCGCTGTCTCTTGTAAGTAATGTCCCTCATGTGTTCTTCCATACGTAATTCGACAGATTTGTCTGTTTGCCCAAAATAAGGAATATCACAATCACACAATATTTTATATACACCAGGGTATTTGAGTTGATGATGATGACAAGGTTTTGGGTGGCTTATTAAGAAACGGATCTTCGGAAGTGGAGTGAACAAGGTTCTGATATTGTATTTTCTTAGAACTTTTGCTAATTTATGTGAAATGTACTTATGTAAGGGATAGATATATATTGCCTTTGAATCTATTTGTTTCTTCTGAGTGATGTCTAGGAGGATTAAGAAGGAATCTTTCAACGATTCTCTTGGAATATCCATTAACTTCGAAAAGAAGTCTTGAGATGGTTTATTTCTGTAAGCAGCTCATTTGGGTCATCCAGAAGAGAATGGGATCTATGTCCCAAGGTGGAAATTATTCCAAGTTTATGAGGAGGGAAGTGATGGGACTGACTATGCAGATATCTGTTGGTATGTGTGGGCTTTCTATACATCGATATTTTGAGTTTACCAGAAGAGCAAGTCAATTTGACATCAAGAAAAAGGCAAGGAATTATCCGTTTCAAGCTTGGCAGTAAACTTAATACTTTGATGTCGGCTATTGAGATGTTCGAGGAAAACCATAAGGGAATCATGTCCATGACTCCAAATAATGAAGACATCATCTACATAGCTTTTCCAAACTTTAGGTGTTAGAATAAAGGAAGAGATAGCCTTGGTTTCAAAATCCTCTAAGTAAATATTTGCGAGTACAGATGATAAAGGATTACCCATAGCCAGTCCATGATTTTGCTTGTATAGTATCTTGAGATGCTACTAGTACGCACTTTCCCAACAATACAACTAATGAAAGAACAGCTTTAAATACAACCACAACAATTTAATGTCAATTATGTATAGAGACTCTCTATGATGTTCATAGTTTATTTAAGCTTCAGTGTTTTGGTGTTTTTTCTTTATTCTTTCTTTTATAATGTCACCTGATGAAGGCTGTTACAAGCCGAAACTAGTCGTGTTTTTATATTAAAACCTTTTTACTTAAATTTCGGTTCTAGTCATTCAATTCTTTAAAAAATATGTATGTTAACCGAGTTAAGAGGCAGCTGGGAAAAGAAGGTAAGTGTAGTATTATTTCTGCTATTTCTATGTATAGATATTGTTGTTTTTTTTTTGTTTAGTGGAAATATTTGTTAAATTTTTCATTGCTTTTCAGCTTCTTTTTCACAAGCTGAAATTTTCTGAACTTACTTCTTCCAGGTAAAGCTAAAGATTTTCATAACATCTTACTGAACACTGACATACCATATTTCAGCAAACATAATGAGGAATTATTAAGGTAAAACATATTTTTACTTTATTTATATATATATATACACTCATTTTTATATGGATGAAAACTCCAAGCCATTTGCAGGCAAATGTTGTAAATGTACTAGTGACGGAACTGTGCATTGATCTAGACAAAAGAGATAAAACATAAAAATAATTAGCGAGCTTAGAGAAACTATCCTGTGTTCTGTAAGCAAATAGCTTTCTTTTCACACTATTAGTCTTATGTCTCTGAGTATAAAGGTTTAGGTCTATAAAGAGCTTAGGCTTTAGAAGCATAGTATGTTGGAAATGGGTGAGACCTTTGTTAATTCCAGTAGTAAGAGGGTTAAAAGAATGTGAAAGAGATTATCTATGTATTTGAACATGGGTAACATGGGAGAAGGAATATTTTGATTAGTGGCCATGATTGTGTGAGTAAATGTTTGGGAAAAGCAGGATGTGTGGAGATAGAAATACAGCTGCTGAATAAATAAAATAGAAGGCATGAGGACCAAGTTGAGGAAGATTAATTGGAAGAACTACGGTACATTGTGTCCTTCAATTGGAATAGGCCTAAGTTCGATTCTCGTCATGACGGGAGGAATCTTTATCTGGACGATTTCAATCGAAGGTGAGTTAGCCGATCTCATGCGGTGGTAGCAGGGTTTTTTCTCCCGGAAACTTGGGTTTTTCATCCTGCATACAGACAAATCGGCCCTTCAGAACACACCCAATTTACAGACAAAAAATACTAGTTGTGGTGGAGGTAGGCAGTAGATGGCGTTGATGGAGATGATTCATAGTAGAGGTTCAGTGTAGTGGTTGAGACAGTTGTAGGTGTCCTCCTGCGATGAGTCTTCGGACTCCTTGGAGGTGTCAGGAATAATAATAATAATGAAGAGATTAAAAAACTAGAGAGGTTAGCTAATACAAGGAAAATGAGAGTTGTTTTGTTATGTTGTTATGAGAGAAGGGCATGGGAGAGCAGGAGAGAGAAGAAGGCAAGAGAATGAGGGGGGGGGCGTCAGGGAAAAGAGGAAACTGGTGAAAGTCAAGAGAATGTGGAAGCAAGGAATAGAGAGGGGGAGAGAGAGAGAAAGGAAGCAAAATGGTTTTTGGATGCCAGTGCAAGAATGAATGAAGCTGGGAGAAATGTTATGTATGGAGATTCAGTGACTCAGGATGTACACAGTAGAGTGTAAGAGGAGTGTTTGCTTGAAGAAGCGATGTATTGTGTTGCTATAGCAATGAAGTGAGGTGAAAATCTAGAAGAGATGATAATGATGACTGGTATGAATGACCTGAGAGGTAGTATAGCATGAATCATGTAGCAAGAGATTTAGGATTGTTGTTAGGGATTTTGCAACAGAAATGTGTGAGAGGGAAGATAGTGTGTTGTCTCTGTGTGATAATGTAAAGTGGATGTGAACAGCATCAATAGTGAATTAAATGATGGTGAATTAAATTCTCACTGTCCTTCTTTCCTTCCTCTTATCTCTCTATCCCTTGCTCCCACATTCTTTCCCCTTTCTCCAGTTTCCTCTCTTTCCCTGTCTCCTCAATTCTCTTAACTTGTTCTCTTCCTGCTCTCTTGTGACCTTCACTCACATCAACTCTCATTTTCCTTGTGCTAACTTACCTTTTTAGTTTAAATTAATCTCTTCACTCCTCCTCCTCAACTTAGTCTTGATGCCTTCCATTTCCTTTCTCAGCTGTATTTCTGTCTCCACACATCTTGCTTGCAACATTTACTCACACAATCATGGCTATCCAACAAAATATCTCCTTTCCCATGCTACCCAAGTTCAAATACATAGACATTCTCTTTTACATTCTTTTCACCCACCACTGCTGCTAAACCTCAAGCTCTTTATAGACTGAAACCTTTATACTTGGAGATATAAGGATATAGGAAGAACATTAACTGTGGCGTTCTACTAAAAATAGCCAAAGTATGGAGCTTTAAAGTGTTTCCCCCTTTGAAGTGATAACTGCCTCATAATTGAATTAAGTGTTTGTTGACTAAGAGAGAATTAGAGAATTCTACCTTAAGAATATTTACTGTAAGATTCTGTAACATTGAACTGTGTGAACCATTTTTAATTATTCGGAAGAATATAGAATTGACAGCTGGATGTCTGATGCCTAATGTTTTATGTTTGTTCTGAGTATTTGAACTAAGTTAATTTGCATTATCTTGTTTTCAAAGTTATACTTCAATGTGCATGTTATATAACCCTGCATTAAATGTTTTGTTTTATTCATTTCAATTTGGTGTTTGCCTGATTCTCTTTCATTGCACCACTCATAAAGTTTATCGGACCTTGCGGAAGCCTTAAATAATAATATTAACCTCGGCCTGTAGAAAAATGAGATTGCAAAAGTTAGTTGATGATTGATTCCACTATATTATATAAACTAATCCAAATATAGAGAAATTTATATTTTCCTGCGCTACCCTATATTCAGATTAGTCTATGTAATATAGTGCCTAACAGGCCTCCTTAATTGAGCTATATCCTTCCTTAATCTATGCTTTATTTGTAGGAAATAGTCTCTACTAATAGTTGAAGCATTACAGCCTGTGTCTAATAAAATATTACACTGGAATCCTTGGATATTTCCTTTAATCTTCATCATTGACTCATCTGATTTGAGGGAACTTTGATAAGTACTGCATTTTCCATGAAGGATATATCCAAAATTAGAATCCCATGAGTTGTTGGAGTATTTTTCTCTAATATAAGAGCAATTTCTGGCAATGTGTCCAGTTTTGTGGCACCTGAAACATTTAGGAGGATCTCTAAGGGTTGAGAGATATTCCTTCCTTTCCTGAGTTTGAGAGACAATTGGCACTTGTTGATTAAACCCTCTAATTTTTGCATCACTTTATCCAGGCTTGTTAATATGGCTGATTTTGTCTTTGTACTTCCTGTTCTATCATCTCGTTGATTCCATCTGTTGAGAGGTTGTGATTCTCATGAGATTTTAAGGTAATAGTTGCTAGTTGTGCCACCACTTGATCAAGATGATTTATTATTGGTTGCTGCAATCTCTCCACTTCATGGCGAACCATAGTTTTCACTTCCTCCATTAATTTCCTTTTGTTAGACTGATCTTCACTGTCCGACACTTGATTAAGATTTATAGAATTTTCCCCAATACCTTTCTTCTTTCCTTTCTCCTTTTTATTCTCCCTTTCAGTTTCGATTATGTTAGAGGAACAAGCAGCCCTTTCTAAGACATTTATATGGCTTAGATTGGATGAGGGAGAAAAGTCTCCTATCATTTGCTCTTTTTCCTTCACTTTTTAAAACGCTCTTCTAATGTGGTAATTCTCTTCTTGTAAGCTGTTTCCCTTAATTCTGGTCTAACACCTTGTTGGAACACAGCCCAATCTAAGTGAGGTTTATCTTCGTTATTCACATTTAAACCGTTGGATAGTGTAAACAAACGATTGTAAAAATCTGTGACAGTTTCTCTATCTTTTTTGTGTGACTCTCTGTAGTTTCCATAAGTTAGGGCCAATACTTCTTAATCTAGAATATTGCAAAATTAAAACATCCTTAAATTTCTGATACTCTAAAGTTTCTTTGAGAATTGGGGATGAGTATAAAAATGTTTTTGATTTCCAATTAATTTACTTCTCAACAATATTAATAATTGAAGGTCAGTCCAGTTTGCTATTTCCCTAAGTTTTTCAACAAAAGAAAAGAAAGACAGCACATCATGATTCCTCACCCGAAAACTGAGGAAACACCTGTTGTGGGTTCACTGTACGAAAAAATTCACTATCTGACATTCTCGAACTAGATGAAACTGCCATATTAATATATCAGCTACAAACTTAAATTTAAAAATCTGAATCCAAAAATAACTTCTTTCTTTGCCTGATTCTGGTTCACAACCTGCTCACTGTGATTCACTTAATTTTACTATTAAGGTTTTAAGGATTACTTCTTCCACAATAGCACAAAAAAATTTAATTACTCAATTTACGCTAGTGAGTTCACATCCTGTCGGCTGTGCCATTTTGTTGTGTCGTACATCCTGGCTTTGAATCCGCCATCTTGTTGGAACGTTATTCTTATTTAATTTATCCGTTTTTTCTTAATTAATTGTTGGTTGATTACTGATCCAAATATAGAGAAATTTATATTATCCTGCGCTACCCTATATTCAGATTAGTCTATATAATATAGTGGAATCAATCATCAACTAACTTTTGCAATCTCACTTTTCTACAGGCTGAGGTTAATATTATTATTTAAGGCTTCTGCAAGGTCCGATAAACTTTATGAGCGGTGCAATGAAAGAGAATCAGGCAAACACCAAATTGAAATCAATAAAACAAAACATTTAATGCAGGGTTATATAACATGTACATTGAAGTATAACTTTGAAAACAAGATAATGCAAATCAACTTAGTTCAAATACTCATAACAAACATAAAACATTAGGCATCAGACATCCAGCTGTCAATTCTATATTCTTCCGAATAATTAAAAATGGTTCACACAATTCAATGTTACAGAATCTTACAGTAAATATTCTTAAGGTAGAATTCTCTAATTCTCTCTTAGTCAACAAACACTTAATTCAATTATGAGGCAGTTATCACTTCAAGGAGGGAAAAACTTTAAAGCTCCATACTTTGGCTATTTTTAGTAGAATGCCACAGTTAATGTTAAGATATATCAGGTGGATCTAACTCTTATTTCTTCACGCTGAAATATAAAAAAAATGGACTGCTCTTAACGGGTTACATCTTTTACACATTGGATTCACTATAGGCACACTTAAACATGTAACTAACTATCACTCTTTGAAGTAACACTATTCCAAAGAAATCTTCACTATAATAACTGAAATATTTAAAATAGAGCTTCACAAGTCTTGATGCACTAATTTTAGGTAATCTACTTATTCATTGTTGTCTTCTATGCATTAAATTCAGCTTTGCACTGTTCTTCCTCAAAACAATTGGAATTCCGTATAAATATTCCTAATTGCCTATTAATTTCCCAGTCCTTTCTTAATTTATTTATGCCATTTCTGAATCCGTTACTGTCCCCCCGTTACTTTACTCCTTCTGTCCTGAATGCTTCTCCAACAGAATTCTACATATTTACATTCTCTTGCAGAAATACTAATAAAAAAAATATATCACAGTTCACATAGGGTACATTAAACTTGCATGTATACAGTTTCTTACAATATAATTATAGGAATAAATTAAACAAATTGAATGACATTTTAATACAGACTCCTTTCATTACTAATACATATTCTAGATTAAATAATTAAACAATAATAAATGGGGTGCTTAAGGGTAAAAGCTGTATAACTGAGAGGAGACCTCCACATAGCCTTTAAAGGAATGCAGAGAACCGACCAGGGCTTCTGACCCAATGTCCAATCCTCACCTTCTCGTGGTGCACGCTGTTGGGTATCTACTTTGATACTGAACGAACGAGGATGGGCTGGCAATTTGGGATTTAGCCGACCAAATTGTATTCTTATTGGTTAAACCAATATAAAAAAGGATGGTACAACATGACAAAATTTCATGCCGGGGGCGTCGCCCGGTTAAACAAGGCCCCCATTGTTTTCGCCAGGGAACCAGGGCGAACAGCAAAAAGTCAGCTACTGGAACAAATTTGAAAACAAACCCCAACTCAACATCACCAGAGTTAAAGATCGGTACTATCAACGTAAGAAGCCTGAATGGCAAAGAAATGGAGCTAGCTGAGGAATTAGATAAGTACTAGATCGACATAATAGGGGTGACTGAAACAAAAAAGACCAAAACTGGTGAGATCTTTCTGAGCAATAAATGCAAAATGTTATATTCAGGCAATGAAAACCAAGGAAAAGAAGGAGTAGCCATAGTATTCAACACAAAATACGAGGCTAATCTTCTTGAATGGCAGTCAGTCTCAAGTAGAGTAATGTGGGCAAATATGAGAATGGGGAACTGGACAATGAGACTTATTTGTGCCTATGGTCCCACAGAAGGTTCTACTAAGGTAGAAGTGGAGGAATTTTTTGACGCTTTAGAAAAAGCAACTGACACAATGAAAAAGGAAAAGTTGGTCCTTGTTGGGGATCTAAATAGCAGAGTAGGAAATGATTGTGAGACATACAAAAATATTTTGGGAAAATTTGGAGAAAAGAGCAAAGCTAATAATAATGGCAAATATCTGTTGGATTTCTGCTCAGGACATGGACTGGTTATTACTAACACCATGTTCCCACATAAAAATGTGCACAAATTCACATGGAGAAAAGAGGCAAGGAATAAGAAAAGTCTCATTGACTATGTTATTGTTGATAGTGATGTTTTCTCCCTGATGCAGGACACCAGAGTGTATAGAGGATTTGAAATTGGAAGTGATCACTATTTAGTCTTGAGCAGGATAAAATTGAATTTCATATTGAAAAGAATAACATGTAAGAAAGTTTTAAAGCGAATAAAAGTTGAGCAGCTCTCAGATGTGAACTGTAGACTAAAATACAGAAAGATTATTGAAAAGAAAATGAAAGAGTTTGAGAACAGGAATCAAACCTTGGAGATTCAGTGACAAACTGAATCTCCAAGGTTTCATGTCACCTTTATCATCTGAGAGATGATAAAGGTGACATGAAAACAGGAGAAAAAGATATCCTTGAAGTATGGAGTAATTACTTTGAAAAACTGCTAAATGAAACAAGCAGTGATGACAGCACAGTGGTAAAAAATACTGACCAGGCAGGCAGTCAGGAATACATATCCATACTTGAAGTAGAAAAAGCCATCAAAGGCTTGAAATGTGGAAAGGCAGCAGGAGTAGATGATATTCGACCAGAAATGCTGAAGTATGGTGGTATAAAAGTCTTACAGTGGCTGCACTGCATAGTTCAGAAAGCCTGGACAGAGGGATGAATTCCCGATGATTGGAGTAGAGCTCTCATAGTACCCATATATAAAAAGGGAAATAAAACTGAATGTGAGAATTACAGAGGTATTTCCCTACTGAGTGTTCCTGGGAAGATCTATGCAAGTATACTTGAGAAACGGTTGAGAAGAATTGTGGAAGAACAGCTTGGTGAAGAACAAGCTGGATTCAGGCCAAATAGAGGCTGTCAGGATCAGATCTTCACTTTACGACAAATAATCGAGAAATGGGAATATAACAAAGATCTGTATTTAAGTTTTGTCGATTTGGAAAAGGCATATGACAAGGTGCCAAGAGAGAAGCTATTCAATACGCTGCAGCTATATGGTGTCAATGGGGCATTATATCAAGCAATACTTAGTCTTTATTTGAGTTGTAAGTCAGCAGTTAGAATTGAAGGAAGTACAGGAAGATGGTTTAATGTTAAATCTGGTGTGAGACAAGGATGTACATTATCCCCTCTGTTATTCATTATCTATATGGATCACATTATGAAGGAAAGTGGTATTAAACCTGATATCAAAATTGGAGATGTTAACGTCAGCTCTTTGCTTTATGCGGATGATGTTATACTTCTAAATAAATCCGCTACAAGTCTGGAAGATTCTCTGACTAAATTGAATAGCTGTTGTAATAGATATGGTATGAACGTCAGCAAAAGACAAAGACAATGAAAATAAAAAGACAAAGACAATGAAAATAGGCAGAATCATTGAAAATGTCGACTGTGTTGTGAATGGAGAACCTGTGGAACAAGTTAAACATTTCAGCTACTTAGGCATGATTTTTACTGAAGACGGTAAATTAAATATAGAAATAGACAACAGAATCAGCAAAGCTGGTATGGTGGGAAGTCAATTGAATGAATTCATATGGAATAAGAGAGAAATTAGTCAGAACACTAAATTAGCTGTATACAAGACAGTGTTCAAACCAGTTTTAACTTATGGATCTGAGAGCTGGGTCAGAAGTAAAACACTTGACCAAAGACTAGAGACCACTGATATGAGAGTCCTGAGAAAGATTAGAGGCGTGAACAGATGGCATCAATGGCAATATCATATTAAAAATGAGGATATTAGGAAAGAACTTGACATTGTTAGCATCCAGGAATGCATTAGCAGAGCTAATCTCAGGTGGTCTGGTCACTTAAATAGAATGGGAGAGGAAAGATTAGCAAAACAAGTGTTCTCTGCCAGGTTGGCAGGAAAACGACCCAGAGGAAGACCAAGATATAGGTGGATTGATACGGTACAAAGTGCCTTAGACGATAGAAATATAAGATCTGATAATGTTGGAGTCTTGACAAGTAACAGACTGATTTGGAGGAAAATTGTAGATAGGAAGTTAGTAATGATGTAATTTTTTCATTGGTTAGTGCAACCTTGCCAAAAGTTATAGCATTAGTGAGACTTGGCTAACCTCAGATGATGTAGTTATGGGGATTGAATGTGAAGGATTTTCAGGGAAGATATGATGAGGGAAGGGGTACTGCTGATGACAGTAGATGAATTGCAGCCAAAAAGAATAGGAGTTAGGTGGGAGGATGGCTATTCCTTTGAAGCAGTCTCACGTGAGATCCAGGCCAGTAAGACATAATATACAATTGTTTGTTGCTATAGGCCAGGAAGTTCCATGGATGATTTGGAACACATGTATTGGCAACTTGGTACTATGACAAGTTAGTGCAGGTTGAGTGATAATTATGGGGGACTTCAACTAGGAAGATATGAAAATATGAAGACTAGAAGGAAGAAAGATCACATAGCAGGAAGGAAATGGAATTTATTCACCTACTGAGAGATAATTACTTGAGGCAGCATGTGAGGGATGGAAATAACAGTCTGAGAGTATTGGACCTTGTCATAGGATCAGAAGAGCTATCCATAACCAAGGTGGCCACATTGCCTCCAATTCTAAGGAGACCATAGAAAAGCCTAAAGCATTCTTTCATTAGGTGGCATTAAGAGGAAGAATCACTACGGAAGATTAACCTAATGAGTGATGATGATGGTCACGAGGTGACAAGCAGATAAAATAGTTGAGTTACTAAATGACCACTTAGCAAGGGTATATCATCCAAGCGAGGTTACTGCTTTTACATATGTTACAGACATTAATGTAGAAATAAAAGTGGATGAATTGAAAATTCTTAGGACATTGCAGAATCTCAATGTAAACACAGCTGTGGGATTAAATGGGATATCAGCTTGAGTTTTGCAAGAATGTGCAAGGGAACTGACAATGCCTCTTACTAAAATAAAAGAGATGAGACAAATTCTCATCTCTTTTATTTTTCCAAGGGAGTGGAAAGAGGGCAAAAATATATTTCCTTGCATAAGGGAGGTTCTACGACTGCAGTTGCAAATTATAGACCAATCAGTATCTTAGGTATGGTGGTAAATGTACTCTAAAAAATTGGTCAAAAAGAGAATTCAAGAATGGGTGGATAAAGATATGATTCTGTTTGAGGGGGCAACATGGCTTTGTGAAGGACAGGTCATGCCTTAGTAATTTACTAACTTTTTATAATAGAATAATAGGTGATTTGGATAAAGGAAATGGATACACAATGATTCTGCTGGTTTTGCAAAGACATTTGACAGAATACCATGTGGAACTCTGTTATGCAAATTAAAACAAATGGGGATGGATATGACAATGCTTATGTGGATAAGAGGGTGGCTGCTAAACAGATATCAAAAAGTGGTATATGGAGGGGCAGAATGGAGGTAAAAACAAGTGACTAGTGGTGTCCTGCAAGGTTCAGTGCTGAAGCCACTAATGTTTAATTTGTACATAAATGATGTAGGTAATCACTTGAAAAGAAATATTCAGTTGTTTGCTGATGATGCAAAATTAGTTACAGTAATAGTTAATCAAGGTGATGTGGAGAGCTTGCAGAATGATTTAAATAGGCTGTCAGTATGGTTAAAAGATAATGGGTATCAGTTTAATGTGGAGAAATGTAAAGTTATGCATTTTGGGATAAATAGATTACAAGCTGTGTACCACATTGATTGTACTGTACTCCAAGAAATAGATGAAGCTACAGATTTAGGGGTGGTGGTGGTAGACTTAGAGGACATATTTCTGTTATTAAGGTAGCCCATAAGATTACTTGGCTATTGAAGAACACATTAACAAGTAGAGAGAGGAGCATGTTGTTATTCCTCTAAGGCCTTGATATGTCCACATCTGGATTACTGTGCTTAGGTCTGGCCTCCTGGTTTCTTAGAGATTAGGAGGCACTGGAGAAGATACAGAGGCGAGTGGCCAAGATGGTGAATGGTCTAGGGAATATTCCCTATGAGGATAGATTGAGGGTGTATGGATTGCAGAAGTTGGCTGATAGGAAGAAAAGAGGGATGATAGAAACATTTAGGTTACTTAAAGGGTTTTATAGGATTGAGTCAAGGGGAAATATTTTAGCACTTGGCTGGAGGTGCCAAAACAAGTGGGGGGGAGGGGGTCATCCCTGGAAGTTGAATAAAGGTGTGGTTCGTAGGGTTGTGAGGACCAAATTTTTTGCTTGGAGAGTTGTGAATGTGTGTGAAAGTTGTGTGTGTGTGTGTGTGTGTGTTTTGTCTGTTGATGGGTTCAAGGAAGGGTATAGTAGGTTGTGTGGATAGATTGTTTGCGTCTCCCACAACGAGTCTTTAGACTTCATGGAGGTGCCTGTACAATAATAATAATAACAAGGCCTCCGTAGCTCAGTTGGTATGGACAAAGCCCTTTGGTTGGAAAGACCTGGATTTGATTCTTGTTTATGACGTGAAGAACTTTTATATGGTCTCTTTCAACTAAAGGTGAGTTAACCAGTCTCATACAGAGGTGGAGGGTTTTTTTCTCCTAGTAACTCAGGTTTTTCATCCCTCAAAACAGGCAAACCAGTCCCATGAACACACACACACACACACACACACACGGATACAGTCATAAAATATACTATGGCAAGGAAGGCAACGGGAAACCACCTTGCTAATAATCATCTCCCTAGTATGCAGCATATAGCTACCCCCACCAGCCGTACGGCTGAAGGAATAGGATAATAATAATAACAAGTTTTCTGCTGTATTCCCTATGAGCACAAGGTCACTTACTTGCCAGGAATTTGTGATATGCTTTCTTCTCTTCATTCCATCTTTCACTTCCTGAATCCACCATGGAGTTTTGATTTTTTCTGTCCTTGCAGATTACCTCAGTACACATCTCTCTGGCTGAATCAGTCAAAGTTTTCTTTAGGATTTGTCACTGAATCTCTAACATTTGGTTCTTGTTTTCGAACTCTTTCAGTTTTTCTTGAATAATGTTAGTGTATTTGAGTCTACAGTTCACGCTTGATAGCAGTTGAAATTTGATTTGTTTCAAAACTTTCTTATACACCCTTCTTTTCAATATGAAGTTCAGTTTTATCCTGCTCAACACTAAATGGTGATCAGTTTCTATTTCAAATCCTCTGTATACTCTTGTGTCCTGAACCAGTAGGAAAACATAACTGTCGACAATAACGTAGTCAATGTGACTTTTCATAT
This sequence comes from Typopeltis vanoorti, assembly GCF_054136105.1. Taxonomy (NCBI): domain Eukaryota; kingdom Metazoa; phylum Arthropoda; class Arachnida; order Uropygi; family Thelyphonidae; genus Typopeltis; species Typopeltis vanoorti. The sequence goes on along the minus strand of NC_143555.1, from coordinate 29,153,309 downwards.
TCCTTGCATCTTCTCTCCATGTTAATTTGTGCACATTTTTATGTTGGAATATGGTGTCAGTAATGACTAGTCCATATCCCGGAATTCTAGCAGGTACTTACCATCATTATTAGCTTTGCTCTTTTCTCCAAATTTTCCCAAAATATTCTTATATGTCTGGTAAACATTTCCTACTCTGCTGTTTAGATCTCTAACAAGGGCCAACTCTTCCTTTTTCATTGTCAGCTACCTTCTCTAATAACTCAAAAAATGTCTCCGCTTCTTCCTTATAGTCCCACCTTCTATGAGACTATAAGCACAAATAAGTCTCATTGTCCAGTCCCCATTCTGATATTAGCCCACATCACTCTAATTGATATTGCCTACCATTTGGGAAGATATTATCTTCATATATAATCTTCATGGTGTATTATAACTTATTATTTAATAAAACACGTTGCAATAATTATGGCACCTGTACGAAGGAAAATGGCGGCCAGTAATGATGGTTCGCCGTCTTTATCAAAGAACGGTAGTATAAAAGAAATGAGTCAGTGTACTAGCTGTGAAATGTACGCTTTGCGGAGTATGGTTGGAGTGTGGATAGATGATAATAAAGGATTGAATGTGTGTAGAAAATGTAGGGAGAATGAGGAATTGAAGGGTATTTCGGATCGTGAGTGTGATATTTTTGTCAAACTTCAGAATGAAGAAAATAGCGATATGACAAGAAATGGCAAGGTTGTACATGAGAATTATGAGAGTGTGAATGTAGAAAGTGTGAATGATAGTATTAATGGTTTCTCAGAGAATAAAAAAGATGAGATAGATGCATTGAGTGAGATCGCGTTGTTGAATGGTGCGATAGAAAGGGCAAACAGCAGCTAGAGTGCATGAACAAAAGTCGACGGAATGAACCAACCAATAATAAAAGGTATGATAGGAAAAATAGGCGTATGAATGTGAACATGAACAAAATGAAGGATAGAGTGCTGTATGGAGACTCGTTAGTACGAGGTGTGTTAGTAGAGGATTTGACAAAATCGTACCAACCTGGTGCGACCATAAAGGATGTAACTGAGTCTATTAGAGAGCAAAAGGAAAGGGTGAAAGAAATGATTGTTGTGGCAGGTACGAATGATTTGAAAGGAGATAAAATGGAAATGATAGAAGACCTGAATGAATTGTTTGAGGTAGCAAAAGAAAAGAGTGAGAGAGTTAGAATGATTAGTCTTTTGCCACGGTATGACAGTGAATTGTTTAAAAGGAGGGCCATAATTGCGAATGACTTTATGCGTGGGTTATGTATGACGAGTGGTGTGGAATTTGTGGACGTGTGGAGTGAGTTTGATGGGCGAAAGGATCTATATAAGATGGATGGCTTGCATTTGAATGGTTATGGTGTAAGAAGACTTGAGAAAGTGTTGCTGAATGTAGTGGATGTGCAAATTCAGGGAAACTAGATTTGTTAAGGGGGGGGGGAGTAGATATACAGTCCTTAGGGAGGCAGTTGAGTGTAAGAATGAATATAATATGCTAGAGCAAATAAGGACAACAAACCAGAGTGGGATAGTTAATATAAGGCATCAAGGTAGGGTTGGGGCTAATGGGGATCTTAAATTCATGTACACATAATACTAGGAATATTAGGAACAAGAAGGAAGAGTTTTTGGCCATGGTTGGCACTTCCAGACCACAGGTTATTGGTATTAGTGAAACATGGCTGACTGTAGATGATATAACTAGTGGGATTGAATGTGATGGGTATAGTGTGTTCAGGAATGACAGAGAGAATAAAATGGGGGGAGGAGTATTGTTGATGATAGCTGATGATCTACAGCCAAGGAGAGTAGAAGTTGAATTGCAGGATAGAGAAAAGAGCACATTTGAGGCCATTTGGTGTGAGATTGTGGCTAGCAGAACTAAATATACAATTGGGTGCTGCTATAGACCAGGTGATGGAAAAGATGGTGGTGACAGTATGCACAAGCAAATAGAAGAAATGAGTGGAAGGAGGGTGATTATTATGGTAGATTTCAACTATGGTCGCATTGATTGGAGTGAGGAGAGGACACACGGAGGAAGGAATTGGATTTTATGCGGTTATTAAGGGATAACTATCTGCGACAGCATGTAATGGAAAATACTAGAGGTCAGAGAGTGCTTGACCTAGTAATTACATCTGAGGATTTGGCTGTAACAAATATGACCACATTGCCACCAATCGGTGAGAGTGATCATAGGGTCTTGACTTGGGAGGTGGCTAAAGGTGTAGAATTTTCAATTAAGACAGGGTACATGTGGAATTATCGGGTTGGAAAGTATGACAAGCTTAGGAGTTTGATTGGCTCAGTGCCATGGCATGTAAAACTGCAAGGACTGGATGATGATAGTGCATGGGAGACGGTTAAGAAGAGTCTGCAGGAGGCAATGGCTGACTGTATACCTAGAGTCAGAATAATAAATCAAGTAGGGGTTAAATGGATGAATAACACCATTAAGCTTGAGCTGCAAAAAAAGAAACAACTATGGAGGGAATTTAAGGAGAAAGGTGACCGGCAGGCACATGAACGGTATAAAGCGCAGGCCAGAAGGGTGACGAGTGTAGTAAGAAAAGCAAAAAAGGATTACGAAAGAACATTGGCCATGCAGGCTAAAGAGAATCCTAAACAGTTTTTTAGATATGTAGCAAGTAAAAGGAAAAATGTACATGGCAGAATGATTTTAAAGAATGCCGATGGTAGGGAGGTAACTGAATCAGTTGAGATAGCTGAGTTACTGAGTGAGCACTTTGCAAGAATATATCATCCAGGTGGTGACATTGCAGAAACGAATAAACCAGTAGATTATACGGGAATTGTGGTGAATGAAGTAGAGGTGAGTAGTCTATTGCATAACCTCAATGTCAATACATCTGTGGGATTGGATGGTATACCAGCTCGTGTAGTACGAGAAGCAGCTAAAGAATTGTCAGTACCCTTGACCATTTTGTTTAATTTGAGTCTCGGGTCTGGGTTAGTCCCGAGCGGGTGGAAGGAGGGGAAAATAGTTCCACTGCATAAAGGAGGTTCCAAGACTGCTGTTGTAAATTACCGACCGATTAGCATATCAGGAATCATTGTCAAGGTCTTAGAGAAATTAGTCAAGAAAAGAATACAGGATTGGATAGATGAAAATGGGATATTTTATGGGGGACAACATGGTTTTGTGAAGGGTAGATCATGCCTCAGTAACTTGCTCATGTTTTATAACACAGTGACGGCTGAACTGGATAGGGGTAATGGGTTTACAGTGATACTACTGGACCTTGCCAAGGCCTTTGACAGGATACCACATGGAACCCTAATCAGTAAACTGGAGCAGATGGGGATAGATATAGGGTTGGTAAGATGGATAGGAGGGTGGTTGAAGGAGAGATACCAGAGAGTGGTTTATTCAGGAGTGGAGTCTGAAAGACGGCTTGTGATTAGAGGAGTGCCACAGGCCTCTGTTCTTGGACCACTGCTTTTCAATTTGTTCTTCAATGATATTGGAAAGGATTTGAGAGGAAGTGTTCACTTGTTTGCTGATGATGCAAAGTTGGGTAGAGCAATTATGAGTGCACAGGATGTCAAAATTTTACAGGATGATTTGAATAGTTTGGAGGACTGGGCTAGGAAAAATGGATGTCAGTTTAATGTGGCAAAGTGTAAGGTTATGCACTTTGGGGTGAAAAGAACAGCAGCAGTATATCGCATTGGTGGAACCGTACTCCAGGAGATTGATGAGGCCAGGGATTTGGGAGTGCTGGTGGATAGGGAGTTGAAGTTTAGGGGGCACATTGCAAAAGTGACTAAAACAGCTCACCAAATCACTTGGCTTATAAAAAATACTTTAACATGCAGAGACAAACAAGTTGTTGTTCCTCTGTATCGAGCCTTGATAAGACCCCATCTGGACTTCTGTGCCCAGTTATGGGCACCAAAGTTTTTTCATGATGGGGAGGAAGTGGAGAGGGTCCAGAGAAGAGTGACCAAGATGATAGAAGGTCTGTGGAATGAACCTCATGAGAATAGGTTGAGTATTTGTGGGTTGCAGAAATTGGACGATAGGCGAAGGAGGGGTGATATGATTGAGACATTCAAAGTACTGAAGGGTTTTTATAAGATTGATCCAGAAGATATTTTTGAAAATATGACTGGTGGTGGGAGGACTAGGGGCCATGCATGGAAGCTGGGCAAGAGCATGGTTGACAAGGGTGTTAGAGCTAGTTTTTTACTTGGAGAGTGGTGAATGAGTGGAATAAGCTTTCAGAGTCTGTTGTGGGTGCTACGACCGTGAATGAGTTCAAGGCAAGATATGATAGATACTGTGTGAATGCTGAATAGTTGTTCCAGACATGATGTTAGGGCCTCCCTCGAATAGTCTGTCGACTCCTTGGAGTTTCCCGGAACAATAATAATAATAATAATAATAATAATAATATATCTTCATATCTTCAATAGAAGAGGAGAGGAGAGAATAGAAACAGTGGAAGAGATGGAATGAGAGAGAATTATGGGAATGATAGAAGAGGAGAGAATGGAAACAGTAGAAGAGAGGGAATGAGAGGAATGCAAGGGAGCACTGGAACCAGGAATAGAGTGATGTCAGGAAGGCAGGTTTGTAGGGGAGCACAGAGAGAAAGTCGTAGAGGAGAGAGAGAGAGTGATGCATGTGAGCAATCGAGGAACAGGGTGGTAAAGGGAGTGAAAAGTTAAGAGGGGTGAAAGGGGGTGGACGAGATGATTGTGATGGCAGCAACAAATCTCTTGAGAGATAATGTAAATTGGACAGCAAGAGTTATGAGATTCTTGCTTGAGGTTGTATGAAAGAAGACGCAGAGAGGAAAGATAGTGTGCGTGTTGCCTACATATGATAGTGACGAGCTGAGTAGAAGAACAGTAATATTGAATAACATAATAGCTAGAATGTGTCAGAAGAGAGGATTGGAATATGTGGATACTTGGACGGTGTTTGAGGACAGAGAGGAATTGTATGCGAGAGACCGCTTGCATTTGAATGAGGAGGACGTATGCATCTAGAGAGAGATTGCTGTTCTGTACGAGTCGGTGTGTCCCAGGGTGGATGGTAGCAGGGATGGCCTCTTTTGGGAATGGGTACTTGGAAGAAGGGGGACGACATCAGGTAATGCTGAGCCCAGTGGAGTCTGGAGGGGATAATGCTGGGTATAGAAACAATGGCATTTTTATGCTTTATGCTAATACCAGGAGTATCTGGAATAAAGGAGAAGAATTGGTGGTGCTGATAGCATCAGGCTGGCCAAAGATTATTGGGATCACTGAGACATGGTTGACAGAAGAGGATATAATAACAGGAATAGAAGTAGCAGGGTACAGCATTTTTTGGCAGGATAGGATGGGAAAGCTTGGTGGAGGAGTACTGCTTACCTCTAAGAGTGCAGGCTTTGGAAGGCAGTTACACTAATGATTTTGAAAGCATATGGTGTGAGATAGAGGTGGGCAAGACAGGATATTTAGTGGAGTGTTGCTACAGACCAAGGAGCACAGAGGATTGGGACCAGGAGATGTTTAGACAGTTCATCTTGGCAAGTGCAAGAAGAATGTTAGTTATGGGAGATGATTTTAACTACAACAGTATATATTGGGGAGAGGAAGATGCATGTAGTAAGGAAATGGAATTTCTAGAATTCTTGAGGGACAAATATCTTAGGCAACATGTAATAGAGGGAACAAGAGGTTCAAAAGTTTTGGATTTTCCATAGCATCAGAAGAGTTGATAATAACTGAGATGACATCTCTCCCACCAGTTGGAGAGAGTGACCATATGGTTTTGACTTGAAAGATGAATAGACATGCAGGAGTATCAAAGAGATGGGGAACATGTGTGGAATTATAAGGCAGGTGATTATAATAGTCTTAGATATCAACTTGGGGAAGTTTCATGGAGGGAGGAATTGGAAGGACGGGATATCATTAGTGCTTGTGAAATTGTGAAGGTATATTTGTTAGCAGCAATAGTAAGCTGTATTTCACGAGTGAAGAAGAGGACACAATTTGGTGTAAAGTGGATGACAAACAATATTAAACAGGAACTGCATGCAAAAAAGAGGCTATGGAAGAGATATAAGGAGACAGGTGAAGAGAAGATGCATGAAGAATATAAGACACAGGCCAGGAGAGTGACTAGTATGGTAAGGAGGTGAATCTATAATATGAGAAGAGATTGGCCCTAAGAACCAAAGAAAACCCTAGGGAATTTTTTAGCTATGTGGCCAATAGGAGGAGAAATGAGTGTAGAAGAATGACATTGTGTGATAAAAATGGAAATAGAGTGACTGATGCAGAGGACATAGTGGAATTGTTCAATGAACACTTTATTGGAGTATTTCACCCTGGAGGAGCAAATTTTAATACTTGAGGGATAGAACAGGTTTGAGGTTTAGAGGTGCAGGAGGAGAGTGTGTTCCAAATACTGAGTACTCTGGATGTCAGTAAAGCTGTGGGACCGGATGGTATTTCACCACGAGTTTTGAGAGAATGTGCTAAAGAACTGACAGCTCCTTTAACCTGGCTTTTCAATGAAAGTCTGGCTACGGGAAAGGTGCCCGTAGTCAGACTTCCAGGGAATGGAAGGAATTTAAGATAGTGCAATTGCATAAGGGCGGTAGCAGACTGGAAGTGTTTTATTATAGGCCAGTTTGTGTATCATCAGTAGTTGTTAAGATCTTGGTAAGGGACCATATACAGCATTGGGCAGATGAGAGTAATGTTATCTGTGAGAGTCAACATGGATTTGTGAAGGGGCGCTCTTGTTTTAGTAATATGCTAGCCTTTTATAATAAAGTTACAAGAGCAGTAGATGAGGGGAAAGGTATATACTGCCATTTTCTTGGACTTAACGAAGGCATTCGACAGTGTGCCACATGATAAGCTGATATTTAAGTTGCAGCACATGGGTTTGGTTGTCAGGTTGGTCAACTGGATTCAGGATTGGCTGCTCGATAGGTATCAGAGAGTTGTGTATGGTGGGGCAGTTTCAAGGAGGCAGAGAGTTACAAGTGGGGTCCCACAGGGCTCAGTACTGGGACCTATATTGTTTAACCTTTATATCAATGACATTGTCGTGGATTTCAGGAGGATATTCAGTTGTTTGCAGATGATGCAAAGCGGGGAAGGGTTATTAGTAATAATGCAGATGTGGTAGCTCTGCAAGAGGATTTGAATAAGCTACACAGATGGGCAAATAAATGTAAGGTCTTAAGGTTTGGGACACATCAATGGGATGCTGCATACTATATTGGAGGAGCTATACTGGAGGAAGTAGGGGAGAGAAGAGATCTGGGGTTGATGAATTGATAGAAGCCTGAAATTTAGGGGACATGTTGCAAAGGTGGTGAAGGTAACACAGAGGATTGCTGCAATAATGAGAATGACTCTGATCAGAGATAAAACAGTTATCATTCCATTGTATAAGACCCTGATCAGACCACACTTAGACTATTGTTCTCAGATTTGGTCCTCAGGATTTGAAGATGATAAATTAACTGTGGAAAGGGTACAAAGGCAGATAACAAAGATGATTTCAGGACTGTACAATGTTAGTTATGAGGATCATTTGAAGGAATGTGGACTGCAGGGTTTGGTGGATATAAGAAGGAGAGGTGATATGATTGAGACTTTTAAACTGTTGAGAGGTGGTTACAGGGTTGACACTGGGGAATTCTTTTACTTGGTTGAACAGCAGGAAGGAGTGATGACAAGGGGCAATCCCTGGAATTTATGAAAGGAAACTGTGAGCAAGTGGGTGAGGAGTGGTTTCTTTGCATGGAGGGTGGTTGAACCATCGAATGCATTGCCTTATGGAGTGGTGAGAGCATGAACGGTCAATGAGTTTAAGGAGTGGTGTGATAGACATTTTGTTTCCTAGGAGGGACCTCCCACGATGAGTCGTGATCGACTGTGTTTCCTAGGAAAGACCTCCTGCGATGGGTCTTTTGACTCCATGGAGGTCTGAATAATAATAATAATAATATTCAGTGTTTAATATTATATCTGCTCCTTCTTTTCTCTAATTGTTATTTCCTGAATATAACATCTTGTATTTGTTGTTTAGAAAGATCTCACCTGTTTTTGTCTTGTTTGTTTCGGTAACACCTATTATGTTGATCTGTTCTTATCCAGTTCTTCTGCTAGTTCCATTTCTTTTCCATTGATCTTGATCTCTGCTGATGTTGAGTTAGGGTTCGAATTTGTTCTAGTAGCTGACGTTTTGCTGTATGACCTGGTTCCCTGACAAAAACAAGCAGGGGGGGGGCCCTGTTTAACTGGGCAACACCCTAGATTGCTAGCCCATCCTCGTTCATTGAATATCCAGGCAGATACCAACAGGGTGCCCCATGTGAAGATAAGGATTGGACATTAGTCCAGAAGCCCTGTTCGGTTCTCCTCATTCCCCAAAAGGCTATGTGGAGGTCTTCTTCTAGTTATAAAGTCTTAACCCTTAAAGCACCCCAGTGACCACATTTCTGACCCAAATGATAGTGGAGTGATGATATCAGATTTGCAGGAGTGACATGGAAAAGGAAAGCCATTGACAGACAATTTCAGAGTAATCTTGGAAAGGTCTTTATTTAGCAGTGGATTGACAGTGGCTGATGATATATTGCAGAGCAATATTGTATATGCCCATGTGCTGCATGTAGTATCTATGGTATATAGCAGGCCTGCACAACTTGATTGTCTTTGAGGGCCAAACTCAACTTGGACCATCTGACCAAGGGCCAGATCATTTCGGACGTTGAATCTTAGACTAGTGCACTGCAGCTAAACTTAAGTAAATTTGTTAGTAGGTCTACAGTAAATACTAATTAATATGCATATTTAAATATTTTAGAGAGTTATGATTAAAATTATAATCAAAATTATTTACAAACAGATATAGCTGCAAAATTTCTCAATAAACCACTTAAACATAAACACAAAGTTTACTAATAATTTCACTGAGAATATCACACTTATTCTCAATGAAATATCAGTGACTATTGCATTTCTTTGTTGTCCCTATTTTATCAAAGTTTGGTGTCTTGTTTGAAGTGGCCATTCTTAATATGGCCTCTAAATTGATATCACGCAAAGATGAACGCTGTTTGGTTTTGTTCAAGTTCATGACTGAAAATGTTTGTTCACAAGTATATGTGCTCACTAACCTACAAAATACCTGGTATGCAGTATCCAACAAACTTTTAAATTTATCCTGATCCAGAATAGAATAAAACTCTTGTAAAATACTCTCCCCGATAGTTTTCAGAACACTGGAGATCAATAACTTCCATCTGGAGTTCGACAGGTAGATTTCCTGCTTCGACAGAAAACAAATCCTCAATCACTTTTATGCAGACTTCATCTTCATTACTCAATCATTCTTTTCTGAAACTCCTCACTTAGATGTGATATGTGCTTCTTGTATTTTTCACCCACCATTGAATGATATTCTGATTGAATATTTTGTCGACAAGTTAAGAAATGCGACATATCCCCCTTAGCAAGTTGATTTTCAAACAAACTTAATTTCATTTTGAATGCCTTTATAAGAGACATTAACTGAAAAATAAACTTATTTTTTCCTTGAAGCTGTAAGTAAAGGTCATTCAAGTGACCCAAAATGTCACACAAGAAAAATAAATCTTGATTCCATTCTTCATCCATTATTTCTGGGAATTTTTCCATATCTTCTTGAGATTCCAAAAATTCAACTAGTTCATTTTTAAGAGCAACAAAGCATGTCAAAACTTTACCACAGTTCAACCAACATACATCAGTGTGGTATGGTAGATCCTCGTACTTGGCATCATTTTCTTCTTGAAACGCCTGAAGCATTCTGTGTTTCAAACCCGAGCTCGAATATAGTTGACCAGAGCAAATTCTACTTTAATCACATGATCAAACTGCAAAACTTTTAAACATAACACTTGCTGATGAATTAGGCAGTGAAAGTTTGTCAATGGTTTACCTGCATAATGTTCAATAAATGTTACAGTACCAACATTTTTTCCACGCATAGATGGGGCACGCATCAGTGCAAACTGCTACTAAATTCTTGAAATTTAAGGATCTTTACAATATCTTTACATTTTCTGCAATCTCCTTTCCTGTTGTTCTTCCTTTCATTGAACCCAAACCAGCAAGCTCCTCTGTCACCTCAAAATCTTATTAACGCCTCTTACATATATTAAAAGCTCTGCAGTATCTTTCACATCAGTGCTTTCATCCATAACAAGCAAATAATAGATAAATTCACTAGCTGATTTTTGCAGGTTATCTTTAAGATCGTTGGCAATATCAGCCACCCTGCACTGAATAGTCATACGGGACAAACTGATATTTTCAAAATTATTTTTCTTATCAGGACACAATTCGGAAACTGCAATCATCAGACACTTTTTTATTAACTCTCCCTCAGTAAATGAATTGCCAGCACAAAGTATTTCTTGTGATATTTTTAAGCTTACCTTTGTGGCAACTTCATTTGCAGATGTCACTTTTTTAAAGGCTTGTTGCTCACTGCTAAGGACCTTCAACCACTGCGCTGCTTTTATTTGCTTTTCACTTGCATCCAACTTGCCAAGGTTAGGATGTTTTGATTTAAAATGATGCCTCAGATTGTACTCTTTCGGCACAGTGATAGATTCCCGGCAAACAACGTAAGCATGCTAGACCATCTAGGATGGTATGTGCATCCACTGAACTCTACATCAGTGTTTCTCAAAGTGTGGTACGTGTACCTCGGGGATACGTGAAAGGTCTTCAGGGGGTCCATGGCAATTTTCGGCTATGCATCATTAACGCATAGAATATAAAATAAAATTCAATGTATCCATGAAGTTCGAGATCGTAAAACGTTCCTATTGTATCACTGAATAAGGTACAGAGACATCTGCAGACTGTGGAATATGTTTCTCAACAAACAGTGCAATTAGAGACAACTGGGATAAAAACAGCACCAGCTAATGAATCACATGTTCCCCTCCCACAGAAAATTCTGTATGACTCAAGCAAAACCATATGTTGCTGGTGCAACATATGGTTTTGTTTGAGTGAATGTGTTTCAGATATTATATAAGGAATTCGGTTGAAGAGAATTACATTTCAACTCAACTGTTGGCTTGTCTTTGTCGCTTAGTAGCATGATCTTTTGTTAATACCGCACAAATCATATGAACGCGGATGTCTGAAGTTTGAGAAACACTGCTCTACGTAACTGAAATGCTCTCACACACACACCGCAAGGAAGCAATAAAGAAATTGCATAACTTGGAACAGAGAAAATTTCCAGAAATGAAAATAATAAAATACTGAGTATCGGCATATAAGATGCACCCTGTTTTTCAGACCTATTTTCAAAGAAAAAAAGTGCATCTTATATGCCGGCAAATACAGTAATAATCCTGGATAGAAATTTTTTTGTTATCGTGAATTTTTATCTCAGATAGTTATCTAGATTGGTACAATTTATTTGTTCCTCTGAAGATATATTTTTAGGTTGGAGCAAAAAAAATCACGCTCAGAAAATAATGCTCTGTCTGAAAAACACACATGCATACATGTACAGAGCAGGTGGTATTTCACTAGCCAGTCGATGTAAACTTATTATTTGTAAAATTAGTGTGTGTTTATGTGTAAGAGTTGGAATAGAAGTTATGCATTTGTAGTGTTTGGAGCGTTTGGGCTTGTTTGTTTAAATTTGTTTACAAAATCATTAAACTTAGCACACTGATACAACATGGTAGTGATACGCAAGTCATTGTGTAGGTCTGTGCGAAAGGCAAATAACGTGCACAGTGTAGATTTCTCAAAGATGCTATGGTGACGTGAATGTAGTATCTATGCATGAGAAGATATTGCAGATGGAGAGATATGTGGAGAGACTGAATAAGAGAAAGAATGAGTGTGGGTATGTAGGAAGTGTGATATGCTAATGGACCATGAAGCTTGCTTAAATATGAGTTTAAATACAAGTAGGGAACATGGCATCGTAACTGACACAGCAGTTGCAGTTGAATATTGTGTGAATGTTCAGGGAGTATGTGTAAATGATAGCATGGAGAAAAGCTTATAGATATGTATGATTGACAGTAAAGCAGGAGATAATTTATACAGCATTAAAAAAACAGAGTGAAATTAATGATAAAGTATGCAATAATGATGCCGAAAAACAAAGTACAGTTAACAGTAAGGTGACGAGCGGGACTGACGACAAACAAGTGTGTGTAACTGGCAATAAAATATTGAGAGTGAGTAATAGTGATAAAAGGATGCAAGATTTGAAAGCTGAGTTGGTGAAGATGAGGCAGATGAAGAGCGAAATGAAGATAATTGTAGATATGTATGGAAGAGTGATGAAGATGAAAACAATATGAAAATGGTAACAAAAGATGTGCAAATAGCATTATATGACAATTTGATTATTAGAAGTGGACTAAACGAGAAGATGCACAAGATCTGTTTTCCTGGAGTAAAATGAATATAGTGATTGAGGCATTGGAATATAAGCAGTAAGCGAGCAAAGGAGTTGGTAGTGGTAATAAGGACAAATGACTTGACTGGGAACAAGGAGAATGTGAGATTGGATATCAGGAGGTGTTGAGAAGGATAAAAGATAATAGCTGTAATAGGAAAGGTAGTCACTGGCCCAGACATGACAGTGATGAGATGAGGTAGAGAGCAAGAATTATGAATGATATATTAGCAGAAATGTGTGTAGAGAAAGAAGTGCAGTTTGTTAATGTGTGGAATGAGCTTACAGGAAGAATTGGACTGTATAAGAGTAATGGACTGCATTTGAATGGTTTTGGTGCGAGTCATTTGGAGAGACTGCTTCCACTGCTGGAAGGAAGAGTAATGAGTGCATAGAATGAATCTGAGCAATTAAGAAGCGATGTGAAAGAGTGGGAGAGTAAGGACAAAGAAATTGAAGTGGTGCTTATGAATGAAGAAGTGGGAAGCATGAGTGCAGAGAGAACAAGTGTGCAAGACAAACAAGGAAATGGAAAGACTCAGGGTGAACAGAGAAACACAACATGCAAAAGGTTGATGCTCCAAGAGGATGTGAATTTTTGTAGACAAAAAGGGAAGAGGATACCCTGGGATGTAGGGAAAACACTGGGATTTGAAGAGGGTCCTGGGACGAGTAAGAAGAAAAAGAAATGGCTCAAAGGAAGTATGGAGAAGTTGCATGTAATAAGTGGTATAGTATGCCCACACTTTAGAGAGCTTTGCTTGGAGACTTGCCAAGAATAGTCGATTCATCCTGAAGGGGGAGAAAGAAATGAAGGACGTACGAATTGGTCACCACGTGAAATTATGTGCTTTATAGGTAAAATTTTCCAACTGTTATACAAGCAACATAGTAAATACTTCAAAAACTACAATGATTATAAAGAGAAGTTAATTTTCTGATGTGTAATAATAAACAACTCATCCCACAATACAGATCGATTACCCTATTATCGGAAGGGATTCTCCTTCTGTTGACATGCACAGAAGTGTCGAAGGGTCTCGAATCTGTGGGTGTACTATATCAGTAAAATTTTTATAGATCCAGGAATGAGCTGTTATGTTTGTATATGAATGCTAGAAGTATCAGAAACAAGAGAAATGAAATGGTTGCATTGATTGAGTTTGTTCACCCAAAAATTGTTGGCATAAGTGAGATGTGATTGGATGAGAATGACATCCTGACAGGAATAGAGATGGAAGGGTATGATGTATTTCATGAAGATAGAAAAGGTAAAAAGGGAGGTGGAGTGCTGATATAAAAAGAGTTATGTCCATGCAAGGTACAGATGCAAAGGAGAAATAATTGTAATGGTTTTGAGAGACAGTATGGTGTGAGATACGAGTGCTTAGAATGAAAAACTTTGTTCGATGTTGCTGTCGACCTGGTAATGTGAAGGGTAGTGACCATGAAATATATATAAGCAAATAGGAAAAGAGTGATTATTATGGATGATTTTAATTATGGCAATATAGATTGGAATAATGAGATAGCAACCTGATGTGCAGAAAATGACAATTACCTCAGCCAGTATGTAACAGAGGGCACACAAGGATTGAGAGTCTTGGATTTGATCCTCTCATAAGAGAATGTTATTATAAATGAGGTGTCAAATCTCCCTCCAGTTTGTGAGAGTGACCATGAAGTGATTACCTGGATGGTTGCTAGCCACGTGACGACTTCTGTGAGGCTAGGGTATATGTGAAACTACAATGCTGGTGATTATGAAAGCTCAGGAGATAGCTTGCAGCAGAATGCGGAGTTAGGTGGAAAGGAGATCAGTGTTGTTCTTGGATGATATTCAAGAACTATCTAGTAGAAGTAGTGTCTATATGTATTCCAAAGGTCAGAAGATGAAATAAGGTAGGTGTGAAATGGATGAATGAAGAGATTAAGCATGCAATACAGAGAAGGAAAAAAAGGCATTATGGAAGCAACATGAGGAGTGGTAATAATCAATTTCATAAGAAATACAAAGAACGTGCAAGGAGGGTGACTCGGTTGGTAACAGTAGCAAAAATTCATTATGAGCCAGAGTTAGCTAATGAAACAAAAAAAAAATAAAATAAAATAAAGTAAATAAAAAATCCCAGGAAGTTCTTTTGATAAGTAGCCAGCAAAAAAAAAAAAAAAGAATGATTATGGTAGGATGGCATTGATTGGAGAAAATGGTATAAAGACAACTGCTGCGAAGAATATAGTTAAGATATTTATTATTATTATATTATTATTATTATTATTTTGTGACACCTCCAAGGAGTCCAAAGATTCATTGAGGGAGGGCACCTACTCTACAACTCTCCATCTCTATCATTAACACCATCTGTGACTCACCACCACTAGTATTTTGTCTGTAAATTGCTTGTGTCCCAAAGGCTGTATGTGGGATGAAAAATCTGAGTTTCTAGGAGAAAAGAGAACCCCGCTACCTCCATATCAGATTGGCTACCTCACCTTCAATTGAAAAATTCCATATAAAGATTCCTACTGTCATGACAAAAATCGAACTTATGCTTTTTCCAATGAAAGGGTGCAATGTATTATTGTTCTTCCATTCTCACATAACCTCCCCTAAGTGCAGGTTTGCTAAAGGGAAGTCATGTTTTAGTAATCGACTTACTTATTACACTAATATGACAGGTACACTGGATGAAGAAGATGGATGTACAGTAGTAGATTTAGACTTTGCAAAGACTTTTGATAGATTACTGCATGTCAAGTTGATAGTCAAACTTGAGTGGATCGAGTTGGATATTAGACTACTGCATTGGATTGGAGATTGGCTGTCTGATAGATATCAACAATATCTGATAATCTGATAAATATCAGGGATCTGTTTAGGGCCATTGCTGTTTAACCTGCATGTTAATGATAATGGGAAAGATTTGATTGGGGACATACAGTTGTTTGGAGATGATGCAAAGTTAGGGCAAACTACGACGAGTAGAGCAGAACAGATGTTCTGGCCATAAAAAACTTGAATAGACTGGGTGAATGGTTCAAAGAGTGGGAATGTCAGTGCAATGTTGCAAAATGTAAGGTTTTAAAATTTGGAAAACAAAGATGGGATGTAGAATTTACTCTTGTTGGAGGTATGTTGTTGGAAGAAATCTTGAGGTGATGATGGATAAGGATCTGAAATTCAGAGGACAACACAACAAATTCTGGCAATTATACGGAGAACACACACACACACACACACACACACACACACACACACACACACACACACACACACACACACACACACACACACACACACACACACACTCACTAAAATTGTGGAAACCTTTTGGGAAAAAGTGTATTTTTGAGGTTTGATGGCTTATAACACCACCTTTTTTTGGTGTAATACCATAAAATTATATATCAATGGAAAGATAATTTAATCAAGAATTAATGCAACAAAGTTTGTTCAATTATCTGTATTCTATGAAACGTTATAGCTAAATAACCAGAACAAAGAAGCACAACTTGCTTAGGTCGATATGCAGTAGCTTTCCTTCATTTGAATGTAGCCAATGAGCACGAGTGTTTAGAGAGCCAATCAGGTGTCATCTTGTTTTGAGGTACTATTAAGTACCTCAAATAGTACTAAAATAGTAAAAGTGAACAAGGCTACAGTTATGCAGAAATTAGAAGAAAAATTGGTGGAAAACTTTACCAAAGGTGGCATTTCTAAATTCTTGTTATTATGTTGGAGGTTTAATGGATTTTTTACAACACTCAAAAAGAATTAAAATAGAATTTAATACTTCCTATATTTCATCCTAGTCACTAGGACATCTACGGGGATTACAAAGACAATTAATGTAACATGCACACAAAAACTTACAATACTAAGCCCAACCACATGGGTGACAATAAAGTCCTATCTAGGTAGAGCGCCCTCTAAGGGCAGTAGTAGGTGGCCTGGAATGTAAGGTGGGACCTCTGGTGATGACTGTTTCCCAAATCTTCGGAAGCTTAATGCAACCGTATTTGTTAAGATTTGGTTGGTTTCTGAGAGCTGCTGCTGCTTCTAAGAAAAGTCTCTCTTTCTTGAATTTGCTGTGGTGGAGCATGGTGGTTTTCTTCCATGATACTCTGTGGGTGGTGTCCAAAACATGGTCAGCTAAGCCTGAATGGCCATAGTTGTGTTTAACGATGTACGACTTGTGTTCCTCCAGGCGGATGGATGCTGATCTGCCTGTCTGTCCAAAGTACGCAAGCTTACAGGAACAGGGTACTTTGTAAACTCCAGGCAGAGAGAGAGGAGGGAGCTGATCTTTCGTAGAACGGATAAGGGTAGCAAGTTTGCGGTAGAGCTTATATGCTGTGTGTATGTTATACTTTTTTAGTATCTTGGCTATTTTTTCCGAAGTGCCACGGATGTAGGGTATGGTGATGGCATTTTTAAATTCTTGTTGATGAGAGGGACGGGGAATGGAGGAGGAATTGATTATTTTTTTGATGCTGTGTTCGCTGTAGCCATTGGAGAGGAAAGTTCTGTGTATGTGGTTAAGCTCAGTAGTGAGGGCGGTTCCACTGGAACAAAGATTGTGGGCTCTCTTGGTAAGGGTTTTAATGATGCCATATTGTTGTGAGGGGTGGTGGTGGGAGAGTTTGTGAATGTATCTGCCTGTGTGTGTGGGTTTTCTGTATACAGTGAAGGCAAGTGTATCATTAGGCAGGCGCGTGACTAAGGTGTCTAGGAAGGGTAAACAATTGTTCTTTTCCTTTTCCGTAGTAAACTGGATTCTTGGATGTAGGCTATTGAGATGACCGAGGAAGGAGTCTAACGTGTCTGGGCCATGAGGCCAAATAGAGAACACATCATCTACATATCTTAGCCAGATAGAAGGTTTGAGTGGGGCTGAGTCTATGGCTCGGTTTTCGAAATCTTCCATATAGAAATTGGCAAGGGGGAAGCCCATGGCGGTTCCCTCTATCTGCTTGTAGATTTTGTTATTCCAAGCGAAATACCCAGAGTTGATGGCGAAGGAAAAGAGATCTAAGATGTCAGAGGGAAAAACGTTTTCTAAGAGAGATAAAGTGTCAGTTAAGGGAATATTGGTAAACAAGGAGGAGATATCAAAGCTTACTAATATGTCTGTATTATTCAAGGTTAAATTTTCTGTGAGGGCTTTAAAGTGGGTCGAATTTTTTATATAGGAAGCTGAATTTCCGGTGAGGGGGGACAGAGAGTTGGCCAGCTGTTTAGACAGTCTGTAACAAGGTGCATTGGTGGCATCTACTATAGGCCTGAGTGGGGAATTAGGTTAGTGGATTTTTGGTAAACCGTATATTCGGGGGGGGGGAAGGGAGCGGAAAGGTTTAAGTTTTTTCGTGACGTCCGGGGGCCAAGGGATTACTTTTTTAAGTAAGATTTTTAATTTCTTAACTTGCGTTTTTGTGGGGTCGTGTTCTAGCGGGATGTAGGTAACGCGATCGCGGAGGATAATGTTCATTTTACGATTGTATTCGCTGGTATTAAGGACAACTCTGGCATTACCTTTATCCGCTCTGGTGATGACGATACTTTTTTCTTTGCGTAGTTTCTGGAGATCCATGCGTTGGGAATAAGATAAGTTACTTTTTGGAGGCGAAGAGTGAACGAGGATGTTGGCTACGTCGAGTCTGATGTTGTTGGCTACCTCCGACGGTAAGCGACCGATCCCCCATTCGACGTTAACCATTACATCGAGCACCGGCACTTCTTTCGGGGCGACGGCAAAATTACGGCCGAGGCAAAGGGCGCTGACGGCATCATCGTTGAACCTTTTGGACGAGAGAGTTATTACTGTATGGAGCGGTTGAATTTGTGGGTGTGGTTTGTCTTTAACCAGGTTGTTGTATTTCTTCACGTGTTTGTTTTTTATTTTCTGAAATTCTCTCTGTGCGGAAGTTTCCGAAATGTCAGAGAGAATCGACCAAAGTTCAGGGTTCAAAGTAAAAGGAGCCAATGGCGGCGTTCGTCACAGCGAGGGCGGCACGAGTAGAGGCGATTTGCTCGCGTAGTAATACTAAGCTGGCACGTTTGTATATGGCTACAGCGAACACAGCATCAAAAAAATAATCAATTTCTCCCCCATTCCCCTTCCCTCTCGTCAACAAGAATTTAAAAATGCCATCACCATACCCTACATCCGTGGCACTTCGGAAAAAATAGCCAAGATACTAAAAAAGTATAACCTACACACACAGCATATAAGCCCTACCGCAAACTGGCTACCCTTATCCGTTCTACGAAAGATCAGCTCCCTCCTCTCTCTCTGCCTGGAGTTTACAAAGTACCCTGTTCCTGTAAGCTTGCGTACTTTGGACAGACAGGCAGATCAGCATCCATCCGCCTGGAGGAACACATGTCGTACATCGTTAAACCCAACTATGGCCATTCAGGCTTAGCTGACCATGTTTTGGACACCACCCACAGAGTATCATGGAAGAAAACCACCATGCTCCACCACAGCAAATTCAAGAAAGAGAGACCTTTCTTAGAAGCAGCAGCAGCTCTCAGAAACCAACCAAATCTTAACAAATACGGTTGCATTAAGCTTCCGAAGATTTGGGAAACAGTCATCACCAGAGGTCCCACCTTACATTCCAGGCCACCTACTACTGCCATTAGAGGGCGCTCCACCTAGATAGGACTTTATTGTCACCCACGTGGTTGGGCTTAGTATTGTAAGTTTTTGTGTGCATGTTACATTAATTGTCTTTGTTATCCCCGTAGATGTCCTAGTGACTAGGATGAAATATAGGAAGTATTAAATTCTATTTTAAGTCTTTTTGAGTGTTGTAAAAAATCCATTAAACCTCCAACATAATGTCCTCACAGCACTTAAGCCTCTACACAAGAATTCTAAATTCTTGAAGAGGTATAAGGAGACTCAGTCACTACAAAACCAGACTGGTAAAGGCAGGAAAAGATACACAACAGCAAGTGATGATAGAAGAATTGAGAGACTGTGCCTGTGTGACAGAAGAAAATCATCTGGCTGTATACAAGATGAAATGGCGCAATACAATGTGAAGTTGAGTGCAAGGACTGTTCGGCGCAGACTGCAGGAATTTGGTCTAAATGCTAGAATTCCACAAAAAAAAAGCCATTTTTACCTCTCAAACAAAGGTTGAAAAGATTAAACTGGGCTAAAACCCATGTTACCTGGACAGGGGAACAATGGGACAATGTTATTTTTAATGATGAGACCAAAATCTCCCTGTTTGGTAGTGATGGCATAAAATACATAAGGAGAAGAATCGGAGAAGATTTGCATCCTGATTGCATTACACCTACCATGAAACACCCACTTAGTGTTATGATCTGGGATTGTATGACATCAAAAGGTGTGGGCAGGGTTTCCGCGATTTATGAGAATATAAATGCCCAAAAATACATAAATGAAATACTTGAGCCCAAACTGAAGCCTTCCATTCGTGATCTTTTCCAAGAAGCATTTATATTTCAACAGGATTCAGCTCCATATCATATTGCTGCTGTGTGCAAAAATGGTTTCAAGATAATCGTATTCCACTGTTGGAATGGCCTGGGAATAGCCCAGACCTTAACCCAATCAAAAATCAATGGAGCCGACTAAAGAAACTTGTGTCTTTAGTCGGCTCTTGGTTTCACAGTATAACAGCTGCAGAACTAAAAAACTTGGTTCACTCCATGGGAAGGCGTTGTAAGGCCGTAATTAATGCTAAAGGTTACCCAACTAAGTATTAATTCACATTGTGAGAATTTTTGTAGAAATCATTTTTTCTATGTGTTTCACTTTTCTTCTTTATAACTCCTGTTCTAATACAAAATGCTTCATAAAAGTTACTGCATTAGATTCTTGATTAAATTATCTTTTCATTGATATATAATTTTATGGTATTTCTCCCAAAAAGAGTGGTGTTATGAACCATCAAACCTCAGAAATACACTTTTTCCCAAAAGGTTTCCACAATTTTGGCCACTAGTGTGTGTGTGTGTGTGTGTGTGTGTGTGTGTGTGTGTGTGTGTGTGTGTGTGTGTGTGTGTGTGTGTGTGTGTGTGTGTGTGTGTGTGTGTGTGTGTGTGTGTGTGTGTGTGTGTGTGTGTGTGTGTGTGTGTGTGTGTGTGTGTGTGTGTGTGTGTGTGTGTGTGTGTGTGTGTGTGTGTGTGTGTGTGTGTATACAGTGGTGAGCTATAAGGGGCTCGTGCGAGCCTTTTGTTAAATTTTTCTCAAATTTGCAAGCCCTTTGTTCTTCTTGTTTATTTTTTCAAAAAAAAAATTTTTTTTTTAAACATGTTAAGGGACAAATTCATACGGTAACCTAACAAAAATTATTCTATTCGGCATTGTATAGATTATTTTTTCTAATTATTGTTTCGACTCCTCTATAACGAATGCATCCAAGTTTGAAATTAAAATAAGCGTATGCGCCATCTTTATCCTTGTCCCTTCTGGTAGCCAATCGTTTGGTAAAATCAGTAGCCAATCAAATGTTTTATAAAAAAATTATGAAAGATATTTCATTCTTATTATATTTTCATAGTTAAAAAATGTTTTTCTGATGTAAGATAAATTAACACGGTAGATTGTGCAAATATTTCATGTTTAGATCATGAATGATATATGCATGTAAACACAAGAAAGATATTTAATTAACCAAATATTTCTGTCTGGAAATAGCAGACCATCCTCAGTGGTATTACAAGAACAGTTTTAAAAAATACAAGCTAGAATACTAACAATAGATCATTAAAAATAGAACATGCCGCGTGATGTTATATCACTAAGTATTAAGTATAAAACGGAATATTTTGAAGTAGAGACATGATTGAAAAAAAAAATAATAATAATGGGTCATCTTGATTAGACTCCCAGATTTTTGATATAGATATACAGTCATTACGATTCAGGTTGGGACGATGGAGCAAGGCCTCCATGCTTTCCTTGAACAAAAGTTCGAACCTATAACGGGATCTATGTAAGAGGCGAGTCCTGGACCAAAAGTTGCTGTGGTCAGTTTCAATCCCGTGTTGAGCCAATCCAGACGTTTAACGTTTGTTGTGAAGAATGGAGGATTGATGTTCTTGGATTCTTTTTTCAAGAGAACGTCCAGTCTGTCCAAAATAGGAGAGATCACAGTTGCAAGGAATTTGATAAACTCCAGGAAGAGATAAAGTTGAGTGTTTGTCTTTAGGAGAAGGAAAATTAGAAGACAATTTGTTAATAGGGGAATATGTAGTTGTTAAATCATATTTCTTTAAAATTCTTGTGATAGATTCTGAAATACTGGGATATAAGGAATAGGCACTCGACGTATTGAAACTTTGTTGTTTTGTGGAGGATTATAAGAATTGAGAAGATGTTGAGTACTTTTGTTAGAAAAGCCATTGAGTTTCATGTGTTGTTGGATAGTAGAAAGTTGTTTCTGTAGATAATCAAAAGTAGAACAATTAGTTTTGGCTCTCCTGATGAAGCATTTTATAATTCCTGTTTTTTGACATGGATGATGGGCTGATTCTTTAAGAATATAACGAACTGTGAACGTTGGTTTCCTGTGTACTGTAGTTGTAAGAATATTTGAAGGTGACCGGATGAGGAGAACATCTAAAAAAGATAACCGGTTGTTTTCTTCTATTTCCATAGTAAATTTTATACGATGATGCAAGGAATTAATACTGTTTAAAAAAGAAAGTAAAGACTTTTTGCTGTGAGGCCAAATAGTAAAGATGTCATCTATATATCTTACCCAAAAAGATGGTTGAGGGAAAATAGATGAGAACAGGACTTTTTCTAAATGTTCTAAATAAAAGTTGGCTAAAGCAGGAGAAAGAGGACTTCCCATGGCCATTCCTTCTACTTGGCTGTAAAATTTATTTTGACATACAAAATATCCAGAATGTATTACAAAATCGAATAGTTTTATAATGTCTTGAGGAAAGATGTCAGCAAGTAATTTTAAAGTTTCCTTGAGAGGTACATTGGTATATAAAGATTCTATATCAAAGCTAACCATAAGATCTGTAGGTTGTAATGAGACATTTTTTAACTTTTCTAAGAAATCTGAGGAGTTTTTAAAAAAAGAATTAGAGTTGCCAATGTAAGATTTCAATAATTTAGCTAGATATTTGGCTATACGGTAAGTAGGAGAATCAATACAATCTGCTATTGGACGAAGAGGATAGTCAATCTTATGGATTTTTGGAAGGCCATAAAATCTAGGAGGTCTTGCAAAATGAATTTTAAGTCTTTCAATTGTGTCTTTATCTAAACTGATGACTTCATCTAAGAGAGAATTTAATTTCTTTAGTTGTCTGTTGGTTGGATTATAATCAATTTCTTGATATGTGGAGCAATCTCGAAGCAAAAGACAAAGTTTTCTTATGTAATTTGCTGAGTCCATAACTACTGTTGCTTTTCCCTTGTCAGCTTTGGTGATAATGAGGTGATTATTTTTTCTCAAGGACTGTAAAGATTTCATTTCAGAAGGAGATATGTTGGAAGGAGGAAGTTTGGCCTTAAGTAGAGAAGAAGCGACTTCTAGGCGAAGAGCATTAGCTTTATCACTAGTTAGATGATTGAGATTCCTTTCAATGTTAACTAGGAAATCTAGATATGGTATCTTATTTGGAACAATAGAAAAATTATGTCCTTTTGACAGGATGAGGGTTTCGCTTTCAGTCAAAGGACGTCTGGATATATTGACAATCCAATTATCTGGAGTTATGAAGGGCTTGGATTGTCTAGACGAAAGAGCTTCATATTTACAGTTAAGATGTTGACTTAGTTTATTATAAGCACGTTGAGTAGAACGTTTAGCCACATTTAGAACTATGTGAGAAAGATGTGGATCTAAATTTGTGGAATATAGGTGCGCAGATCAGAAATGTGATAACTGTGAATAGCAAGGTCACGTTTAGCAGCTTTAAATTGATTATGGATTAGAGATAAACTAGTGTTCCGGTAAATATTATAAGCTCCAGGAGATTTTATTGTTTCTTCAATCTTAGCGAAATTGGGAATAATCTTGTTGTCGCGGCACTTTTTTAAGAAATTGATCTTTGCTCGTCACCTACCTTGTATAACTGAAAGTTTTCCTCATTTACCGGTTAGTTTGGTAGCATTTTCCCCGTGAAGAATAAGAATTTGCTGTTTTAAGGATACTTGTGACATAAGACTGAATGATATATGCACGTAAACACAAGAAAGATATTTAATTAACCAAATATTTCGGTCTGGAAATAGCAGACCATCCTCAGTGGTATTACAAGAACAGTTTAAAAATATACAAGCTAGAATACTAACAATAGATCGTTAAAAACAGAACACGCAGCGTGATGTTATATCACTAAGTATTAAGTATAAAACTGAATATTTTGAAGCAGAGACATGATTGAAAAAAAAAAAAAGAATAAAATAAATAAATTAATTAATTAATGAGTAATCTTGATTAGACTTTCCCAGATATTTGATATAGATATACAGTCATTACGATTCAGGTTGGGACAATGGAGCAAGGCCTCCATGCTTTCCTTGAACAAATGTTCGAACCTATAACGGGATCTATGTAAGAGGCGAGTCCTGGACCAAAAGATGCTGTGGTCAGTTTCAATCCCATGTTGAGCCAATCCAGACTTTTCAGGTTTGTTGTGAAGAATTTTTAAAACTGTTCTTGTAATACCACTGAGGATGGTCTGCTATTTCCAGACCAAAATATTTGGTTAATTAAATATCTTTCTTGTGTTTACGTGCATATGTCATTTAGTCTTATGTCACAAGTATCCTTAAAACAGCTAGATCATGAAATATTTGTTTAAAAATAATAGCCGTTAGAGGTTGATTGTCCTCTCATACTTCTTGATTGGAATTTGTACACAAGCTGTATTAATAAAAAATTTTGTGTGAAATACATTTTTATTTTTATTATTATTATTTTTTTTTGCTCGACGAGCGAGCCCTTTGTTTCCATAACTCATTACTGTATATATAGATAGATAATTTTTTTATTGTAAACACAACAATCTTATGTACAGGATTAACCTGTTTTTGGTTCTCTGCAGTCAGGCAGAGAGGTTACATGCTGATACTCTTGTTGGGGTATGTTACATCGAAATATCAGTTATAAGGTGAATTAAGTTTTTTTTTTTTTTTTTAAATTAAAGCCATTAACAGTTATTTGACATGATACTGTATAAGAACATAAAATCTGACATGTATATGGAAGAACATAACAGTTACTATAGGACAATATTATCTGTTTACATGAAAGTGACAGCTGATTAATATTCGCACTGTTAAGCACAACAAACCTTTCTTCCCCCTTTCTTTGGTGGTGGTGGTGGGGAGAATGATGTCACTTCTATGCTGGAAAGTGGACTATGATGCAGTCGCCCTGCTCGGCCAGGAATTGATTCCGTGGATTCCAGTCTTGGTGGAAAAGATCTAAGGTGTTGTTTTGCCTGTGGTGGTGATGCTCGTGTAGGATCCGACTTCTCACCTTTTGTTTGAAGGCTGCAAGGAGTTGGTCAGCTGCCTCTCTCTCTCTGTGAAGTTGCTGTGCTGTATGGTCTTATATGTCAGAGGTAGAAGCTGTATATCGCTTTCATAGTGATGAAGAGGTAGTTGCAGAATCAATAATTATTTGACTCTGCATGGACGAGATTGAAATACTCCTTCTGTATGAAGACTACCACAGGTGAGAGCTGCTGTTTTTTGCCTGTGGTGGTGGTGATGCTCGTGTAGGATCCGACTTCTCACCTTTTGTTTGAAGGCTGCAAGGAGTTGGTCAGCTGCCTCTCTCTCTGTGAAGTTGCTGTGCTGTATGGTCTTATATGTCAGAGGTAGAAGCTGTATATCGCTTTCACAGTGATGAAGAGGTAGTTGCAGAATCAATAATTATTTGACTCTGCATGGACGAGATTGAAATACTCCTTCTGTATGAAGACTACCACATGTGAGAGCTGCCGTTTCCCGAGACAAACTGATTAATTGGGTATTGACTGGGCATTCCAAGTAGATATGCCGGACTGTTCCTAATCGGTAGCAGAACAGGCAGTTATCTGAGACAGCTGAGTTAAATTTTCGTAATATAGTTGGAGTGGGTAATACATTGTGTCACATTCTCCACTGAATATCTGCATCGGGTTTGATGGCTATTGTGCGATATGGTAGGTCCCATTGAAATACCATTTGGTGGAATGATGCAGGATTTTCCAATAAAGTGCTTTGGTTTGACTGTTGTGTTAGAATGCTGTAGATTTTGTTAGTGTTGCTGGGTGTAAGTTTCTCCCATGAATTATTAGTTTATATCAGAAAGATAGGCACCGGATCTTCTGAGTTAGGAGGGCTAAGTCCCTCATCTGTTATGCTATCAGGCATAGCGGCTTTAAAAGTGGCCTTTACTTTTGTGATTCTCGTATTCCAGGTTTTCAAGCGATTTTGGAAAGTGCCAGGTGAGGCTCGGAGAAAGAATGTCACCCAAGATCCTCAAGCCTCACCAGCTCCATGGAGGAAAGAAATCCCTTTCTGAGTGATCAGGTTTCTTACCATCATGTTGTGGAAGATGGGTTCTGTGAGGATTTCAGGAAGGGATGCTGTCTTCACTGTGTGCTGGAGGTTTAGCTTCTTCCATCTTCGAAGGGCATCTTGGTAGAAGTTTGTTAGATTCAGTGGCATGTACGCTGTTGTCATTCTTAAGGTTGTGGAGAGAGAGAGACCTCTAGTGGCAGAAGTGAAAATAGATTCGGTGGTGCATTTGTGCGCTATTTCCTGTTGTAGGGTATTAAGGAGAAATCGAGTGCAGAACGTTGTAATGCTGTTGTCAATGGAGGTCAAGTTTTGTCCTCCATCTTTGAGAGAAGTACATAGCTTGGAGTAGCAGCACCAGTTTGTTTTGTTCCATATGGATCGATAGATGGTTGATTTTATTTGTTTGATGAATTGCACTGGTGGCATGAGAATCTTTAGTGTATGCCAAAGGACACTGGTGGCTATTTGGTTAATTGTGGAGAACAATAATTGTTCCCCACAAGAGGGAGAACAATTATTGTTCTCCCTCTTGTGGAGGCAGAGGCTCTTATTGCTGCCCACTTTCCTGGTACTTGCTTGAAACATTTATTTAGTGTTTCCCAGTTCTTATCCACATAAAGGGCGTATTTCCTAGGTAAATCTCCAGGTATTTGTTTCTCTCTGAGGACCAGTGACCAGACATTGGGGAATCGGTTCGGTTTTTCCATTTGCCACACTACAGTCCTGTGGTTTTATGTGTGTTTAGTTTGGCTCCTGAGGCTGCTTGGTATTGTTGGTATGCTGTTTGTATATTATGGAAATCCTCTTCTTTGCAGGCTATAATTGTAACATCATCAGCATATGCTGTCAGGGTTGTGGTTTGGTAGGAAAGTGTAGGACAGGATGCCCTAAGCAGCATGCTTAATCTACACAAAAAGGGCTCAATGGCAATTGTGTAAAGAGGACCATAAAGTGGACAGCCTTGTTTAATACCTCTGCTATATGGTACAGTTATGGTAAGTCTGTTGTTTATTTTCATGCAAAAGTGTGTTTTGGCATAAAACATCTTAATAGAATGAATGATGCCTGAGCCAAAGCCGAAGGGAGATAGATAGATTTTTAAAAAAAAATTTTTTTAAATTTAACTTGATAAAATATGCATTAGAAGATAGGTAATAAAAGGTCTATTTATATATTATAAGTATATATATTACAGAGAAAGAAATATTTTCCTTTCGGACATACAATAGAAAGGTTGAGACAATACGATTTGCAGAGTCTAGTGGATAGGAGGAACAGAAGTGATATGATAGATGTACAAGTTTGTAAGTGGTTGTTATAGGATTAACGTTGAAGTGGTTTTTCATAAAATGGTGGGAGATTGGGGTAAAACAAGAGGTCATCCAATCATTCACAACACTCCTGCTTTTTGCATGGAGTGTTGTGAATGATTGGAATGCAGTGCCTGAGAGTGAGGTGTCTGCAGAGAATTTGTATCATAAAAGGGACCTCCTATGACTGTGAATCCATGGGGTTTTGGGATGATAATAATAATATACTGTATATATATATTTCTGAAGATATATTTCTGGTCAAAGCAAAAAATTTTACTTTCAGAAATGTGCATCTTATATTGCAGATATGTAACTAACCATATATCAACATCAAAATGCAATAAAAAAAACGATCCTTATTTTGTAATCAAACATATCTATATCTGTATCCATATATATATATATATATATAGATAGATGGATAGATTTTTTTTTTATTTAACTTGATAAAATATACATTAGAAGATAGGTAACAAAAGGACTATTTACATATTATTTACATAAGTATATATATTACAGAGAAAGAAAGATTTTCCTTTCGAATATACAATAGAAAATGCAATAAATGAATCAACATTACAGTTCAGTTTCACTCTTAGTTATCTTTCAGATGAAGTGTATTGTCTTAATGTTGGAGGTTTACTGGATTTTTTACAACACTCAGAAAGGATTAAAAAGAATTTAATACTTCCTATATTTCGTCCTAGTCACTAGGACATCTATGGGGATTACAAAAATAACTAATGTAACATAACACAAATATCATACAATACTAAGCCCAACCACGTGGGTGACACTAAAGTCCTATCTAGGTGGCGCGCCCTCTAAGGGCGGTTGTAGGTGGCCTGGAATATAAAGTAGGATCTCTGGTGATGAGTGTTTCCCAAATTTTCGGAAGCTTAATGCAACCGTATTTATTAAGATTTGGTTGATTTCTAAGGGCTGCTGCTGCTTCTAAGAAGTCTCTCTTTCTTGAATTTGCTGTGATGGAGCATGGTGGTTTTCTTCCAAGATACTCTGTGGGTGGTGTCCAAGACATGGTCAGCCAAGCCTGAATGAACATAGTTGTGTTTACAGATGTAAGACTTGTGTTCCTCTAGACGGATGGATGCTGATCTGCCTGTCTGCCCAAAGTATGCCAGCTTACAGGAACAGGGTACTTTATAAACTCCAGGCACTGAGAGAGGAGGGAGCTGATCTTTCGTAGAACGGATAAGGGTAGCAAGTTTGCGGTGGGGCTTATATGCTGTGTGTAGGTTGTACTTTTTTAGAATCTTGGCTATTTTTTCGGATGTGCCACGGATGTAGGGTATGGTGATGGCATTTTTAAATTCTTGTTGACGAGAAGGACCGGGAATGGGAGAGGAACTGATTATTTTTTTGATACTGTGATCGCTGTAGCCATTGGAGAGGAAAGTGTTGTGTATGTAATCAAGCTCAGTAGTGAGGGCAGTTCCACTGGAACAAAGATTGCGGGCTCTCTTGGTAAGAGTTTTAATAATGCCATATTGTTGAGAGGGGTGGTGGTGTGAGAGTTTGTGAATGTATCTGCCTGTGTGTGTGGGTTTTCTGTATACAGTGAAGGCAAGTGTATCATTAGGCAGGCGTGTGACTAAGGTGTTTAGGAAGGGGAAACAATTGTTCTTTTCCTTTTCCATAGTAAACTGGATTCTTGGATGTAGGCTATTGAGATGACTGAGGAAGGAGTCTGATGTGTCTGGTCCATGAGGCCAAATAGAGAACACATCATCTACATATCTTAGCCAGATAGAAGGTTTGAGTGGGGCTGAGTCTATGGCTCGTTTTTCAAAATCTTCCATATAGAAATTGTCAAGGGGGGGGAAGGGGGGAACCCATGGCGGTTCCCTCTATCTGCTTGTAGATTTTGTTCTTCCAAGAAAAATACCCAGAGTTAATGGCAAAGGAAAAGAGATCTAAGATGTCAGAAGGGAAAACTTTTTGTAAGAGAGATAAGGTGTCAGTTAAGGGAATATTACTAAACAAAAAGGAGATATCGAAACTTACAAATATGTCTGCTTTATTCAAGGTTAAATTTTCTATGAGGGCTTTAAAGTGGGTCGAGTTTTTTATATAGGAAGTGGACCTTCCAGTGAGGGGGTGGGGTCAGAGAGTTATCTAGCTGTTTAGACAGTCTGTAGCAAGGTGCATTGGTGGCATCTACTCTAGGTCTGAGTGGGGAATTGGGTTTGTGAATTTTTGGTAAGCCGTAAATTCTGGGGGGGGGGGATGGGTGCGAAAAGGTTTAAGTTTTTTCGTGATGTCGGGGGGCCAGGAAGATACTCTTTTAAGTAAGATTTTTAATTTTTTAACTTGTGTTTTTGTGATGTCATGTTCTAGCGGGATGTAGGTAGCGCGATCGTGGAGGATAATATTCATTTTGCGATTGTATTCACTGGTATTAAGAACGACTGTGGCATTACCCTTATCCGCTCTGGTGATGACGATACTTTTTTCTTTCTGTAATTTCAGGAGAGCTGTGCGTTGGACATACGATAAATTACTTTTTGGAGGCGAAGAATGAGCAAGGATGTTGGCTACATCAAGTATGTTGTCTGATGTATGATGTTTAATGATCAAGTTCATTAAACCTCCAACATTATGTCTTCACAGCACTTAAGCCTCTATACTCGAAGTGTATTGTCGTCGGCAATCCAGAACAGGGTACCAGTTGGATTCCACTCCTCTGTGAATTTCTCACCAGTTCTTGTTTCTTTGTAGTAATCAAGTTCCAGTGAAAGCCTGCTTTGTAGTTTCCGACTTAAGATATACATGATGGTTTGTTCCGATTCGGTGATGGATGGGTGCTGGTTATTTCTTGTGTTTTAGGTAGAAGCTGTAGATGATGGCCTTAGCGCAGATGAAGAGGAAATTGCATATTCTGTCTGTTTTCTTCTGTCTGGACTAAATTCCAGTAGTCTTCTTGGCTGTGTGCATAGTTATAGGAGCTAGAGGCAGTATTCAGGACATAAATGATCATCGCTTTGTTTGCAGGACTGGTTAGATATGTGTGTTCCAAGTTACCTGAAACTTTGCAGAATAGACACAGATCCATTTCTCTGAGCTGAAATTTGTAGAGCTCAGAAGGGGTTGGCAAGATATTATGCCATAGTCTCTACTGCATGTCGGAATCTGGTTTGGCACACTTCGATTTATATGGAAGATCCCACTGAAAACTGAGTGGCATGTGCAGCCTTGTAGATGAGAGGGCTAAGGATTAATATACGAAGGGCGAAGTTGGAGGCACTGACATGAGGAAGTAGTATATTTTCTTGTAGTTGGAGGGAAGAATTGGAAGTGAGGCTTCAGATGATACAAGGTGAAATATTGGCTCTGAGCAGTTTCTAGAAGGAATACGGATTCCATGAGGTGTAGCGATATCTGGATAGGATTTTATAATAGCAGCTTGCATCTGTTGATATTACTTTTCAGTTTTTGGGTTCTTCATTGGTAGGCTTGTGAATGTTTTCCACTTTAGGGTCTGGGTCAGGAGATCCCCTATGATTCTTATTCCTTCCAGTTCCATGTAGGGAAAAGAAAGGGCTGGCCAGTTGTGAGACTTGTTATGTTTCTCTTCGAAAATAGTGGTTCTGTGAGTACAGCTGACTCTGTTGATCCTGTCAGTGTGTGATGAAGTTCTGTGTTTTTCCACTACTGTAGAGCATCTCTGTAAAAATGAGGTAGTTTAGGAGGAGATAGTGGATAACTGGTCATTCGGAGGATTGTGGAAAGTGTAAGTCCTCTGGTTGATGATTTTGTAATGTAATCGAATGTAGTTACATAAGTATGATTGCACTGAAGTGTCTTTAGGTGGAAGATTATCCTGATGGATCTAATCATGTTTTCAAGGGAATTCAGTCCTTGACCTCCCTTACTGAATGGCTTGCAGAGTTTAGGGTATGTTGTCCAGCTAGTATTGTTCCAGAGGAAACATTGGATTGCCTTTTGAATGTGGTGGAGAAATTCTTCAGGGTGGGGGGGGGGGGGGGTGAGCCATCTGGTTAACTATTAGTACTCTTCCTCTAAGTGAAGACATGGAACGAATGCTGTTCCATTTACCTAGCACCTGTTTAAAATCGTTGTGCAGCTGTGGCCAGTTCAGTGTGTTATATATTTTGGTGTTGCCATGGTGCACACCTAAGTATATTTGTCCTTCACTTGACCAGGAACATTCGATCGGAGAATCATTTCCAGCTTTCCATCTGCCTGACCACAAGCCAATGGTTTTTACAGAATTTAATTTGGCCCCTGAGGCTTGTGCACAGTAACTGAGGAAGCACATATCTATGTGCTTCCTCAGTTACTGTCATTTCGGACTATTACAGTGACATCATCAGCATATGCTGATAGGGTTATTTTTTGATGTGGCTCTATTATGCTGGTTCATTTGGAGATGATGGTGTTATTTTCTCTTTTTAAGAGGGGTTCTATGCAGGGGCGAATTCTTCATGCTTGCTATGCTTGCTGCGCAAGCTCATTAATTGAGAAAGAAGTAATATTTATTTGTTAATAAATGCATGCATTTATAAGCATTCCATTTAGGCTTTTATTTTTGTAGACAGAAGATGTCTTAAGCTTGCGTGTCGAAGGCCGATGCTTGCTCGTCTAGTCAAAACTACCTTGGCTTGCTTGGTCGTAGGAGCTTCCAGGTCCTTGCAGCAGCACTGTGATTTCATGTGCATGTATTGCCATTTCACGTCGTCTCACTCTGTTACTTAAACACAGTGTTATGTCTTTTTTTTCCTTATTTTTCACTTGTATAATATGTTAGCCTCTGTCTGCTATCTTTAACCCTTATATGTCCCTAAATCATCTGCCTAACACTGAGTATATGATCTTACTGTTTATCTGACAATTTCTAAGTTTTGGTCCCCAGAAAATACCTATTTTCTGATCTCTACAAGTCATCCACATTTGCTCAGACAAATTTATTTCCTGCACCAGCCTGGGCTTTAAGGACAGAGTCAGAATCAGCCTAAGGATGGTTATAAAGTATCAGATGCTACTAATATAATTCGCTTGAAATCAGAAGCCGTAGGTTTTCCCTTTTGTCTGTTTGCAGTCGTGCCCCCTTTCCTTTCTTACTTAGGATATCCCTGCACACGCATATGATCACCAGGTTCGTATTTTTTATGAAGGGTCTAGGTCAGTCTACATGGTCAGAAAAGCAAGCATGGAAGGTAACAAACAAATTTAATGAAGTCATAATTAATTACAATACAAAGACAAAATTGATATATATGCTAGATTAAAACGCTTGCGTTTCTCTAACTTTCTCATTCTTAGATAAACATGGATTTCTTAATCTCTACAATGCTATTCCTTTAACTTATCAAATATTTAGTTTACAACTTGATTGGAGCCAGCTAGGTATTTGGCACATTATTAATCTCCCTCAAGTAGGTCACGACAGAATCTCCAGCAAATTAATAGTTCTCAGAATTCAGTCTAATGGTATAGAGACATTTACACATATAATAATTCTTCAAGTTTATCCTTATCATAAATTCGAGTTACACTTTCTTCCGTTTCTGTTAGTCAAGTTCTCTAAAGGGCTAGAATATGTAAAAGTACTTATCTACACTATCTTAGATTCTTTTGGGAATTTTCTCCGTTCTTCCTTCTTACGAAGTTCCGGCTGCCTTGGTTCTGTTGCCACGTGGGAATCACGTGCTCTCCCTGGATCGGGTTCTCTGTTTCTTTACTAAAGATTTACGTCGATGCTATTTCATACCGACGGCCTGCGTTCAAGATTTGCCATGTTCTGTGGCAGTGCCATACTGGGATTCCTCAGAGGTCAACTCTTAAAGATAAGAACTGAATCACGATGACCACTCGAAGCACACGGTGAGAATACAGGAACAAACAAAATGGGAGGTTTCGCTTCTGTGTTGAAGGCTTTATACACTCCCCAAGAGCGCCACCTTTCCGAGTTTGATCTCTCCTTTCACCCTTCCGATTTGTCCCCGACTGGGTGACCTCACAGATCCTCATACGGGGCGTTCCAATTTTGGAAATGCATGCATCTTGATGTTTTCTTAGAGGTAGCACCCACAAACGCTTACGCTGCTATTGTAGTATTGGGCGACCTTTGCCCCTTACCAAATTATTGGTAAGAAGGGATACTCACTGATAATCACTCTCATATGAGCCCTTTTTGTTGACTTATAGTTACATTAAAGTATAAACACACTAACTACAATACAAACAGTTCTTATTCTAATTTGTCAGTTGTTATTTCTTTTAAGACATAGTAAAATTGCCAAGCGATAAGTATGCTCATTTAATGGATATCTTCTGTTCAATGGATATTCACGTGCTCTGGAAAGGTGACCTCATTTAGAGTGAGATTGCCCTTTTCAGATCTAACAACAAGCCATACGTAGTCAAAGTAGCTCTAGCCAGTGAGCTTCAGCCAGCCTTTGCAAGTGTGTGTGTTGCTTGGGAAATTTAAGTTACAACCAACTTTTTATGGTGATGTTATTGACCAGTTCATAAAGAAGAACCATAGGGTAGAATTTGTATTCAAGTAGCTAAAT
Organism: Typopeltis vanoorti; assembly: GCF_054136105.1. Taxonomy (NCBI): domain Eukaryota; kingdom Metazoa; phylum Arthropoda; class Arachnida; order Uropygi; family Thelyphonidae; genus Typopeltis; species Typopeltis vanoorti. The sequence continues at coordinate 29,119,415 of NC_143555.1, read as the reverse complement.
TGAAAAAGATAGAATATCATTTGTAAAATAACTGTTGTATTTGTATGATTAAATGTACATAAATTTCTAAATATATAGTTTTAAATGGTCAGTAATTCATTATTCCGCTAATCAGACTTCAATCACACCTCTTACTTCCTGAACGATAACAAGAGCAAGCGTGAATTTCAAGACCAGCATTCGCCCCTGGTTCGGCCAGTGTATATAATTTTACAGAGAGAGGACATCCTTGCTTGATCCCTTGAGAGTATGACAAAGTGCGAGTGAGCCTGTTGTTGATTTTTAAACAGAAGAGTGCATCTCTGTATAGCAATTGCACTGTTTCGATGATGAGAGGACCATAGCCAAATGCCTTTAGGACTTCATAAAGGTACCTGTGCTCTACCCTGTCGAAAGCCTTCTCCTGATCAAGACTGACGAGTGCTAGGTTTTCATATTGGCTGTTTGCAATGTGGATGAGATCTCTTATTAAATGGAGGTTATCATGTATTGATCTTCCTGGGACAGAGTACATTTGATGTTGGCCAATAACTTCAGGCAGTGTTGGCTTTATTCGATTTGCTATAACTTTGGAGATGATTTTGCAATCGGTATTAATTAGGAAGATTGGACGCCAGTTTTGGATATCCATGTGGTCTCCCTTCTTTGGTATCAGTCATGCTACTGAGGTCGTGACGGATTGTGGGAGCCCGTTGAGGTAGGCTTCTTGCAGTGTTTTGAGGAGAAGTGGTCTGAGTTGATTCCAGAAGACTTGGAAAAACTCTGATGTGAGACCATCAAGGCCAAGAGATTTGTTCTTTGGCAAGGATGTGCATGCAGTTTTCAGTTCATCTAGCGTGATTTTGTTTTCTAAGTGGTTCCGATCTGTTGCAGAGATTTTTTTTTGTTTCTTTCAGTATTTTGTGAATGGCACGATGGGATGTTCCTGTAGAGCTGTATGCATTCTTATATTATTGTAAGATTTTAGAAGTGATTTTACTTGGATCTTCTGTGATGCTGCCATCTTGAAGTCTGATAGAAGAGCTGGAGTTTGCTACCTGGCATTTTTTTTCCAAAGAGAAAAAATATTTTGTGGGGGCATCTTGAAAGATTTATTTGTGTTTGCTGCAATCTAAGTAGGGCGCCTTTTGCAGATAATTCTGAGTGTCTTTGCATGGCTTGGAAAGCTGAATGACATTCAGAGCTTTCTTCTGGGAGATACTTGAGCTGTTCTTCAAGTTGTTGGATTATAATGTTCCTCTGTTGATTTTCTGGTGACTGTAGATCTGCGTAAACGATTTTATTTGTGATTTTAGGTGGGACCACCATGATTTCATTGGTTCTATATCCACTTTCAAGTGGGTGAGGTTGGTTATTAAAGCCTGAGTGTTTATTTGTAATCTGGATCTTTCAGGAGGGTATTGTTGAAGATCCAATAGGCACTTCCTGATTTGGATGCTTCCAAAGATAATGAAAGTTGCAGCTTGAGGAAGCAATGATCTGAGATGTAGGAAGGAATGTGTAAGATGTTTCAAACTAGAGGAAACGTGTGTTTGGAAATGTAGTATCTGTCCAGTCATGCTTGGTAGAGTGACCTATTAGTCGCTGTGGTTGCTGACCTCCATGTGTAGGACTTCTTATTTGGATGTTGATGCTGAAAGACGTCAATGAGTTCATTATCATTTACCAGTGTTTGAAGTTTGCTTATTAATTGGCTACGATGTTCATCACATTGAAGTCTGTCTTTTTCTTGGTCAAGAGTGAAATTAAAGTCTCCAGCTATTATGATATGCTCTTGGTCAATACTAGCAAGATGGTTTTGAATGAAATCCAGGATTTGTGATGCCAGAGCATCCTGCTGTGGTATGTAGATGTTGAACACATGCAGGGTATTATGGTTGGGTGCTTTTATGTGAGCATACAAAGCATATCCTGGTATATCAGCAATCACTTTCAGTTTGTAGGGAGATCGATGATGTACACCTAAGCTAACTCCTGCTCCATGATGTTGTTGTTGGGTTGCAGAGTGCTGTGGGTCATAAGGCCAATCTGCCCATCTTCTGGATAAATTGGATGAGGAGTTGATGTTTGTTTCTTGCAGAAGTATTAGGTCTATATGATATTTTTGTACCTGGTCAAGGACTATTCTGTTGCATAAAGCAGAGGCACATCCTCTTGCATTGAGAGAAAAACGGCTCAACGACATTATGTTTATGAAAATTTGATTGTAAGTTTAATCTAATATTGGTCCTGGTATTGTGTTTGTAGCTCATTCATTAGGTGGTAGATTCACTTACTCCTGTTAACCTCTGCTCTGCTCTATTACATTTCAGTTTCAAGTGTAGGTCCTCAAGTTAAGATATTAGTTCCGGGATTCTTGTGGTGTATCTAAGGACTATAGTTAATCATGTTGGAGGCTTAATGGATTGTATACAGCACTCAGAAAGGATTAAAAACAGAATTTAATTCTTCCTATATTTTGTCTCAGTCAATGAGACATCTTCAGGGATTACAAAAAAACTAATGTAACATAAAAACAAATAACAAACAATACTAAGCTCAACCACATGGGAGACACTAAAGTCCTATCTAGGTGGAGCACTCTCTAAGGGCGGTTGTAGGTGGCCTGGAATGTAAAGTGGGATCTCTGGTGATAAGCATTTCCCAAATCTTAGGAAGCTTAATGCAACCATATTTGTTAAGATTTGGTTGATTCCTGAGAGCTGCTGCTGATTCTAAGAATAGTCTTTCTCTTTTGAATTTGCTGTGGTGGAGCATGGTGGTTTTTTTCATTAGATCCTGTGGGTTGTACCTCCAGGCCACCTACAATTGCCCTTAGAGGGCGCTCCACCTAGATAGGACTTTAGTGTCTCCCACGTGGTTGGGCTTAGTATTGTTTCTTATTTGTTTTTATGTTACATTAGTTTTTTTGTAATCCCTGAAGATGTCTCATTGACTGAGACGAAATATAGGAAGAATTAAATTCTGTTTTTAATTCCTTTCTGAGTGCTGTATACAATCCATTAAGCCTCCAACATGATGTTCTCACAGCACTTAAGCCTCTACACAAGGCTATAGTTAATTTGTGAGGAGAGCCTTGTACTTTCTATATGATGACAGCTGCTTCATGGTTAGGGTACCCTCAGTGTGGGGAAGTTCCCTCTTAGCTTCCTCCTCTTCTAAGTCGTCATGTGGAAGTACAGTTCCCTCATCGTCTGGGAACTCTGTTTCTCCTTGGCTGGCTGCAGATGATGAAAGGCCATTTTGAGTAGTTTCTTCTATCAAATGAGGTTTTGAATTAGTGGGAGGCTGGGTTGGTGATTCTGGTTGTTGTATCCGGGGATTGCTTTTAATTAGCTCATCCTGGTCATTTCTGTTGGGAGGATCCATATTTTCATGCCGTGAGACGTCGTTATCAGAGTCTTGGATCTCATTACTCAGCAAGCGTTCAAGAGCGATGTGAACTTTGTCTTTTCCAGTTCAGGATTTTCTTTGCTCTGAAATTCGTGATGGGGAGAGAATTTTTGGTTTACTTTTTCCTATGCTTTGATTTTCTTCATGTACAATGTTGTTCTGTTCAACCAGTTTGCTATTCTGGGCTGGGATGTTTGTATGAATTGTTGGTAATATACGGACATTGTTTTCTAATGTGACCTTCTTCATGACAGAAGAAGCACTGTGATGAGAAAGATAAGTAGAAAGTGTAGGTGATTCCATTTAGGTCTGTGTTGATTAATTTTGGCAGGTTATGTAGTGCGTCGTTGTTTGGGAAGTGCATTAATGCCTGTCTTCAGAAGATTTTGGCATGGGCAAATTCGGGCTTCTTCATGGCTGTTGACAATGTGCATATTTTTTCTATGACAGAACCGTATCTTGATAACATGGATTTGAGGAGTTGATGAGGAATTTCAGGGGGAACGTTTGATACTGTTACTTTTGTCGGGGCCAATGCTATTGGGGCTGCTTCGAAGTGATAATTGCTGATATTGACGCCTTTTTGCAGTACCGTTTGTGCCCATGACATGTGGCTGAAATACACCTGCACAGTACCAGCTACTATGCAGGTGTATTTTTTGCAGGTACAATTTTGGCGATCACCAGCAGATACTCTTTTAATAGAAATGTTTTCTTTGGTGGCGAAAATAACAATTCCATTTACTCGGGAAATGATGTTGGTAACAGTGGTAGTTATTTTTGCGTTAATCTGTTTACTGCTGGCTGATGTGGCATTCGTGTGTGGGATCAGTGTTTTTGGGAGATGATAGGATATTTCCGTTTGATACGACATTAGCATAAGATTTGAAATTTACTGACCTGTTTTCCATGTCCATAGCTCTGGTGAACTTTGCTCTTCCTTACAGGTTCGAAGTCATAGGGGGTCTTGCTTTGCTGAGTCTGTGGTAGTACAGGAATGTGCAGTTGCCATGTCAGGTAATCCTTTGCCGGCTATAGCCGCAGGGCGAAGAAGGAATTATGGCATCAAAATTTAAAATATATTGTCATACACTAGGAGAAGAAAACTGTCATAAATCACTTATCACTACACCTACGTGTACATGACTAGTATGAGTAGATAACTCTCAGATTGGAGAATATATCTATATAAAAAACTAAGTCCTTCCTTGCAGATAAACATATAAAAGGTAGAAGAAGGCAGGAGCGGTATGAATGCACGTGTAATACCTTGGCCACCTGGCAGATAGATAGATAGATAGCAATACTTATAATGTTTCAAAAAAATAAAAAGAACAGGCAGATTATGAGAATATAATCCTCGGCATTGTTGTTGCCTTCACTTACACTACTTAAAATACATGAATGGCGCTTGGGCACCATTCATGTATTTTAAGTAGTGTAAGTGAAGTTCACCTTCTGTTAAGTATTTCTGATTAAAGTTTTTCTGGCCTGACAGTTGTTTTGCACTGTTGCTCTTATCAGAGATAGATAGAAACCTTAAGAGGACAAAAACTATTATTCAATACAAAAGCAATGCAAAACCAGAGCCTTATGAAAACATTATGCTTTCATAAGGCTCTGGTAAATTTTTGAGACTTAAGTTTTTCGATATTTGGCTTTAAAATACGAATGGATTTATAATTATATACAATGTCCACCATTACTGTCTTATTTATTACAAATTTAAACTTTTTGCTTTACACTTTAATACTTGGTTATGCACCTATCAAGAGTTTCCTTATAATGAATTTAACTATTTAATATAGAATTGCTATGCTATATTTAATAGTAGGTTGTTACTCTTTTATATTCCACAGACCTACTATATTTAATAGTAGGTCTATGGAATGCTCCCTATGAGAACAGATTGGAAGTCTGTGGGCTTCAAAAACAAACTAGCTGATTAGGGGAAAAAAAGGAGACACGATAAAAGCATATAAGTTGTTAAAGGACATTTATAGGATTAAAATTGAAGTATTTTTTCAGTGCATGATAAGAAGGGAGAGAGAGAAAACAAGGGGTCTATGAGTGTAGTTAGCAAGGGTGTTAGGACTTGATATTTTGCTTAGAGGATGGTGAGGGTGGAATGGGTTGCAGAGGTGGTTGTGAGTGCTTTGTCAGTGATTGAGTTTAAAGAGAGCAAAAGTATTGTGTGAATAATGGATCTCCCATGATGAGCCTTCTGACTCCATACCTGTATAATAATAATTCTCTCAGAGTGCATGCTGGATTATTCGTTAGGAACATTCAGTATGCTTTCTTCTTTTTTTGGACCACCTTTTTAATTTCTATAGTGTGCCTAGTTCATCATTGAGATCTGATATATCCTATCCCTGCAGACAGCTTCATCAAATATCTCTCTCTCATTAGGTCAGTCTTTGGACTCTGTTGTTGTATCTACAACATATGTTTAATACTTGTTTTCAAATTCATTCATTTTTTTTTCTCCAAAAATATTTTTATATTTGGAAAATAAAAATATTTTATATTTTTATATAAAATCAAAGTAGGCTGCTTTACTTTGATTTTATTTTTTTAAAATTTCTTATACACTTTTTTTTTTCAATATGATATTCAATTTCATTTTGCTGACAGTGAAATGGTGTTCACTCCTTATTTCAAATCCCCTGCCCTGAATCAGGAGGATGATAATATTGCTATTATCAATAACGGTCAATGAGGCTTTTGCTATTTCCCTCCATGTAAATTTGTGCACATCTCTATGTTAGTTAGTACATAGTATTAGTAATTTCTAGTCCATGTCCTAACAGAAATGCAGTCTTTGCTTCTTTTTTTTAATGCATACTCATTAAAGGTTGTAAGCCTATATAGTACATATCAGTACCTTGGGCAGGCTAATGATTTTTTTTCCTATTTTTTCCTTAATTTTATATATTTTTGTATCTTGAAGGTGACTGCAACAATAGACAACTAAGAACATCATGGCAGACATAAGAAGTAAAAGAATGGTCCTGGAAAAGAAGAAAGCATGCTGAAAACTCCTAACAAATAAGTCAGCAGTTGTTCTAAAAGAATACAGAGAAAAATGTAAGAGAGAGCTAAGCTGTGTGGAAAAGTATTTAAACAAAATTCATGGGAAGGCTTTGGTAAGAATATAAAAAATAAATATCAGGAAGGTGGCAAAAATCTTCTGGAGATTATTGAAAAAAACAGCAAAAACAACAACTTAGAAATAAATGAAAGAGTATTGTAAAAGAAATCAAAGATGACATGAAAATTGAAGATAAGGATATTCTACATGTCTGGAGTAATTTTTATGTTACTCCTACCTACCCACAAAAGGTTATTTGCAAACCTATAGTACAATTTGTACTGTGATTAGACTAAGGATATTTTTTTCCGATTACATATATATATATATATATATATAGAATAAGTAGAATAAGCTCTGATCACTAATCTTAATGTTTACCCTTAATGCAAAGCACATCTCCTGGAGAAGATGTATGATGCTTTGTATTAAAGGCAGGGGGCCACTACCCAGACCAGTTTCGACCTTTATTGAGGTCTCATCAGTGGGAGCCAGGCTAGAAATACCAAGATTTTAGTAATACAGAGCTTATAAGTATTTTACCAGAACAAGTTACCATAAGGTGTTTTAACCTTATTAAATAAAAATAAAAATCTCAGGAGAAGATATAAATGTAGAAATATATATATATCATCAACATTATACCTTGCATTGATTTAGGCCTACAATGGCCTGTTCCTGCCTCAGAAATCATCACTAATTCTCTTTAGAGAACATCCTGGTTTTCTCTTTCCTAATGGTTTGTAATTTAATACTTGTTTGGGTAATCTTTCAAAGTGTTCCATTCATTTATGTTCATCTTTCTTTATTTTTTTCTACTATGAATTCCTGGTTTAGTTCTTTCATAATTTCTTCATTTCTTTTGTGATTGAGTAAAGGGGATTGAATTCGGCTGTTATTAATCTTTGTTTGTCTCTTTGTTTATTGTCCAGATTCCACTTCCATACAATAGGATTCATGGGGCTAATGCAGTGGCGGCTGGTGACAATAGAAATAGGTGGGGCAAGGGGCCAAAAACAACTTATTTTTTTTAATATTTATATAGTGGTCCTATTATTGATTTATAGTTATTATTTCTATTACAATAATGTTTAGTCAGACTCCACTGATGCATTATTATTATTATCCCTCACACCTCCAAGGAGTCCGAAGACTCATCACGGGAGGACACCTACAACTGTCTCAACTGACAACTGTCTCAACCACTACACTGAACCTCTACTATGAATCATCTCCATCAACGCCATCTACCACCCACCTCCACCACCACAACTGGTATTCTATGTCTGTAAATTGCGTGTGTTCTGAAGGACCGATTTGTCTGTGTGCGGGATGAAAAACCCAAGTTTCCGGGAGAAAAAACCCTGCTACCTCCGTATGTAAATATGAGATTGGCTAATTCACCTTTGATTGAAAATCGTCCAGATAAAGAGTCCTCCCGTCGCAATGAGAATCGAACTTAGGCCTATTCCAATCGAAAGGCGCAATGTACCGTCGTTCTTCCAATTGCTCTGCAGAGGCGCTATTAATTTTTTTTTTAAATTGAAAAAACTTGAAACGTTTTTCCAATAAACTATCGATTTTGTTCATAGTTAAAATGTATTGTTTATGGACATAATAAAAATTTAAAAGTTTAAAATAAATTATAACAAAAAATGACAACAATAATTAAACACACTAAAAACAATACAACAGAACAACAACAAGAATAAATAATAAGACAATGAAAGAATTCTGCGCTATTTACATACAAACGCAGTAATTGGGCCGCTAAACGGGCCCCAAGATAAGCGTTGCGCCTGGTAAACAAACATGATCGCTACTGCACGTACCTCATACATGCCCTGTGTTCTACACGTATAAAATAGGGCCAGCCATACTAAGTGGCATTATACAATATTGCCACAAAACTCTACAGTAATTTTTTTATTAAACAATAAAACAGATCAACAACAAGAATAAATAATTAGACAATGAAAGAATTGCACGCTATTTACGTACAAACGCAGTGATTGGACCAGACTAAACAGGCCCCAAAATAAGCGTTGTGCCAGGTAAACAAACACGATTGCTTGTGCACATGGTTTTCACAATCAAAGAATCACGTGCTATGTACATACGAGCAACACAGTGACTGGGCCAAACCAAACTGGCCCCAAGATAAGCATTGCACCCAGTAAACAAATACAATCGCTAGTGTACATGCTCATACATGCCCTGTGTTCTATGCGTATAAAATAGGGCCAACCGTGGCTGGCCCCAGAGACTGTACTAAGTCTTATTATACAATATTGCCACAAAATACTACAGTATTTTTTTTTTATTAATCAATAAAACATGTTGGAAATAGATCAAAAAATAATAATTACAAGAAACATATTTTTTAAAACTATAATTATTGGGATAGTTATACAAATATAAGTGGGGCCCAGCCCCTATGGCCCCTATAGACGAGCCTCCTCTGGGCTAATGTATTTTATACTTTTAATGTAGTTTGTTTTTGAACTTGATTAGATTTAAATACATATTTAATTACACTTGCTATTTTTAATACTAAGCAGTTTTTAGGTTTATATCTTTCTCATTATTTAAATTTGTTTAGATATGTTTTACATTATGGGAAATACTAGGAATAGTGATCAGAACTTTACCCACCTTTGCTACGAGTTGCCCTAGTGTTGAACTATGTGCTTTAGCGTATGCTACAATCTGCCGAAACTTTTATAGTTTACTATATTTGGCATGAAACTCTTTGATTCCGATCTTTGAGTTTCTTTTTCGGTTTTGAAATAATGCAGGATTTAATATCCCCTTAATTTAAATAATGTTACATCACCGAAGTGAAGCCTATTGGCTCTTTATTTAAGTATCTTTCTCATTTTCATATGTAATCATACATCCTAGGTAGTTAAATTAATTGACCTGTTCTGAAATCTTGTTATCTATTACTATTTTAGTTCTTATTGGATCTTGTCCTTTAAAGTCCATTGTTTTTGATTTTTCTGTTGATATTATTATTCCATAATCCTTGACTATTTCATTTAAATTTAAAATATCTTTCTGTAAGTTATCTTCAGAATGGATTTGTTAAGGGGAGCTCTTGCTTTAGTAATATGATTGTCTTTTATAATAAAGTGACAAGAGCAGTTGATGAGGGGAAAGGCATATACTGCCATTTTTCTGGATTTTTCAAAGGCATTTGACAGGGTGCCACATGATAAGCTGATGTTTAAGTCGGTCGGGTTAGTCAAATGGATTGAGGATTGGCTGATTAATAGGTATCAGAGCGTTGTGTATGATGGGGCAATATCAGGGAAGCAGAAGGTTACAAGTGGGGTTCCACAGGGCTCAGTACTAGAACCTGTATTGTTCAATCTTTATATAATGATATTGTCAATGGATTGCAAGGGGATATTCAGTTGTTTGCAGATGATGTGAAGTTGGGAATTATCAGTAATAGTGCAGATGTGGCAACCTGCAAGAGAATTTGAATAAACTAGACAGATGGGCGAATAAATGGAGGGGGGGGGGGTTGTCAGTTCAATGCAGCAAAATGTAAAGTCTTGAAGTTTGGGATCCATCAATGAGAGGATGCATACTCGATTGGAGGAGCTGTACTGGAGGAGGTTGGGGAGACAAGAGATCTGGGGGTGATGATTGATAGAAAACTGAAATTCAGGGAGCATATTGCAAAGGTGGTGAGGGTAACTCAGAGGATTGCTGCAACACTGAGAAGGACGCTGACCTGCAGAGATAAAATAATTATCGTTCCATTGTATGTTGGTTGTTTGGTAGAGCCTCTGTTACTAATGGCTCAGTTAAGTAAGTTTGAGTGTGGTTAGTAGTTGGAAGGGGATCAATCATTTGATGCTGTTGGCACACTCTCCCTTGATGAGTCTTTGGGCTCCCTGGAGGTGTCAAATAATAATAATAATAATAATAATAATAAGGTCCTGATCAGACCACACTTAGACTATTGTTCTCAGATTTGGTCCCCCAGGATTTGAAGGGGATAAATTGACTGTGGAAGAGGTAAAGAGGTGGATAACAAAGATGGTTTCAGGACTGTACAATATGAGTTATGAGGATCGACTGAGGGAATGTGGACTGCAGAGTTTGGTGGATAGAAGAGGGAGAGGTGATATGATCGAGACTTTTAAACTGTTGAGAGGCAGTTATAGGGTAGACATTGGAGAGTTCTTTCACTTGGTGGAACGGCGGGAAGGATAAATGACAAGGGGCCATCCCTGGAAGTTACGAAAGGAGGCTGTGAGCAAAAGAGGGTGAGGAGTAGTTTCTTTGTGTGGAGGGTGGTTGAACCTTCGAATGCATTGCCTGAGAGAGTAGTTGGAGTGGGGACAGTTATTGAGTTCAAGGAGTGGTATAATTGACTTTGTATTTCCTAAAAACGACCATAAAAGAAGGCAATAGACAATGAGCCTGGAATCAATGTCAATGGTTTAAACATAAATAATATCAAATATGCAGATGATCTCGTCCTTCTTGCAAGAACCCCAAATGAACTACAAAAGTTGTTCAACAAGCTAAACGAAACATGTAAAACATATGACATGACAATAAATATACAAAAGACAAAAGTGATGAAAATAGGGAGGAACAGAACTACCATCTCAGCCACCCTAAACGGAGAACAAATAGAACAAGTAGACAACTTCATAAACCTTGGATCAAAACTAAGAGAAACAATAGATGAACTCAAAACAATCAAACACAGAATAGCGATAGGATGGACCACCATGGGAAAATAACAGAAAATCTGGAAAACAAACAAGATATCTAAGCAAGCCAAGATCAAATTATATGAAGCAATAATTATACCAACAGTCATCTATGGAGCAGAAGCATGGACAATTAAAAAAAGAGAGGAGAAAAAACTGCTGGCATTTGAAATGAAATGCTTAAGAAAAATAAATAGAACAAGTTGGAAAGAAAAGAAAACAAACATCTCAGTCAGACAAGAACTATTGTATAAAAAGACAATAATAGAAAAAATTAGAAAACAACAACTGAGATGGTTTGGACACACTGTACGCATGGATGCAGACAGACTTCCTAACGTTCTAATCAACACTTTTCCAACTGAAAAATGAAGACCCGGAAGACCAAGAATTACCTGGCTGAAATTAATAAAGAACATCTCGGGATGCAGAACATATAAGGAACTTTTTCGAACAGCAAGAGATAGAGAAGACTGGATCCTGCTCAAGAGAAGACTCAACCCGTCTTAGACGGAAGAGAAGAAGAAGAAAAACGACCTGCCACAATGAGTCTTTTGACTCCATGGAGGCCTGGATAATAATAAAAAAAAAAAATAAAATAAAATAAGCTAACGCCTTTTTATTCCCGTATACGGGAGTAGGCGAGGCCATTTAGCCCTATCTAACTTTTGGAGACTGAGTGGGCAGTTCAATCTCCACTGGTACCCAATCAGAGACAGATGGCCCAAAGCTATCACTAATTAAGCGGTACGCAGTGAAGAGAGACGGCTCAAATGTGCCGCCATCTCGTGGTCCCTAACCCTAACACAATATATTTAATGTCTGAAATAATGTGGGTTCTACGGTCGATTTTCTTGAGTTTACAGGACGAAAAACCCGAGTTTCTGGGAGGAAAAACCTGCTTGCCCGTGCCAGAGATCGACTAACTCGGGAACCGGTCGAAAAAAGGCTTAGAAAAATTTCCTCTAGTCACCGACTAGACTCGAAACGAAGTCTTCCTTCGTGCGGCCAAGCGCAATGGTGTGCAAACGCCACATCCACTGAGCTACACAGGCTCCCGGATAATAATAATAATAATAATAATAATAATAATAATAATATTTCATCATTAGCAAAAAGGAGAGTGTTTAAGGTTACAGTAGGAGAAAGTCTAATCCCTTGATGGGAATTGTTATTCCATTTTATTATTTATTTTGATACCTCCATGATGTCCAAATACTCATCTGTTGAGGGCATCTACTCTACAACTCTCTGTCTCCATCATCTGCACCAACACCATCTACTGCAAACCACCACTAATATTTTTTGTCTGTAAATTGCTTGTCCTAAAGGGTAATTTGTCTGTACACGGGATGAAAAACCCAACTTTCCGGGAGAAAAAGCCCTTCTACCGTACTTTTATTATTATTTAATTTAAATAGATATTAAAAAAGACTTGCTGAAAGGGGACATCCTTGTCAGATTCCTTGATTATTTTCATATATACATATGATTGTGGCAGATTACCCAATAGGTGCATACCTGGGGCCTCGTCATCTCGAGGGGACTCAAAAATTACATAGCAAAAAGATAATATGCCTATAAATATTTAGTGAACATTTATATATATTTTTTTCTAATATATTTTTTATATATCTGATATTTATTTTCTATTTTATTTTTTTATTGCATATAGGAAAAAAATAGGAAGATAACTGTCTTTTTAATATAACTGTTAAGCTTAGGCGTTGATGGTTATTCATGACTTATTTTTCACGGTATTCACAACACCACAAACACTTTTATCCACAAGGATGTTTTATTAACGCTAATATTTCGCTGATTTTCAACTCAGCATCATCAGAGCACAACACACATGTAAACGTGACAGTGAGTGAGTGAAACAATATAATTGCAAAAGACAAAAGATCTAAAGTCCTATTTTTGGCGCCCTCTAACGGAAAAAAAAAAAAAAAGCAGCAGTTATCCTGGAGTTTTTCTTAAGATAACCGTCTCCCAAATTTTTGGCAAATTAATGCAACCATATTTGTTAAGGTTGGGAGAATTCTTCAAAGCCATTGCTGACTCAAAAAATAATCTTTCAGATCTATAATGACTCCTAAATAGCACATTCGTTTTCCTCCATCTAATCCTGTGTGAAGGAGTGTCCAAAGCGTGGTCTGCCAGTCCTGACTTGCCATAGTAATAGTAGTGAATGTATCTTTCATGTTCTTCCAGGCGGATGTTCACTGATCTTCCTGTTTGCCCATAATAGGCCAAGTCACAGTCACACAGAACTTCATACATTCCTGGGTGTGCTAAAGGGTGAAATTTATCCTTTGGCGAGCGGATCAGAGTTGCCAGCTTGACATGAGGCTTGAAGGTGGTGCGAAGGCCATGTTTCAACAATACTATGGCTATCTTTTCCGATGTACCTCTGATATAGGGAATGGAAATGGTCATGTTGTATTCTTGTGTATTGGGGGGGGGGGGGCAGAGTAGTATATCTGGGACTATGTAGTATTTTTTCTATTTTGTAGGGATTGTAGCCGTTGGCTAAGAACGCATGGCGCAGGTACTGGAGTTCAGTGGTCAGAGCTGTATCGTTAGAACAAATGGCTCTGGCTCTGTGTGTAAGTGTTTTTAAAATGCCGTACTGTTGGACTGGATGATGATGTGATTGTTTATGTAGGTATCTTCCTGTGTGTGTGTAGGCTTCCTGTAAATAGAAAAGGATAGTGATCCATCTGAAAGGCAGGTGACTAATGTGTCAAGAAATGGTAGACAGTTATTTGATTCTTTTTCTACTGTGAAGTGAATTTTGGGGTGTTGGCTGTTTAGGTAGGTGACAAAAGCGTCCAAAGTGTCTTGTCCATGGGGCCAGATGGCAAACACATCATCTACATAGCGCAACCAAACTTGTGGCTTGTATGTAGCTGTGGTAAGTACTTTGTTTTCAAAGTGTTCCATGTAAATATTTGCTAACGGGGGGGAGAAATTCTACAAACAGATTAATGGTACTGCTATGGGTTCCCCCCTCTCCCCCCCCGTTAGCAAATTTTTACATGGAACACTTTGAAAACAAAGATATATTGCAAAGGAAGATATTGCAATTGTGCCCAAAGTGTGCTTTAGAGGAAGTAGTATATCTGGGACTTTATTTTCTTGAAGATATTCACGGAAACCACAAACTGCTTCTCTTTCATTTAGCGAAATTTGCGTGCTAACTTTTTAATTTCAGCTTTGCCAAATGTCAGATGCTTCCCAGGATTTTCTGGCCAATACTTGGAATCAAAAATCTTAGCACATTCAGGCAAATCAGTATCATCTTATTCAAGCAGATGCTTTCCAACAGCTTCTTTCAGACTTTTATAGAAAGCAGATGAACTTATTTCAGGACTGTGTTTTTCATTTTTGTGGAGCTCAATCTCTTTGAACTTCATATTCTTTTGACTTTGAAGAGAAATACTGTAGTATGGACCGGGATTTTCAATTCTTTCTTCAAAAAGTTGAACTGTATTCTTTATCCTCCTGTCCAAGTCAGTACAAGTCAGTATTTCTCTCTTGTAAATCTAGACTTAGTTCACTTCTTGGAGAACATCACACATAAGGCTCAAATCAAGAACAAACTCGCATGACGTTATTTTTCTTAAACAGCTCTCATAAAGAAAGTGATCTGTTTTGCTTCTTCTGCTGTCTTCTTTTGCCTTCAGAAAGTGATGGAAAGGCTTCGAAGTCTTGCTACACTGCAGAAACACTGCGAAAGCTAGATGCAACCCAGCGAGTGCTTACAATTCTGCCAATTTTAAGAAGTTGAATTTCTAGCGTCGCTGCACATTCCTGTAGTTCCCTTGCATTCTTAGGTGAAGCTTGAAAAGTCACAAAGTTTGTGCATGAAATTCTTAAAGTGATTCATTGTGTCACTAACAGACAATTCAAGGCGATGGCTAGCACAATGCCAGAAAACAACACTAGGAAACTTCTCTTACATTAGCCTCCTTACACTATTACGCATACCAAACAACATGGCTGCACCATCACGTTAAAGACAATAAATACTCTTTTAAGCAATCTTCAGATAATCCTGAACACTGAAGATGACTAATTAAAGAGTTTAGAATTCCTTTAGCAGTTACATCTGATAATTCAATCAAATCTAGGAAAAGACTCACAGGAGTCGAACGATCAGGAAGAACTACTAGAACAATAACATTCAATATTGTTGTGTTGCTCACAGTTGTGATTCATCAAAATTAACGATATTTTGTTTCTTGGAGTTCACTATATTGTCTATTAATGTTTTTCTCATTTCATTTGCGATATTGCGATAATGGTTTGCATTTGAATGGATTTAGTGTACGGAGACTTGAAAAGGTGTTGCTGAATGAGGTGGAAGTGGATGTGCAGAATCAGAGAAACTAGAGTTATTAAGAGGTGGGGGGGAAGAAGTAGCTCTGCAGACTTTAGGGAGACAGTTGTGTGTAATATGCCAGAGCAGAGTAGGAAGGACAACGAATCAGAATGGGGTTAGTATAAGGCATCAAAATAGGGATGGGACAAATGAGCTTCTGCAATTCATGTATACTAATGCCAGAAGTATTAAGAACAAGAAGGAACAAGTTTTGGCCTTGGTTGACACTTCCAGGCCACAAGTTATTGGCATTAGTGAAATATTGCTGACAGAAGATGATATAGCTAGTGGGATTGAATGTGAGGGGTATAGTGTGTTCAGGAGTGACAGGGAGAATAAAATGGGGGGGGGAGGAGTATTACTGATGATAGCTGATGAGCGGCAGCCAAGGAGAATAGAAGTTGAACTGCAGGATAGAGAAAAGAGCACATTTGAGGCTATTTGGTGTGAGATTGAGGGTAGTAGAACAAAATATACAATTGGGTGCTGCTATAGACCAGGTGATGGAATAGATGGTGAAGATAGTATGCATAAGCAAATAGAGCAAATGAGTGGAAAGAGGGTAATTATTATGGGAGATTTCAACAATGGTAACATTGATTGGAAGGAGGAGAGGATACATGGGAGGAAAAAATTGGATTTTATGCGGCTAATAAGGGACAACTATCTGTGACAGCATGTAATGGAAAATACTAGGGGGTCAGAGAGTGCTTGACCTAGTAATTGCATCTGAGAATTTGGCTGTAACAAATATGACCACATTGCCATAATTGGTGAGAGTGATCATAGGTTCTTGACTTGGGAGGTGGCTAAAAGTGTGGAATTTACAATTAAGACAGGGTATATGTGGAATTATCGGGCTGGAAAGTATGACAAGCTTAGGAGTTTGATTGGTTCAGTGCCATGGCATGCAAAACTGCAAGGACTAGAAGTTGATAGTGCATGGGAGGCGGTTAAGAAGTGTCTGCAGGAGGCAATGGCTGACTGTATACCTAGAGTCCGAATAATAAATCAAGTAGGGGTTAAATGGATGAATAACACCATTAAGGTTGAGCTGCTAAAAAAGAAACAACTATGGAGGGAATTTAAGGAGAAAGGTGACTGGCAGGCACATGAACGGTATAAAGCGCAGGCCAGAAGGGTAACGAGCGTGGTAAGAAAAGCAAAAGCAGATTATGAAAGAACATTAGCCATGAAGGCTAAAGAGAATCCCAAACAGTTTTTTCGATATGTTGCAAGTAAAAGAAAAAATGTATAAGGCAGAATAATTTTAAAGAATGCCAATGGTAGGGAGGTAACCGAATCAGTTGATATAGTAGAATTACTGAGAGCACTTTGCAGGAGTATATCATCCAGGTGGTGACATTGCAGGAATGAAAGAACCAACAGCTTATATGGGAATTGTGGTGAATGAAGTGGAGGTGAATAGCCTATTACAAAACCTCAATGTCAATACATCTGTGGGATTGAATGGTATACTAGCTTGTGTCTTATGTGAAGCGGCTAAAGAATTGTTAGTGCCCTTGACCATTTTGTTTAATTTGAGTCTCGGGTCTGGATTAGTCCCAAGAGGTTGAAAAGAGGGGAAAATAGTTCCACTGCATAAAGGAGGTTCCAAGACTGCTGTTGTAAATTACTGACCGATCAGCATATCAGGAATCATTGTCAAGGTCTTGGAGAAAATAGTCAAGAGGAAAATACAGGATTGGATAGATGAAAATGGGATACTGAATGGGGGACAGCTTGGTTTTGTGAAGGATAGATCATGCCTCAGTAACTTGCTCACGTTTTATAACACAGTGACAGCTGAACTGGATAAGGGTAATGGGTTTATAGTGATTTTACTGGACCTTGCTAAGGCCTTTGACAGGATAGCACATGGAATTCTTATCAATAAACTGCAGCATATGGGAATAGATATAGGGTTGGTGAGATGGATAGGACGGTGGTTGATGGAGAGATATCAGAGAGTGGTTTATTCAGGAGTAGAGTCCAAAAGACAGCTTGAGACTAGTGGTGTGCTGCAGGGTTCTGTTCTTGGACCACTACTTTTCAATTTGTTCATTAACGATATAGGAAAGGATCTGAGAGGAACTGTTCATTTGTTTGCTGATGATGCAAAGTTGGGTAGAGCAATAGTGAGTGCACAGGATGTCAAAATTTTGCAGGATGATTTGGATAGTTTGGAGCACTAGACTAAAGAGAATAGATGTCAATTTAATGTGGCAAAATGTAAGGTTATGCATTTTGGAGTTAAAAGATTATCAGCAGTATATCACATTGGTGGAACTGTACTCCAGGAGATTGACAAGGCCAGGGATTTGGGAGCTGGTGGATAGGGAGTTGAAGTTTAGGGGGCACATCACAAAAGTGGCTAAATAAGCTCATCAAAACATTTGGTTGCTGAAAAATACTTTAACAAGCAGAGTACAAACAGGTTATTGTTCCTCTGTATCAAGCCTTGATAAGATCCTATCTGGGCTTCTGTGCCCAGATATGGGTGCCAGTGTTTCTTATAGATGGGGAGGAGGTGGAGAGGATCTAGAGATGAGTGACCAAGATAACAGCATGTCTATGGAATGAACCTTATGAGAACAGGTTGAAGATTTGTGGGTTGCAGAAATTGGTTGATAGGTGGAAAAGGGGTGATATGATTGAGACATTCAAATTACTGAAGGGTTTCTATAAGATTAATTCAGAAGATATTTTTGAAAATATGACTGGTGGTGGGAGGACTAGGGGCCATACATGGAGGCTGGGAAAGAGCGTGGTTATCAGGAGTGTTTGAGCTAGGTTTTTTACTTGGAGAGTGGTGAATGAATAGAATAAGCTGCCAGAGTCTGTTGTGGGTGCCATGACTCTAAATGAGTTCAAGGTGAGGTATGATAGATACTGTGTGAATGTCAAATAGTTGTTCTTGACATGATTTTAGGGCCTCCCTCGATGTGTCTATGGACTCCTTGGAGTTGCCCGTTTATTATTATTATTATTATTATTATTATTATTATTATTATTATTAATAATGGCTCACGTTGTTAATGCAAGTATTTGCAGAATGAAGAATATATCCCATGTCTAGGCCATTAAGTTCCTGTAAATTTATTTCGTCCTCAAAGTTGTTAAATGATTGATTTCTCCTTGCAACTTTTTAAGCAGTTCGAAACACTTTTCCTGTCATCTTTATTATGAGATGAAATATTTAGGAAAACTTTCTCTAATGTTTCGATTTTTGCTTCAGATTTTATTTTTTGGCACCCTTTGTGCCTTCACTCTCCTTATGATCCTAAATCTTTTTTCTTAATGACATTAACTGTTGTTTGCGAGATTCTCCTAAATGACTGATTTTATCATTTGCTCACTCTGTTGAAAGTTTCATTCCCATGTGTTTATCGACTGCAAGACTTCCAATATGACAACACACTTTACAGCCCAACATTTTATTCTTGACATAAGGCCACTCATTTCTCATGCAGAAGTCATTTTTCTGCAAAAGTGTCTAACATTCGGGTCAGTCATTATCAGAATCTTCTTCCTTATGACCACGTGGTTCTTTGGTCTTGGTTTTGTGATCCTCTTCAAGTGTATTTTTGATGCTAGTTTTCTGTTTTACAGGATCTCAAGTAGATTCAACAATTTCTGATTCTTCAGCCTTCCTTTTTTTTCTCATTGACATAAAATAACTACTTATTTTACTCATTTTGAACAATGATTGCACTGATTTAACTTAGATTAATTCAAAACTCAAGTGAAAACCTGCCTGTTGCAGAGTGAATATAGAACTGATAAACTGATATTGGAAGCGATCTGAAGTGAACACAACTTCCTGTTTCCAGTTGCGTACCAACCTACGAAACAGGAAAGCAGGGTATCAACTTCTGAGTAATCAAAACTGAAAATTCAATTCATGAACACAGTACCATCTACTGAAATATTTATAATACATTTTGCTGTCAATAAATCGCAAAGTTTTAAAAACATAAGAAAAAAGTTGCCGGTACTGTGTACTGCCAGAAAAAAAAAAGCACTGCTCCTTACATTTGTGTTTAAACATAACAATCCCTGTATGTTTGAGGCTATTCTACCAGCACCAACATTCTCTATTCTAGCTGCTATACCACACCTCTCTCTTCGATCTGACCACTCTCGTTTCCCTGATTTCTCTGATTTCCATTCCTACCTGTGTCATCCTCACCTTTATACATTCCATCATCTTGCACTACTACAACCACATCTTCAACCTCATATCCATCTTTTTCTGTCATACAATCCATGTATGTGTGCTATCCTGCTTCATAAGTAGACTCTGATCATTTACTACATTAACTTCTTGATTCTTTGTCTTTTCAGAAAACAAGACTTTCTGAATGCCCAACACCAAACCCATTCAAATATAATCCATCAGCTTTAAACAATTCCAACTTCCCTTCAAATTAACTCCACATGTTTACAAATTGAATACCTTTTGCCTCACACACACCTCAGCCATCTTACTGTTCATTACCTCTGCTCTCCTTCTCAATTCATTGTTGTCATATCTGGAAAACACACCTATGACTTTCCCAACAACACTATTCTTTTTTACCTGCTGCAACAACTTCCTCAAGTCTCTATCAACATTCTTTTTCTTCCCAACTAAGTCATTTGTACCCACAACTGCCACTAATTTTGATGTCCAGTCTTTCCATTTCTGAAATGCATTAGTTATTTGCTTCATTGTTCCACCAGGAAATCATGTTTTGTGCACTTTATTTGTAATCACACCTCTAATGATGGAGTCCCCCATACAATGATATACAACTATCCTTTGACACTTTTTTTCATAATACTAACTTCCTCCTTCTCATTATTAGCAGCGAATCTCTTCTTTAGATGTTTAATATCCTCTTCTAGATGTTTTATTTCGCTTTTCATTTTCACTAGCTCCTGCCTATAGAGGCAGGAGCTAGATTTATGTTCTATACTATAACAAACTTATTTGTTTAACGACTGCACCAGTTAAATCATATATTGAGTGTGATGTAATAAGATATAATAAGTGAAAAAACTTCAAACGACCTTTCTCTAATCCAGAGTAATTTCATAATAAGGTGTGACCCCTTTTGGCAACTGTTATAGGAAAATATGACTTCTGCATTACTTCAACCTTAGTATCAACTCTCCATCTGTCTCTCATGGATGTGCTGAAGTGGTTGTGGTAATGCTGTAGCCAATGAAGTCATAAGTGAGGCTTCACTATTGCTGTTTCCAGGTCTGGCTCTCATGGATGTGCTTTAGTGCAGAAGGGGTGGTGCTTTCCCAGAGATATGAGCAGCTCTGCTTGCAGGTAAGAGAGATTTCGATTATTGGCCTGTTTCTGAGTAGGTCCACTGTTAAGATTATGGCCCTGCTCGGTGGTGGGGGGAGCCAGCGCAGAGTTAAATGATCACACGGGTCGCTCATTGTTGGGTGATCTGAGTGATCGCATGAGTTTTTGGAAGGGAAATTGGTCTGGATAGTGACGCTTCCCATGAATGCATAGCATTATACATGTCTGCAAGGAGATGTTCTTTGCATTATGGGATACTAAGATACTAATGCAAGTGATTTGAAGTTATACTACCTTTACCATGAGTTACCCCAGTCCTGAAAATACTTCAGGTGCAAACTTGGTTTGCTTACACTTGGATAAAGCATTAAACCAAGTATATAGTTTCTTGGTATCTTTAATTTGCAGGTAAGATTTATGCAAGCATCCTTGAAAAGTGGCTGAGAAAAATTTTGGAAAAAAAACTTGAAGAATAACAATCTGGGTTCATGTCAAATAGAGGTTGTCAAGATCATATTTTCACATTGCAACAGACAGTTGAGAAATCATGGAATATAATATGGAAATTTACTTGTCCAGAAATACATGACATGCCTTTCTAAATTTCAAGCTTTTTCATAGCATAAGTGAAACATGGTTGGATGACGATGATATCTTAACAGGAATAGAAATGGAAAGATGATGTTTTTCATGTGGACAACAATAACAAGAAGGGTGAGAGTGCTGCTAATGATAGCTAGGGGATCATATCCCCTCAAATTTGAGATACAAAATGAAAAAGTGGCAGTGGTTTTGAAGCAGTGTGGTGTTAGAGATTGATAGAATGAAATATTTGGTTGGATGCTACTACAGGCCAAGGAATGTGGAGGGAAGAGACAGAGAAATGTATAAACAACTTGGCATAGTGAGTAAGTGAAGGATGATCATTATGGGAGATTTCAATTATGGCAGTAATGATTGCAATGAGGAGATAGCTTTAGGGAATAAGGTGAAAGAATTTTGTGAGTTCTTAAGAGCCAACAACCTTAGACAATATGTAACAAAGGGCACATGAGGATTAAGAATCTTAGATCTGGTTATATTATCAGAGGATGTGATTGTGAATGTAGTGTCTACACTTTCCTCAGGTTGGTGAGAGTGACTGTGATGTGATCACCTGGGTTGTAGCCAGTCATATGAGAACTTCTGTGGTGAAGTGATGTATTTGAAATTACAAGGCCAGTGAGTATGAAAACTTTGGAGATGAGTGCATTTCAAAGGTGAAATTCTAAATAAGGGGTAAAATGGAATGAAAAGAATAAGCATGAAGTCTAGATGAAGAAGGACCCCTGTAGGCAAGATGAATTAGCTGGTCTTGGGCATGGACAGCAGTGTCCCTCCCTCCCTCCCTCCCTCCCTCCCTCCCTCCCTCCCTCCCTCCCTCCCCAGTTTATCTGGAATTTTTCATCCCGCAAGCAGGCAAACTAGCCCCGTGAACACACACGGATACAGTCAGGAATACTTAAGACAATCCCTCCAGCCATAGGTCTTAATTGTCAGCTATGCCAGTCCTGAGCCCAGATAAAAATAGGGGAAGGATTGAGGTGGTGCCGTATCTCCCTGTAAAAGGGGCTCACGGCCGTTGAATCACCATACGCAATGAAGGAATGAAGGAATCCATTATTACGCCAGCTTTGTGTCCATACCCAATGCTCCGACTTAGTAATGGGGCTGTATATGGCATCCTCTTGAATGCTTTTTCAAAGTCCACATTATGGCTGACTCAGCTGTCACTTCATTGCAGAAAGTGAGTACATTAACCACTTGTCTATGTATGACACTGTTATGTTATAGATTTTGTGACCTCTGATGTGTGGGATTGATATTAAACAAATAACAAATTACTAAGGTACAACCTTCCATTAACAAAGCTATGCTATTGAGCAGTGTTTCTCAACCTGTGGTCTGTAGACCACAGATGGTCTGCAGGCAGACCTAAATTAATTAAATAAATATATATTTTTTAATTATCCAAACAGCAGAAGCAATAAAACCATATTGTTGTTCACTTCACCCCTCTTTTATTATTCGTCATTCTGCCACTAAATTTGTAGCGGCAGAATGATGAATAATAAAAGATGGCTGAGGTGAACAACAATATAGTTTTATTGCTTCCGCCTTCCCTTGCTGTTTTGTCAGATTTGAAGTGAACACGTGTTATCCACATTTCAACCAATTGCTTGTTGTTTATTGATTTTTATTATTGAAAGTTTCCCTCCTTCAACCAAGGATCAATATATCTTCAGAAGTGCCAAGTGATACTTGGACAAAGTGTGTCGTGACTTAACCCCAGTATTTATATATTTTTTGGAAACGTTTTTTAATAATGGAAAAGTGGCTTAGAACTAGGACTTTGAAAAGAAGAGCAAATGAAACAGGTGATGCTGACCCTAATTGTGATACATGTGTTGTAACTGCGAGTAAATCTGATACTATTAAAGTAGAAGAAACAAGCAGTTCAAATAAAAAATACAGTAGGAAATATAACAGTTCATGTTTGGAATTCGGGTTTACTTGGTGGGGAGATGAAAGTGAACAGAAACCTCAATGTGTTGTGTGTTATGAAGTGATGTCAAACGAGTGCATGAAACCTGCAAAACTCCAACGACATTTAGAAACTAAACATTGTGATGTGAAAAATAAGGCAATTGAATTTTTTCAGTGACGTTTAGGGGCATTAAATCATGGGAAAGATGACAGTAAAACTTTTATTCCAACATTCTAAAATGTTATTTTTCTTGCTTTTCTGTTTGCAAATCGTCAATATCATTATTGAAGTCTATTTCATCACTCAGTTGCTGTTTTACAAACAGTAAGGCAAGATTTCTTAAATGCCAAAAAATTGCTGCCCAGGGTGGACCCCCAGCTACGGCTCTGTAACTCTTAGTGGTCCGTACAATTGTTTTAGCCATTTTACTGGTCCTTGGGCTTAGAAAGGTTGAGAAACGCTGCCATAGAGTATTATAATTCCAATTCACTCATTTATTCCTGAATTATGTCCATAATCAAATTTCTTCAATAGTGTTTAAATTACCACTTCTGATATATTAATTAAACTGCCTGGTTAGGGACACATCCTCCAGTTCTCTTATAACACACAGGCTGATATTCTATCTAACCCCACATTGAGATTTCTGAATATCCTGAACACCTCCAGTTCATCTATCTCTGTTCTTACCTCAGTCCTCATCATAGTAATCACTCAGTAATTCAACTATTTCTTCTGCTTTTGTCACGTCCCTTCATCAGCACTCATTAAAGTTAACCTTCCTTAATCATTCTTACTTTTGTCAATCTAACAAAATAACTCTATGAGATTTCCTTTGGCCTGCTGCAGCTAGTTTTCTCTCATAATTTGATTTTGTCTTCCTCACCATACTAGCCACTCTTCTTGCATGAGTTTTATTTGCTTATGAGTATGCTGATCAAGCTTTCCCCTTGTATAGGTTTTGTTTGCTAATACGTTAGTAAAGATTAAAAGAAGAATATAATTTGTCGAGTGTAATTTCAATCAAACAAAGTGAAAAAACTTGCTAAATCTCATCACAGTTTGTTTCTTTGGCATAATCTAAACAATAAACCAGCCCCTTCTGATGACTTGGAAAATTCCTCCACTTCTCTCTAGTGACATCAACCGCACATAAGCACAATGAAGTCACATTTTCAAATTTCTCATTTTACTGTATCAAAAATTGCCTCCCATTAAATAATTTATTTTCATGTTTTAATTGAATTAGTACTATATTATTTAGAAATTTTTCACCTGGTTGAATCTTTTTCATATCAGTAAAACCAAATATATCAATATGATATTTCTGTAATGCTCTTCTAGATTCATGTTTTTTGCATGACATTAATTCTGCTGTAGTCATTTTAATAGCTGACTTTCACATGGTTATACAAAAGTACTATGTGATAATGTTTGCTGGATCATCACATAATATGAGAAGATAAGGTTTGAACATTAGTCAGCTTCTCCATTTGCTACTCTGTAATTGATCTTGGCTGTGAGGATGTTTCCCAGTTATCAAACCTCAACACTAAAGTGCTTCCTACACCATAATTTTAACTTTGCTTGAACTTTGATCAAGGATGCTACTGGTACTATAGGAGAATAAGAGTAATAATTTTGTTATATATCAACAGAGAATTTTTTGTTTTGTTTTTGTTTTGGTGAATATGAAATCTCTGAATTAATTCATATATCAATTGGAAAAAAGAAAACAGAAAATAATAAACTTTTTTCCTCTTATTCTAAACAAGTGGACTTTGTACAACAGACACAAGAACTTTCACTACTGTGGCAAGGTCAACACTTGAAAGTAATGTTATGGAATGTAATACAGAAAATGCAAAAGCTACAGACATTAATTCAATAATAACTATGCAGATTACCAAAGCTGTAGATGATCTTCATTGTGGTAAGTTATATTTGATTGTTTTACTGTCTTTAATTTTTACATTACTGATTAATTAAATTTACATTACTGCTTTGAGCTAATGATTAATTTCACATTACTAATTAAAAAGAAAGAAAGAAAGATTTGGCTTGGTTTAAAGGAGTGGGGAAGATTGTTAGGAAGCTAGAGAAAAGATTGCAAATATTGAGCAACTATTTTTGTAGTCTTTCACTACTAAGGGTATTTTATCCTACTAAGGATATTTTATTATATGGTTGAGAGGTCCCTAAAATATTATGCAAGTTCAAGGAAATAGTCAATTTGATTGAAATTAAGATATAATTGCAGAAGTGAATTAAAAATGAATGAAGTGCAAATGGCAGGAGAGCAATTTGGAAGAAACTTCTTTCAAAATTACATAAGCAAAGTGGATATTAGATCCAGTTATTTCAAGGCTGAATGTAGGTACAAACATCTATATATATTCACCTTTTATTAGTCCATTTAGAGCCTCTGTAGCTCATTCGGTACACACAAAGCGCTTTGGTCAGAAAGACTTGGGTTTGATTCCTGTCCATGATGTGAGGAACCTTTATCTTTTTTTTGAGTAAAGGTGAGTTAGCTGGTCTCATACGGAGGTAGAGAGTGTTTTTTCACCCAGAAACTCGGGTTTTTCATCCCTCACTACAGGCTAACCTGCCCCATGAAAACAGACAGACACACACACACACACACACATGGATTTACAGTAAAAAATACATACGTAAAAATCCCACATTGGATGGCTCAACTGCTCCTAAGGGATGAATGAGGAAAACAAAGAAAAACATTAATCCATTTTGATAAGGTTTTACTGGCTTGACAGCTGTTTCAAACTGGTTGGTTCTGTTTAGAGACACTGTTTAAGTAAAGGCCTATCTAAAAATTAGGCAATCCTCCAGACCACTCCCTACAAGTGACCGAAAGATCACTGGTTCCACCCAGTGTCAGGCTCACCCTACCACTGAGCAGAACCGCTCATATTCCAGGGAAAAGCATCCACCGACAAGTCCCCACACAGGCCATGTCGGAAAACACTCTTCCCAGAGACTCAAATCGCTCTCTCAGGTCAAACCCCTGAAGATTATTTCTAAATAATCTTCGGGGGGGTTGACCCTCTAAGCCCCCCCCCCCTCACCGGGAGAAAAAAATTCCAGAAGAAACCTAAGAGAGCAAAAACTCTCATTGTACTAAGGAACTTCAAATGTCAAAGAAATGTATTTTTCCTAAGCAAACTTTCAGTCAGTGCATGAAAGCAATTACTAAAATAAAGAGCCAAAAGGCTTCAGTTTGGCGACACAAAATTACATAAACAAAATGGATATTAGATCCAGCATTATTTCAAAGCCAAATGTAGAAACTGTGAAAGTTTCATGAGTTTTTTTGCTCTCCTAAGATCTAAGATTTCTGCCTGGTCTCTGAAGAGAACCATCCAGTTTGAAACAGCTGTCAGGCCAGTGAAATCTCAGCAAAATGGACTAATAAAAGATGAATATATATATATATATATATATATATATATATATGCTTGGATGGCGCCTATGTCTTGTAAGTAGTCTACACTAAGGCAATTTGTCAATGCCAAGGAATGCATTCCTGCAAGCTCTCTGGTCAACTCGTGAAACTTTCATAATTTCTACATTCAGCTTTGAAATAATGCTGGATCAAATATCCACTTTACTTATGTAATGCTGCATCACTGAACTGAAGAATTGTGGCTCTTTATTTTAGTAATTTCTTTTGAAATGTTGAACATCATACTGCTTTCATTGTAAAGGTCATAGAGATTAAACTGTTAACACAATATAAACTAATTTATTTTTGTCAATAAATTATTGTTCTCACTGTAGACCAGGGGTTTTCAATGCATGTTATCCCCTTCAACATAGTGCCCCTCCTCTATCTATACACCGTTGCATACGAATTTTCCATTGTTGGAAGCAGTGCTGCAAGTTATCAGGTGTTATCTGCTTGAGTAGCGCTGCCGTTTTCTCCTTTACCTCATCCACTGACTGAAAATGGGTGCCCTTCATGGTTGAATGGGTACCAGAGAGTCAGACAGTTAACCAACATTATTACTTTTGAGGTTCTGGCCAAGCTGAGAAAATGAGTGAGGAAGAAGAGACCTGATCTGTGGAAGAACAATGGAAGTGCACTGTCTGTAAAGCAGTATCTGGCTGATAAGAAGATCCCGATGTTAAACTATCCACCTTACTCGCTGGAATTAGCTCAATGCAACTTTTTCCTTTTTCCAAAGTTGAAATCTGCACTGAAGGACACTCATTTTCAGTCAGTGGGTGAGGTAAAGGAGAAAACAGCAGCACTACTGAAGCAGATAACATCTGATGACTTGCAGCACTGCTTCCAACAATGGAAAAATCCACATGCAGTGGTGTATAGATAGAGGAGGGGAGTATGTTGAAGGGGGATAACAATGAAGTTGCACAATTGCAATACAAAACCATATTTTTGCAACCAGTCTCGTTATTTAATAGCCACACCTCATATACATAGCTCAGTCAGTATATTTGATCGAAACGAATACAGTCAGACCTGTATTCGATTCTTGTAAATGACGTGAAAAACCTTTATCTAGTCTTTTTCAATGAAAGGCGAGTTAGCTGGCCTCATACAGAGGTAGAGAGTTTTTTTCACTCAGAAACTTGGGTTGCCCCCCAAAACAGGCAAACCACCCCATGAACACACATGGATTATAATCATGAATATTATTATTATTACTATTATTACCCCAAGACCTCATGGAGTCAAAGACTCATCTGGGAGGTCCTTTTATCACACACACACATCTCATCATACCGAGCTTTAAACACACTCAAACTCCTTGCAGATACCACACTCTCAGGCAAGGCATTCCAATCATTCACAACTCTGCATTAAAAAAACCTGCCTCTCACTCCTCTACTCACACCCTCTTTATACAGTTTCCAGGGATAACCTCTGGTTCTCCCCCCCTGATCTCCCACTATTCTCTGTAGAACGTCTTCTCAGATCTTATAACAACCCCCTTACCAACTTGTAGGTCTCTATCATATCTCCCCTCTTCACCACGAGACTCTACAAAATACATCTTCTCAATCTTTCCTCATACTCAACATTCCAGAGGTTAGAAACTACTTTAGTCAGTCGCCAATGGACCCTTTCCAACATCTCTTCATCCTTCTGAAAACCCGGTGACCAAATCTGGGCACAAAAGTCCATGTGTGGCCTAATCAAAGCCTTATACAACGGAACAAGAGTCTCCCTACATCTACACGTCAGTGTCCTCCGCATCATTCTCAGAAGCCTTTGTGTTGTCTTCACAATTTTGGCGATGTGTCCCCTAAATTTTAGATCCTTATCCACTATCACCTCCAGATCTCTTATTTCCTCTACCTCCAACAGTATATTCTCACCATGCATAAATTCTGCATCCCATCTTTGTTTTCCAAATTTTAAAACCTTACATTTTGCAACATTGAACTCACATCCCCATTTTCGTGCCTAATCACTCAATTTATTCACGTCTTCTTGCAAGGCCACAACATCTTCACTACTCGTTATGGTTTGTCCCAACTTTGCATCATCTGCAAACAACTGAATATCTCCATCCAAATCTTCGCCAATATCATTAATATACAAGTTAGTAATGGCCCTAAAACAGATCCTCAGGCACTCCACTAGTGACTTTCCTTTTCCTGGGTATTGCACCCCCATACTCAACTTGTTGATACCTATCAGATAGTCAGTCTCTAATCCAATGCACTAATCTAATATCTAACCCCGCCTGCTCTAGTTTGACTGTCAACTTATCATGAGGTTCTTTATCAACTGAGTAACTCTATCTTTTGCGAAATCCAAGTATATTACTGTGTATCCTTCTCTTCTGTCCAAGGAAGCAGTCACTTTATTGTAATAAGTAAGAAGATTACTAAAACATGACCTCCCTTTAGCAAATCCATGCTGTCCATCAAAGATTATACCATTGTTGTCTACCCAACATTGGATCCTAGTTCTCACAAGCTTCTCCAATAACTTAACCACAACACCTGACACACAGATAGGCCTATATAGTTTTATGCTTGAGTTCGATCACCTCCTTTATGAAGTGGTATAATCTTGCCCTCCTTCCACTCCTTAGGAACTTGACCAAGTGCAAGACTCTTAATAAAAAAATATGTCAAGGCAGGTGTCAACTGTCTGGCACATTCCTTCAGAATACGTGGTGATATAATTGTCTAGTCCCACAGCCTTATTAACATCTAGTTTACTCAACTCCCCATACACTTCTTGCTCACTTACAGTCAGTCTCTCTCTTCCCTATCATCAGCTGCTCTCAATCTCTCCATGAAGTCACATTCACAAGATTGAAAGATCTTTATGAACTGCTCATTAAGTATCTCCACCACACATTCTGCAAAAGCTGTCTTTATATCATTTTCTCCAATCAATGTCATCCTTCCATAATCATTCTTTCTTTTGCTGGCTACATATCGAAAGAACTCCTTAGGATTCTTTTTGGCTTCATTATATCCCAGTAATATACCAGTCCTGAGCTCAGTTAAAATGGGGAGGGCGGGGGGACAGTAGTGAACTACTCTGTAAAGATCTCATCAGGAACACTCTGTGGGCAGTTGCCTACAAAGTCACCTATGATCGGAAATGACTGAAGGGATGTGCATCTCCTTTACTGAGAGAATTTGTCACCTTGTAATATGTAAGCAAAGCATGACCTCTCTCAATCATAGACCAATTCTGAACCATCATAAAGAATACTGCTATTTTTAACCCATTTCTGAAACCTAATTCCCACCAACTTCTCTAATACCTTAACAACTCCAGACACACAGATCAGCCTATTTGTGAAGTGGAACAATTTTTACCGCCTTCTATTCCTTTGGTACTCCCCTTGTTGCAAAATGCATGTTATATCAGTGTGTCAAATTTGCTGTTAATTCCCTACAATATTCCTTCAAGACATACAGCAATATATTGTCAAATCCTTCTGCATTATTAACATCAAGCTTAATTTCTCATATGTTCTTGCCCGCTCCCCATCAGTTCCTCCTCTGAAATATTTTCTACACTTCAGCTTAATTCATGGAGATGAATTTCTTAACTTCATGGAGATGAAATATGCTGATATACTGATCACTGAATACATCAATTATATATTGTCTGTCAGTTACCAGTCTACCAGTGTAATTAACTAGCATCATCCTCCGATAGTTCATTTTTTCTTCTACTTGACGTATACTGTAAGAACTTAGTAGGCATTTTCTTAGTTTGACTGGCTAATTTCTTCTGATACTGCATTTTGCTATCATTACCAACAAATTCATCCCCAGCCTGTTTTTTGTATGCTTCATTTAACTGATTATTACAAACATTTATCTTGTCTTCCCTCCACAGTGCCTTCTTCTTCCAGACTTCATGCTTAATCTTTTCATTCCATTTTACCCCTACCTTATTTAGAATTTCACCTCTGAAATGCACTCAGACATTACTGCTGTTAAGCAGCATCTATCTTCTTTCCAAACTATTGCTGCCACTTGTCTCCTAAGCATTGCATATTCACTGGCCTTCTAGTTTTACATCCATCACTTCAC
This sequence comes from Typopeltis vanoorti, assembly GCF_054136105.1. Classification (NCBI taxonomy): domain Eukaryota; kingdom Metazoa; phylum Arthropoda; class Arachnida; order Uropygi; family Thelyphonidae; genus Typopeltis; species Typopeltis vanoorti. The sequence continues at coordinate 29,088,410 of NC_143555.1, read as the reverse complement.
CACAGCGTTCTCATACGACTGGCTACAACCCAGGTGATCACGTCACAGTCATTCTCACCAACCAGGGGAAAGACATTCCATTCACATTCACATCCTCTGATAAAATAACCAGATCTAAGATTCTTAACCCTCATGTGCCATTTGTTATATATTGCCTAAGGTTGTTGGCTCTTAAGAACTCACTAAATTCTTTCACCTTATTCCCTAACACTATCTCCTCATTATAATCATTACTGCCATAATTGAAATCTCCCATAATGATCACCCTTCACTTACTCCCTATGCCAAGTTGTTTATACATTTCTCTGTCTCTTCCCTCCACATTTCTTGGCCTGTAGTAGCACACAACCAAATACTTCATTCTATCAATCTCTAACACCACACTGCTTCAAAACCACTGCCACTTTTTCATTTTGTATCTCAAATTTGAGGGGATATGATCCCCTAGCTATCATTAGCAGCACTCTCACCCTTCTTGTTATTGTTGTCCACATGAAAAACATCATCTTTCCATTTCTATTCCTGTTAAGATATCATCGTCATCCAACCATGTTTCACTTATGCTATGCAAAAGCTTGAAATGTAGAAAGGCATTTCATGTATTTCTGGACAAGTAAATTTCTATATTATATTCCCACAATTTCTCAACTGTCTGTTGCAATGTGAAAATATAATCTTTACAACCTCTATTTGGCATGAACCCAGCTTGTGCTTCTCCAAGTTTCTTTTCCAAAATTTTTCTCAGCCACTTTTCAAGGATGCTCGCATAAATCTTACCTGCAAATTAAAGATACCAAGAAATTATATACTTGGTTTCAGTGGTGAATTCTCCATGCTTTGCTATGCTTGCTAAGCTTGCTGCGCAAGCTCATTAATTGAGGAAGAAGTAATATTTACTTGTTAATAAATGCATGCATTTATAAGCTTTCCATTTAGGCTTTTGTTTTTGTAGACAGAAGATGTCTTAAGCTTGCGCGGCAATAATTACGTTTTGCGTTGTGTATCAGACCGATGCCTGCTCGTCTAGTAGGAGCTTCCAAGTCCTCGCTGCAGCACTGTGATTTCATGCGTGCACATAGCCATTTCTGCTTCCTTCACATCATCATAAACATAAAGCCATATGCAGTCAAAATAACTCTAGCAAGTGAGCTTCAGCCAGCCTTTACAAGTGTGCATGTTGTTTGGGAAAATTAAGTTACAACCAACTTTTTATGACAGTGTTATTGACCTGTTCATAAAGAAGAACCGTAGGGTAGAATTTGTATTCAAGTAGCTAAACCGAAAAAGATAGAATATCATTTGTAAAATAAATGTTGTATTTGTATGATTAAATGTACATAAATTTCTAAATATATAGTTTTAAATGGTCAGTAATTCATTATTCAGCTAATCAGACTTCAATCACACCTCTCACTCCCTGAATGAGAACAAGAGCAAGCGTGAATTTCAAGACCAGCATTCGCCCCTGCTTGGTTTAAACCTTTATACAAGTGTAAGCAAACAATGTTTGCACCTGAAGTATTTTCAGGACTGGAGCAACTCATGGTAAAGGTGGTATAACTTCAAATCACTTACCTTAGTATAATGCAAAGCATTATACTGCATAATGCAAAGCACACCTCCTTGCAGACATGTATAATACTATGCATTATGGGAGGGGTCACTACCCAGACCAAGTATAACCAAGTGAAATGTAGTGAAATGAAATGTACCATGTGTAGTATAACCAAATGAAAGAACTTCAAGAACCTTTCTCTAATCCAGAGTAATTTAATAATAAGGTGTTACACCTGTTGGCAACTGGTATCGGAAAATATAACTTCTGCATTACTTCAACATTAGTATCACCTCTGGGTCTGACTCCCACTGAAGAGACCTCAATCAAGGCCGAAACCAAGCTGAGTAGTGACCCTTCCCATAATGCATAGCATTACATTATACATCTCAGCAAGGAGATGTGCTTTGCATTATGGGATACTAAGGCAAGTTATGTGAAGTCATACCACCTTTACCACAAGTTGCCCCAGTCCTGAAAATACTTCAGGTGCAAACTTTGTTTGCTTACATCTTGGATAAAGGATTAAACCATGTATATAATTTTTTGGTATCTCTAATTTGTAGTATAACCGAGTGAAAAAACTTCCAACAATAAATCTTACCTGGAGCACTTAGTAGAGAAATTCCTCTGGAATTCCCACATTAGGTGGGGACACTGAGAATTCTACTCCAATCAGCTGGAATTAGACTTTCTGACTCTCTGAATTATTCAGTGTAGTCCCTGCAACAAAACTTTTATACCTCCATATTTGAGCATTTTTGGCAGCCATTATCTACTCCAGCTGTCTTTTTACATTTGAAGCTTTTTGATGGCTTTTTCTATTTCAAGATATTGAAAGTGTTTCAAGTATTCTTCTTCTTATTGTGCTATCTTCTATCGAAGGTCAGCGACCATCTTGGCGAACAAACTGCGCTCTTGTGCTAATCTGAGCAGTTGTGCACTGCTCTTTCTTGTCCACGTCTTGATGTTGTCGAACCATGATGATATTCTTTTTCTTCCTCTAGTTCCTTTGCCATCAATTCTTCCTACCAAAATAGTTTGTAGAAGTTGGTATTTGCTGTTTCTCATGATATGTCCAAGATATGATGTTTTTCGTTTCTTGATTATTTGTACAAGATGTTTAGCTTTGCCAGTGGATTTTAAGACATCTTCATTGGTAATTTTTTCTGTCCATGATATCTTTAGCATTCTTCTGTATAGCCACATCTCAAAGGCTTCGATTTTCTTGATGGTTGTCGCCTTCAATGTCCATGTTTCAACTCCATAGAGCAGAATAGACCATACGTAACATTTCAGCATTCGGCATCTGACTTCCATGTTTAGGTCTTTATTGCAGAATAGTGTTCTCATTTTCATGAAGGACTGCCGTGCAACTTCAATCCTTGTCTTTATATCTATTTCTGGATCCCACCGTTCATTAAGCCAGCAACCAAGATATTTATATCTTGACACTTGATCAATATTTTTCCCATTGAGTGTCAGTTTCATTGATGAGGCTGGATGTTTGCTGATGATCATGTATTTTGTCTTGTTGATGTTTATATTTATTCCCATTCTTTGGCTTTCTATGTATACGCTGTCAATGAGTTTTTGGAGATCCATAATATTATCTGCAATTAGCACGGTGTCATCTGCATATTGTAGGTTGTTAACAATCTTTCCATTTATTGTGATTCCCTCTGGACATTCTTCCAATGCTTTTAAAGATTACCTCTGAATATATGTTGAACAGGAGTGGTGAGAGCACACATCCTTGTCTCACTTCTCTTTTGATGTTAATATCACTGGTGGTAATGTTGTCTAATTGAATGGTAGCTGATTCCAATACAGATTTGTTATTAGTCTTATGTCTTGTTCGTCTAGCCTTATTTGTTGAAGGATTTCTATTAAGTTGGTGTGTCTGACTTTTTCGAATGCTTTTTCAAAATCTATGAAACACATAAAGACAGATTTCTGTTTTTCTATGCATTTTTGTATCAATATTTGGGTACAGAAAAGGGCCTCTCTAGTACCAAAACCATTCCGAAAGCCGAATTGTGTTTCACTTAGAGTTTCTTCACTTTTTCTATAAATGCGATTCTGAATTACTTTCAAAAATATTTTTAATGTTTGGCTCATTAGACTAATAAGTCTGAAGTCATCACAGGAATTCGCTTTGGGTTTCTTCGGGATAGTGATAAATGTAGATTTGAGCCAATCTGATGGAAATTCATCACTTTCATATATTTTATTAAATAGTTTTTCAAGAAGTTTGATGTTATCTGGTTCGATTAATTTTAAAAATTCTGTTTGCACACCATCTGGTCCACTGGCTTTTCCTGTTTTACTTGTTTGTATAGCATTCTCTATTTCGCATTTCATGATTGCTGGTCCTTGAATGTTATCTTTTATATTTATAGGCTTCTGTCTAGTATCATTGAAAAGTTCTGTTACATATTTTATCCAAATCTGTGCTTTATTCTCTTCTTCTAGAACTATTTTTCCATTTTCGTCTCTTAGAGACACTATTTGCTTTTTCCTCAGTTTTCCGGAAATTTCGTTGATTTTCTTATACAGATTGAAATTATCATGTTGTTTCTGAAGCAGTTCAATTTCAGTACATAAATTTTTCATCCAATTTTCCTTGGCTTTTATTTTTTTCTTGATGATGTTATGTGTTTCTGTATACCTGGCTAGGTCTTTGTTTTTATACATTCTTCTTGTATCAATAAGAGAAAGAATCTCATCTGTCATCCATTCCTGTTGTTTTATATTATTCACATAACCTACTTCTTCAATACTTGTTGTTACGATGGCATTCTTTAAGCTATTCCAAAGAGATTCCACACTTTTATTTTCTTCTATGTTAATCTGTTGTAATCGCAGGTTAAGCTATTTTGGCACTTTTATTTATGTTCGGGTCTTTCAGTTTTTCTACATCAATTTTCTTTTTCTTCTTTTGTGATTTTTTAGCTGATTTTAATCTAAGACGTACTTCTGCAACTATGGGATTGTGGTCTGATGAGATATCTGCTCCAGGAATTAGACTTTCTGACTCTCTGAATTATTCAGTGTAGTCAATTCTACTCCAATCAGCTGGAATTAGACTTTCTGACTCTCTGAATTATTCAGTGTAGTCCCTGCAACAAAACTTTTATACCTCCATATTTGAGCATTTTTAGCAGCCATCATCTACTCCAGCTGTCTTTTTACATTTGAAGCTTTTTGATGGCTTTTTCTATTTCAAGATATTGAAAGTGTTTCAAGTATTGAAAAATAAATTTAAAAAAAAAAAAAAAAAAAAATATATATATATATATATATATATATATATATATATACTCTCAGGGAATCCTGAAACCTCTAGAGAGCATGTCTCCTAAGTGGCAGATAGAGGAGCCTACCAGATATGATGGGTGGTATAAATATATTGAATAAGGACTCATGGACCAATATTGCCATAAGGGGCAATCATCCTAATTGTAAGGGAAGGTCACTCCCATTGTCCCCTAGCTGGATCTCTCCCCCTTCTTCTACACGTTGAGGAAGATCCACTCACTTTAACTTTTCCCTAAAAGTCCTTATCAGTCAACTTTTCTTATTTTATGACCATTATGCTATTAGAGTTATCGAGGGCTATAGGGTCTTTCCATTTTTGGTCTATATCGATGTCCCCCTCTAAAATCTCCTCTTTTTCTTCAATACATCCTATTCCTCCTACAAGTTTAAATTTGGAGAAAGGCAAGTTCAGAAGCCTTAAAGTAGCATTCTTGCTAGCTACTACTGGACCATCCATCGCCATGCTAGTAACCTTACATGGAGAACGTTAAATTACTTTTAAGCCAACAGAGAAATGTATTCAAAATGGAAAATGACACTGGAATGATAAAGGTAAAACAAAAATGGAAACAATAAAATATAATGCACATAGCAAACTGGAACGTTAGAAGAATAACATATTCACAAGTGAATGTAGTGGTAGATTTGAGCTGTGCTAAAGAAAAGTGTTTTTAATTAGTGTATAGTGTGGCCTATCTCACAAAGCAATAAATTTTTATTGCAAATTGTGCTGCAATTTTTCAGTTTGGATATAAGTGATACAAAGTAAATATGTGACCAAATTCGAGAGACGTACACAAAGGGTAGTCTGGACCTATATACGGCAGCTGGCTGGAAAGGAATTTTATCTTAGGGTTTTATATCTCTTCCCTTACCTGAGATCACTGTCATGCAAGATTTTATTGTTGGGAATTGAAGGTGAAGTGTCATTTGTCATATACTTAGATCACCGCCACGTGAGAAATGTGTCGAGTTATTGTGGAAGGACGGAACTGTACATTGCCATGGTGTTAAGGATCCAATAAGGAAAGGCATAGTCGACTACTCAAACAAGGAAGAAATTTGGCGGGAAAACAGGAAGGCGTCAGTAAGCAGAAGGAAAGATAAAAATGAGACTTAAGTGTGTACAAAATTTTGATGCGAGAGACTGTTTGCTGAACAAATATTGTAAGTAGTTATAATACTGAATAAGAGAATATGTGAATAAGTATTGTTTGTGAGATATTGTATGTTAATGGTGAATTAGGCTTTGCCAAGGTATGTCCTATATTCAAATAATCTTATGCTAGATTGTGAATTAGCTTACAACAGGGGTTTCAACGCATGGCCAATGGGCCACCTGTGGCCCACAGACCATTTTGAAAAAATAACTGCTTAACATTAAAACACGATTAAATAAAAAATTATTTCAATGAGGCCCTTGGGCCACTAAGCTATACTGCAGTATTTAGAATTGTAAGATGCTTTCCAGATTCACAAGGAATGCTGTGCATTTGATACTTTACATAAATCCTTTAAAAGAAATATTAAATAAACATGCTTCTTCAGTCATCTGCCAGCGCCAAGTGGTATGTAAGTACTAGTACTAACATCGCAGGTTAGTACTAAAGGTCAGGTTGAAGCAGCAGTTCGTTCAAGTGTGCTATCTAGTGCCTTGCAGATACATCTTGAAGGTTCTCGATACTTTGTTATTTTCATACAAATACAAGAGGATCTGATCCACAGTCAGTCAGTCAGTCGTGAACAGTGTGATATTCGTGTATAAGCACAAGCAGGTTTGTCATGTCAGCCATAGCCTATTGTGGTTTTATATTGCCAGACTTTTTTCATTAGTGTGTTAGACATATTCAATGGATAATAACCGTTTCACGGCCATTTTGGATCATTTTTGGGGTTCACTATGGCATTTAATTTGTCATGAGTCAGTGTTAGTATCAAAAGAATACAATATAAAATGACACTGTGAGACAAAGTATACATCCAATTTCGATCACCTCCAAGGACGGCTTCGTGTAGAGAAAGCAAAATGTCTCCAAATTGATTTAAAATGCCAGCAGGATACATTTAAAAGGCTGAGGTAAAAGAGTGAAGCATGCATGAAAGTATGCTATGTGATAGCTGAAACAATTGCTAAATAATCAAAAGCCTTCTTGGACAGCAAGTTTGTGAAAGAGTGTCTCATCCTGCTGGGGATATTTTGTGCCCAAATAATAAGGAAGTGTTTAAAAAACCAAGTTTATCTGGGGTAACTGTTGCACGATGTGTCGAAGAACTTGCCAATGACATCGAAGGAACTTTAAAAAAAAAACAGTTGTTTGAATTTACGTCATATTCACTTGCTTTAGATGAGAGCACAAATGTGAAGGATACAGCACAACTGGCTATCTTTGTCTGTGTCATTGATCAACAATTCAGAAGAACTGCTAACCCATGTACCTATGAAAGGAAACAACGAAAGGCACTGATATTCTTGAAGCTGCAAAGAAAACTCTCCAGAGTTTCAACCTCAGCTTAACCAATCTCGAGGGTGTGGTAACTGATGGTGCCTCTGCTATGGTGGGAAAGAAAGAAGGGTTTGTTGCACTGCAATGGAAAGAACTGGAACTAGAAAGAAAAGATTGCGTCCATTACCACTGTTTAATCCACCAGGAGAATTTGTGTGCAAAAACTATTGGATTTGAGGATGTCACGAAAGTTATTGTGATTGTCGGCAGCATTATTAGGGCAAGAGGATTTAGTCATCGTCAGTTCCGAGAATTTTTTCACCCAAGAGTGCGAAGTGGATCACGGCGATGTGATTTATTATAGTGATGTGCGTTGGTTGAGCAGAGCAAGGTTCTGAAAAGAGTCTTTGACTTAAGAAGTGAAATACAGCAGTTCATGCAAACCAAGGGGAATCCAATTGCGGAATTTAATGATCTGAAATGGATGACAGACTTTGCCTTTGTGACCGACATCTTGTTGCATATGAATGACCTAAATACGTGGCTACAATCCAAAGATCAACTGGCGCACACTCTGTTTGATCGCATCAAAGCTTTTGTGGCCAAGCTCAAACTTTAGGAGTTACTACTCGTAAAAAATGACTTAACTCATTTTCAGCTTCTCGCTAAGTTCAACTGTTCATCTCTTGATGAATATGCTACAAAATTAGCCGTGCTGCGAAGTGAGTTCGAAGAGCGATTTAGTGATTTTCGTACCCAACAGTCTTCTTTAGATTTATTTTCAATGCCATTCAGTGTCAATGCTGCCAAAATGCTAGGCTCAGTACAAATGGAGCTGCTTCAACTCCAAAACAATTCTTTTTTGAGAGAAAAATTATTCAGTGCCCTTGCTTACATTTTACAAAGACTACATTTCTGTGGATGCATTCCCTAAACTTTGCTGGCATGCTTTGAAGATGTGCGCTTTGTTAGGAAGCACATACTTAGATGAGCAGTTCTTCTCCAGAATGAAGCATGTGAAATCCAAGACAAGAACTCAGATTACGGACCAACATCTCGAGAATACTCTGCTCATAGCGACTTCCAACATTGAAGCCATCATCGACAAGCTGGTCAACGAAAAACATTGCCATGTTGCCCATTGACATTGTAGAAAATGAATGTTTTCTTCATTAAATTATTTTTTTTCGGGTATTGATTGTATTTCCTTATCATGAACCCAACTCCTACCTGTGCTCTTAAAGCTGAGTTTGTTTATTTTTATAGGATTTTATGTAAAGTATCAAATGCACAGCATTCCTTGTGAATCTGGAAAGCATATTACAATTCTAAATACCGCAGTATAGCTTAGTGGCCCGCAGTCTTCATTGAAATTTTTAATGCAGCCTGCACTGTCTGAAAGTTGATGACCCCTGCTCTAGACAGTCTTTTACAATGACTTTCAAAGAAAATTGATACAAATGAAATGGTGAAATATGAGGAAAATGGTTGAATAGCAGTTAAATAGCACTAATATGCAGAGTTCCTCACAGGACAAAATGTGAGGTTGAACAAATCGAAAAACACCTGACAAGAAGTCCATAAGAGAGATGATGGATACAAGTGAAGATAGCATATCAAAGAGCAAGAGAGGAAGATAAAAGAGTTGTTCATTTTAAAAGATACTACAAATTATTTGAAAGATCAAAGTAATAAGAGAATACAAAAAAAAAAAGATTAAATGAGTAAAGATACATATAACAGTGATAAGATGAGCTGGAGCAAGCAAGAATTATGAATGATGCAGAAATACAGAAATATGTGAAGAAAATGAAATGCAGTTTGCTAATGTATGGAATGAGTTTACAGAAAGAATTGAACTGTGTAAGAGTGATCGACTTTATTTGGATGGTTTTGGTACGAGTCATTTGGAGAGACTTCTTCTGGAAGGGAGAGTAATGAGTGCATAGAATGAATCTGAGCAAGTAAGAAACAATGTGTGAAAGAGCAGAAAGTAAGGAAGAAGAGATTGAAGTGGTGTTTATGAATGAAGAAGTGGGTAGCATGAATGTAGAGAATGAGAGAAAAAGTGTGCAAAAAATAACACGGAAACAGAAAGTCTGAGGGTGGAGAAGGAAACACAACATGAAAAAGGTTGATGTTCCAAGCAATGTGAATGCGAAGGGAATGACCTGAGATATAGAGAAAATAGTTGGTACAGAAAGAAATGTGAGAGAGTAAAAATTGTTGGATTACTACCAGATACAACAGTACTGAGTTAAGAAGATGGGCAATGATAGCAAATGATTTCACACACAGGCTGTGTAGAAGATATGGATGCAAGTTTTTAGATGTGTATGGGGTGTGTTTGATGGCAGAAAAGACTTGTATAAGAAGGATGGCCTGCATTTAAATTCATTTGGCATGAGAAGCCTGGAGAAATTACTTCTTGGTATGAGACCTAATACAGAGAGTCAGGGGAAACTAGATCATCAAGGGAGGAATGGGAAAAATGTGTGTGAAAGTTCAGCTATAGTATGCAAACATGATAAAGATATGAATGTCTTCGAACATGGTTATGTATGTCGCGAAGGGGTGGAAAAATATGCTTTAGGCTCAGACATTTTAAGTATGTCTGGGGAGGAAAAAGAGAAAATTCTAGAACAAGACCAAAGAGATTGCATATCTAATTATAAGAATAGGCTAGGCAATAATTTATTATGTCTATCCACAAAAGCCAGCATTAGAAACAAAGGGATTGAGTTTGTTGCTTTATTGAATACGATGTGGCCTAAGATTATTGGCATTAGTAAAACCTGCCTATCAGAATCAGATATGGTAAGTGGGATTGAACGTAATGGGTATACAATTTTTAGGAATGACAGAAGGGATAGGAGAGAGGAGTGCTACTAATGATATCATATGACTAAAATCCATTTAGGGTGGAAACACAGGAAAACAATGATGTAACAATGTCCCATGTAGTGGTAAGTTTGAGTCTATCTGGTGTGAAGTGGAGGTTAACAGAATGAAATATATGGTGGGGTGTTGCTACATACCTGGTTGCTCAGTTGCAGGGGACAAAGAAATGCATCAACAATTTAGCCTTATGGGTACCAAACGAATGATCATTATGGGTGACTTTAATTTTACAAACATTGATTGGGTAGAAGAGAAATCTCATGATAAGAAAGAAGAAGAATTTATTGAATTGTTGAGAGACAACTTTCTCAAGCAGCATGTGAAAGAAGGAACTGAAGGTCAAAGAGTGTTGGATTTGCTCATAGCATCAGAAGGGGTCTCTGTCAAGAATATGGCTATTTTACCACCAATTGGTGACAGTGATCATACTGTACTTTATTAGGAATTGTCTGTTTGTATTGATGCTCCGATTAAAACAGGTTACAATCTGAATTACAAAGCTGGAAATTATGAACAAGTTAGGAGAATACTATCTTTGATCCCATGGTATCAGTTAATGAATAGGAAAAATGTCAGTAATGCATGGAAATCTTTGAAAAAGATGAGGCGGTATCTGAATGTATCCTTAGTGTTCGAAGAATAAATAGGTTGGGAGTGAAATGGTTGTCCAACATTAAACAAGAAATTCCTTATTAAGCAAGAAATCCACAAGAAGAAGATAATGCGGAAAGAATATCTCAGAATAAGAGTGAGAGGAGTTATGAAATATATAAAGCTCAGGCCAGAAAAGTAACAAGTATTGTGAGGAAAGATAAATCAGAAAATATGCTTAAATAATGTGGTATTTCAATGTGTCCTCTCTAGAGTTCAAAAAACAAATAAGCTGGAAGTGAAATCAATGTGTGACCCTATTAAGCCAGAGATCCATAAGGGTATGGCTTGGAAGGAATACTGTATGAATAATGGTGAGTGGATGAAATATATAAAGCACAAGCAGAAAATTTATTAGTATTATTTATTAGTATTGTACAGAAAACTAAGTCAGAGTATGAAAAGAAATTGGTCATGCAGGCTAAAGCAAATCCAAAAGAATTTTATCATTATGCAGCAAGTAAAAGAAAGAATGAATTGGAAGAATAACTTTATTGAATGCAGATGATACTTGAGTGTCAGAAGCTAATGAGATTGTTCAGTTAATGAGTGCTCACTTTGCTATATCAGCCAGGTGATGTAACATGGTGCACAGTGCTACTGCTACGTTGGATGAATATTTAGAGGTTCATGAAAATGAGGTCGAAGAGCTGTTGCATAACCTGGATAAGAATTTGTCAATAGGGACAGATGAAATATCAGCACATTTGCTAAATAAATGTTAACGGAATTGGCTAGGCCTTTCATATGTTTGTATAACTTAAATCTCAGCTCAAGAATGAAACCACGGGAATGGAGGGAATGTATAATAGTTTTTCATTGTACAATGGTGGTGTGGTGCAAAAATGATGTCTAACTACCGACCTATCAGTACGTCTGGTGTGGTAGTGAAGATTTTAGACAAGTTGGTAAGAACTATCACACAGAAATGGGTAGACAAACAAATATTCTGCAAGGAACAGCATGAGTTTACTAAAGGAAGGTCATGTTTTAGCAGTTTGCTCATATTTTATAACAATTTTGAAAGTTTATTTTTCACTTGGTTAGAGTATAATAAATTTAGTTTAATCCTTTATCCAAGTGTGAGCAAACAAAGTTTGTGCCTGAAAGTATCTTCAGGACTGGGGTAAGGTGGTACAACATCAGGGCACTCCTTGCAAAGGTGGAGCAGGTACTAGGGAAAAAATATAATTTATTGAATTTAGAAAACTAGTGAGAAGAGAAATAAGAAATGATATTAGAAGCCATAACATCAATAAAGTAAAAGAAATTATAGAAAAGAATAAATCACTGAAAGTAATAAGAAAGGAAACGAATAAGGGAAAAAACTGGATTATATGCCTTAAAAATAAAAACAAGGAGATAAAGCACAAAAGAAAAGAAATAATGAAAATATGTGAAGATTTTTATACCAAGATGTATGAAGATATCTATCTTGGATCCACTAAAGATGAAGAAAATGAAGAAGCTGAGATGATACCAGAAATAATGGTGAAAGAAGTGGAGAAAGTAATTGCAAAAATGAAATTTATCAAAAGCCCTGGTCAAGATGGAATACTGGCTAAATATCTAAAGGCAGGAGGAAGGACATTATGAACGGAACTGAATTTGTTATTTAATGGCATCATCAAACAACAACAATAAAAAAAAAAAAAAAAAAACCTGAACAATGGAACAACACAATTATGGTCTTAATCCACAAAAAAGGAAATAAAGAAGAAATAAATAATTACAGACTAATAAGCCTATTATCACAAGTATATAAACTGTTTTCAAAAATATTGCTAAATAGATTAATGGTAAAGTTGGATGCAGGTCAACCAGTAGAGCAAGCTGGTTTTAGAAAAAAATTTTCTACAGTAGACCATAAACATACCATAAACCAGTGGCGCACTCAGGATTTAATCTTGGAGGGGGGGCCCGAGCACTCAAGATTTAATCTTGGGGGACCGAGTTGAGTAGACGATTTGAGAATACACACTATGGATTGCATACGAGCTATGACTGAGCATTTGCAGTCATAGCTCGTATGACTGCAAATGCTCTCCAGTACATGATACCCGTGATCTCCACTGGCTCGGCTCAGGCAAATGAGTGCCAGAGCACTACCTCGTTCGCTTTGCATTCACAGTGGCCGTGATTCTCGAGAGCTATAAGTATTTCCATCTTATGTGACCGCTAATTCATAAGTAGCATAGAAATAGAAGACACGACACAACATAAATTTTTTTTAAAAAATGAATTTTAATTAGGAAAAGATTTTTGGAAATTTTTGTAGTGTTTTTTTTTTTCCTTTTTCTTTTGGGGGGAGACAGGGCCCCCTTGGCCCCCTCCCTGGGTGCACCAATGCTATAAACCAATGAATACCAAATAGACCTTCATGTGATGTTTATAGATTATACAAAAGCTTTTGACTCCATATTTCAAGACGAAATGAGAGAAGCATTGGAAAAACAGAATATAGAAAAGAAATATATATTAGGCTAATAAATAAACTATATGAAAAAGCAACAGCGACAATAAAACTAGAAAACACAGGAAAATCATTCCAAATATAGAGAGAAATAATACAGGGAGATCCACTTTAACCCAAACTATTCAGTGCAACATTAGAAGAAATTATTATTATTATTTCTCACCTCCAGGGAGTCTCATCGAGGGAGGGCATCTACCGACTCTGTCTCCACCACTCACAATCCACAAACTGACCGCATCTACACCAACAGCATCTATTGCCGACCACCAGCACTAGTAATTCCACAGACAATCACTAACATCCATGCCCACGGCGGGGTTCGAATCCGCAGCGTTTTGGCTGGGGAGCAGATACGCTAACCACTTGGGAAGCAAAAGGAATTAATATAAATGAGAAGCACTGCGACCATCTAAAATTTACTGATGATAAATTACTCATTGCAAAGAGTAAAGAAGAACTACAATATATGACAAATGAACTATGGTAGGAAAGCCTAAAAATGGGACTTAAAATAAATATTGAAAAAAAAACAGTACATGACAAAAGAATATAAAGAGGACAAAATAACTATACGCAGAAAAGAACTAGATCAAGTAGATGAATATATCTACCTTGGACAAACAGTAAGTTTTAAAGACAAATTAGGGTAGAAACTCATGAAAACAATAATAATGTCCCATGTAGCAGTGAGTTTGGAGCTATCTGGTCTGAAGAGGAGGCTAACAGGATAAAATATATGGTGGGGGTGTTTCCACAGACTGGCAGCTGTCTGTTGGGAATGAAGAAATGCACAGACAAATTACCCTGATAGATGCTAAATAAGTGGCCATTATGGGTAATTTAAATTACCCAAAGGGTGACTGGGTAGAAGAGAAAACACATGGTAAGAACGAAAGAGAAATTATTGAGCTGTTGCGAGAAAACTTTCTCAAGAAGCACCTGAAGGCCAAAGACTGATAGATTTAATCATAGTATCAATGGGGGGGGGGTCTGAGTTAAAGATGTGGCTGTTTTGCCATCACCTAGTGATAGTGATCATGTTGTACTGATGGATGTCTAATTATGACAGGTTACATGCTGAACTTCAAAACTGGAAAGTCAAACAAACTTAGGAGATTACTATATTCTGTCCCATGGTATCAGTTACTGAATGAGAAGGATATCAGCAGTGCATAGGAAGCATTGAAAATATGCCTAAATAATGTGTATTACAATGTGTCCTCTCTAGAGTTCAAAGAACAAATAAGCTGGAAGTGAAATCAATGTGCAACTCTATTAAGCCAGAGATCCATAAGGGTATGGCTTGGAAGGAATACTGTAGGAATAATGGTGAGTGGATGAAATATATAAAGCACAGGCAGAAAATTTATTAGTATTATTTATGAGTATTGTACAGAAAGCTAAGTCAGAGTATAAAAAGAAATTGGCTGTGCAGGCTAAAGGGAACCCAAAAGAATTTTATTATTATTACTATCATTATTATTTGAGACCTTCAGGGAATCAAGTACTCTTCGAGAGAGGCTATAAATCACCCAAACCAGTTATCATACCTTCCCTTAAATTCATTCACACTGGATGCATTCACTACTTAAGGGCAAATTATTTCACTCACTCTCTCTCTCTCTCTCTCTCTCTCTCTCTGGGAGAGAAACCTAGCTCTTAACCTTTTCTTGACTGCAAATAAATTTAACTTCTATGGATGCCCCATGTTCTCTCCCCACCTTCCATATAACAAAACATTTCATCAGTTGATATCCTATAGGCTTCTATCATATCACCACGCTTTCTCCTGTTAACTAGTCTGAAATTCACATACTCGCAATCTGTCCTCATAATCTAAATCCCATAATCCAGATATAATCTTCTTAACAACCTTTCCACAGCTTCTTCATCCCCTTGGAACCTGGAGACCAAATCTGCATACAACAATCCAGGTGTAATCTTATCAAAGCCTTATAAAGAGGCAAAATGACTTCCTTATCCTTACATGTCAAGGTTCGCTTCAAAATCACAATTATCTTCTGAGTTGTATTTGCTACTTTTGATATGTGAGCTTTGAACTTCATATTGCTATTCACCATTATGCCAAGATTCCTAGCTTCATCAGTTTCTTGTAGTATAACCCTGCTAATATTATTATTATTATAATGGGCAACTCCAAGGAGTCCTTAGACTCATCGAAGAAGGCCCTAACATCATGTCAAGAACAACTATTCAACATTCACACAGTATCTATCATACCTCGCCTTGAATTCATTCACAGTCATGGCACCCACAACAGACTCTGGCAGCTTATTCCACTCATTCACCACTCTCCAAGTAAATAACCTAGCTCTAACTCCCTTGCTAACTACACTCTTGCCCAGTTTCCATGGATGGCCCCTAGTCCTCCAACCACCAGTCCCGTTCTCAAAAATATCCTCTGAATTAATCTTATAGAAACCCTTCAGTAATTTGAATGTCTCAATCACATCACCCCTTTTCTGCCTATCAACCAATTTCTGCAACCCACAAATCCTCAACCTGTTCTCATAAGGTTCATTCCACAGACCTGGGTAATATAATACGCCACTGGAAATCTCATCACACCAAAGTGCATAACTTTATACTTATTTACATTAAACTGACAGATATTTTTGTTTGCCCAAATTTCCAGCTTATTGAAATCATTTGGAAGTGCTTGATATCTGTAGCATCCCTGGTTTCCCTGCCTATCTTTGCATCATTGGCAAACAATTGCATATCTCTTGTTAAACCCTTCCTAATGTCATTAATGTATAGATTGAACAACAATGGCCCAAGGATTGAACCCTGAGGTACACCACTGGTAACCTTAAATCTGGCAGATTCGCATCCACTGTATACCACTTTTTGATGGGTCAGCAGACAGTTGACAGACAGACAAGTCAAGAGTTCATATTCCAATCCTGTATTCTCTAGTTTATGCAACAGAATTTCATGTGGTATCCTATCAAATGCCTTAACAAAATCCAACACTATTATAGCTTGGCCGTAATATTGTTATAAAATATAATAAATTTAGTTTAATCCTTTATCCAAGTGTGAGGAAACAAAGTTTGCGCCTGAAAGTATCTTCAGGACTGGGGTAAGGTGGTACAACACCAGTGCACTCCTTGCAAAGGTGGAGCAAGCTACCAATACTCCTATCTCGGTATCTCCCATAATGCAAAACACATCTCCTTGCGGATATGTCTAATGTTATGCATTAAGGGAAGGGCCACAACCCAGACTAGTTTCGACCTTTATTGAGATCTCTTCAGTGGGAGCCAGGCCCAAGTGGAGATACCTGCAGAAGCATTAGCAGGTCATCTCTACCTATAGGAGTTGCCAAATGGTGTGCCACCCTTTTTTAATAAATTACTCTGGATTTAGAGAAAGATGTTGAAAGTTTATTTTTCACTTGGTTAGAGTAAAATAAATTTACTTTAATCCTTTATCCAAGTGTGAGCAAACAAAGTTTGCACCTGAAAGTATCTTCAGGACTGGGGTAAGGTGGTACAACATCAGGGCACTCCTACTTGGGCCTGGCTCCCACTGAAGAGACCTCAATAAAGGTCGAAACTAGTTTGGGTTGTGGCCCTTCCCTTAATGCATAACATTAGACATATCCGCAAGGAAATGTGTTTTGCATTATGGGAGATACAATCATATAATTGTGATTTTGAAGCGAACCTTGACATGTAAGGATAAGGAAGTCATTTTGCCTCTTTATAAGGCTTTGATAAGATTACACCTGGATTGTTGTATGCAGATTTGGTCTCCAGGTTCCAAGGGGATGAAGAAGCTGTGGAAAGGTTGTTAAGAAGATTATATCTGGATTATGGGATTTAGATTATGAGGACAGATTGCGAGTATGTGAATTTCAGACTAGTTAACAGGAGAAAGCGTGGTGATATGATAGAAGCCTATAGGATATCAACTGATGAAATGTTTTGTTATATGGAAGGTGGGGAGAGAACATGGGGC
This sequence comes from Typopeltis vanoorti, assembly GCF_054136105.1. NCBI lineage: Eukaryota > Metazoa > Arthropoda > Arachnida > Uropygi > Thelyphonidae > Typopeltis > Typopeltis vanoorti. The sequence continues at coordinate 29,071,075 of NC_143555.1, read as the reverse complement.
ATCCATAGAAGTTAAATTTATTTGCAGTCAAGAAAAGGTTAAGAGCTAGGTTTCTCTCCCAGAGAGAGAGAGAGAGAGAGAGAGAGAGTGAGTGAAATAATTTGCCCTTAAGTAGTGAATGCATCCAGTGTGAATGAATTTAAGGGAAGGTATGATAACTGGTTTGGGTGATTTATAGCCTCTCTCGAAGAGTACTTGATTCCCTGAAGGTCTCAAATAATAATGATAGTAATAATAATAAAATTCTTTTGGGTTCCCTTTAGCCTGCACAGCCAATTTCTTTTTATACTCTGACTTAGCTTTCTGTACAATACTCATAAATAATACTAATAAATTTTCTGCCTGTGCTTTATATATTTCATCCACTCACCATTATTCCTACAGTATTCCTTCCAAGCCATACCCTTATGGATCTCTGGCTTAATAGAGTTGCACATTGATTTCACTTCCAGCTTATTTGTTCTTTGAACTCTAGAGAGGACACATTGTAATACACATTATTTAGGCATATTTTCAATGCTTCCTATGCACTGCTGATATCCTTCTCATTCAGTAACTGATACCATGGGACAGAATATAGTAATCTCCTAAGTTTGTTTGACTTTCCAGTTTTGAAGTTCAGCATGTAACCTGTCATAATTAGACATCCATCAGTACAACATGATCACTATCACTAGGTGATGGCAAAACAGCCACATCTTTAACTCAGACCCCCCCCCCCCCATTGATACTATGATTAAATCTATCAGTCTTTGGCCTTCAGGTGCTTCTTGAGAAAGTTTTCTCGCAACAGCTCAATAATTTCTCTTTCGTTCTTACCATGTGTTTTCTCTTCTACCCAGTCACCCTTTGAGTAATTTAAATTACCCATAATGGCCACTTATTTAGCATCTATCAGGGTAATTTGTCTGTGCATTTCTTCATTCCCAACAGACAGCTGCCAGTCTGTGGAAACACCCCCACCATATATTTTATCCTGTTAGCCTCCTCTTCAGACCAGATAGCTCCAAACTCACTGCTACATGGGACATTATTATTGTTTTCATGAGTTTCTACCCTAATTTGTCTTTAAAACTTACTGTTTGTCCAAGGTAGATATATTCATCTACTTGATCTAGTTCTTTTCTGCGTATAGTTATTTTGTCCTCTTTATATTCTTTTGTCATGTACTGTTTTTTTTTCAATATTTATTTTAAGTCCCATTTTTAGGCTTTCCTACCATAGTTCATTTGTCATATATTGTAGTTCTTCTTTACTCTTTGCAATGAGTAATTTATCATCAGTAAATTTTAGATGGTCGCAGTGCTTCTCATTTATATTAATTCCTTTTGCTTCCCAAGTGGTTAGCGTATCTGCTCCCCAGCCAAAACGCTGCGGATTCGAACCCCGCCGTGGGCATGGATGTTAGTGATTGTCTGTGGAATTACTAGTGCTGGTGGTCGGCAATAGATGCTGTTGGTGTAGATGCGGTCAGTTTGTGGATTGTGAGTGGTGGAGACAGAGTCGGTAGATGCCCTCCCTCGATGAGACTCCCTGGAGGTGAGAAATAATAATAATAATTTCTTCTAATGTTGCACTGAATAGTTTGGGTTAAAGTGGATCTCCCTGTATTATTTCTCTCTATATTTGGAATGATTTTCCTGTGTTTTCTAGTTTTATTGTCGCTGTTGCTTTTTCATATAGTTTATTTATTAGCCTAATATATATTTCTTTTCTATATTCTGTTTTTCCAATGCTTCTCTCATTTCGTCTTGAAATATGGAGTCAAAAGCTTTTGTATAATCTATAAACATCACATGAAGGTCTATTTGGTATTCATTGGTTTATAGCATTGGTGCACCCAGGGAGGGGGCCAAGGGGGCCCTGTCTCCCCCCAAAAGAAAAAGGAAAAAAAAAACACTACAAAAATTTCCAAAAATCTTTTCCTAATTAAAATTCATTTTTTAAAAAAAATTTATGTTGTGTCGTGTCTTCTATTTCTATGCTACTTATGAATTAGCGGTCACATAAGATGGAAATACTTATAGCTCTCGAGAATCACGGCCACTGTGAATGCAAAGCGAACGAGGTAGTGCTCTGGCACTCATTTGCCTGAGCCGAGCCAGTGGAGATCACGGGTATCATGTACTGGAGAGCATTTGCAGTCATACGAGCTATGACTGCAAATGCTCAGTCATAGCTCGTATGCAATCCATAGTGTGTATTCTCAAATCGTCTACTCAACTCGGTCCCCCAAGATTAAATCTTGAGTGCTCGGGCCCCCCCTCCAAGATTAAATCCTGAGTGCGCCACTGGTTTATGGTATGTTTATGGTCTACTGTAGAAAATTTTTTTCTAAAACCAGCTTGCTCTACTGGTTGACCTGCATCCAACTTTACCATTAATCTATTTAGCAATATTTTTGAAAACAGTTTATATACTTGTGATAATAGGCTTATTAGTCTGTAATTATTTATTTCTTCTTTATTTCCTTTTTTGTGGATTAAGACCATAATTGTGTTGTTCCATTGTTCAGGTTTTTTTTTTTTTTTTTTTATTGTTGTTGTTTGATGATGCCATTAAATAACAAATTCAGTTCCGTTCATAATGTCCTTCCTCCTGCCTTTAGATATTTAGCCAGTATTCCATCTTGACCAGGGCTTTTGATAAATTTCATTTTTGCAATTACTTTCTCCACTTCTTTCACCATTATTTCTGGTATCATCTCAGCTTCTTCATTTTCTTCATCTTTAGTGGATCCAAGATAGATATCTTCATACATCTTGGTATAAAAATCTTCACATATTTTCATTATTTCTTTTCTTTTGTGCTTTATCTCCTTGTTTTTATTTTTAAGGCATATAATCCAGTTTTTTCCCTTATTCGTTTCCTTTCTTATTACTTTCAGTGATTTATTCTTTTCTATAATTTCTTTTACTTTATTGATGTTATGGCTTCTAATATCATTTCTTATTTCTCTTCTCACTAGTTTTCTAAATTCAATAAATTATATTTTTTCCCTAGTACCTTCATGTCTTTTTCCTCTCAATTCTTCTCTTTTCTTAATTAAGTCTTTATTATTATTCGAAGTTATGACCGAAGTTGCAATAAACAACACAGAAATTTACACATGCAACATTAATAATTACTAAACCTACAACTTATGTAGACCAAACAAAAGAGAAGGTGGCATCGTGGAACTTTTCAAAGAAAAATGCAATGTGACTGAAAAACAAACTCATTTCGAACATGCGGAAACACTAATTTTGGAGATCACAAATAACCACAAACAGAGTATCAAATACACAATAAACATAGTATACAGATCCCCAGATAATAATCCACTCAATTTTCTTCATAAGTTAGAAGCATGGCTAAGCGGCATCGAACATGGTACAACAAATAGGCTGATCCTAATAGGAGACATTAATATAAATACTCTTACCACACTTCTTCAACCACTAACACATACCTCGATATACTAAGTCAGTACAACATACACCCTACCATTAACTCCCCAACAAGAGAAGAAATACTCAACAATTCAATAACAAAATCATGCATTGATCATATCAACATACGGGTTCCCATCCATCCATACACATCATCAGTAATTAACGTCAAAATTACTGATCACTACTTTGTCTCCGCTTGGAGAGACATAAACACAAAGTCTATCAAGACTCATCGTGGGTGATCCCTCCTAGGAAACACAAAGTCTATCGTACCACTCCTTAAACTCATTGACCGTTCTCACTCTCACCACTCTATCAAGCAATGCATGCCACAGTTCAACCACCCTACATGCAAAGAAACCACTCCTCACCCTCTTGCTCACAGTTTCCTTTCGTAACTTCCAGGGATGGTCGCTTGTCATCGCTCCTTCCCGCTGTTCAACCAAGCGAAAGAACTCCCCAGTGTCAACCCCGTACCTGCCTCTCAACATTTTAAGGTCTCAATCATATCACCTCTCCTTCTTCTATCCACCAGACTCTGCAGTCCACATTCTCTCAGCTGATCCTCATAACTATCATTGTACAGTCCTGAAATCATCTTTGTTATCTGCCTTTGTACCCTTTCCACAGTTAATTTATCCCCTTCAAATCCTGGGGACCAAATCTGAGAACAATAGTCTAAGTGTGGTCCAAATCTGAGAACAATAGTCTAAGTGTGGTCCGATCAGGGACTTATACAACGGAATAATAACTGTTTTATCTCTGCAGGTCAGTGTCCTTCTCATTATTGCAGCAATCCTCTGTGTTACCTTCACCACCTTTGCAATATGTCACCTGAATTTCAGGTTTCTATCAATCATCAACCCCAGATCTCTTCTCTCCCCCTACTTCCTCAAGTATAGCTTCTCCAATAGAGTATATGCAGCATCCCATCGATGTGTCCCAAACCTAAAGACTATGCACTTTGCTGCATTAAACTGACACCCCCATTCATTTGCCCATCTGTCTAGCTTATTCAAATCCTCTTGCAGGGCTACCGTATCTGCAAACAACTGAATATCCCCCTGCAATTCACTGACAATGTCATTGATATAAAGGCTAAACAATATAGGTCCCGGTACTGACTCCTGTGGTACTCTACTTGTAATCCTTTGCCTCCTTGAAACTGCCTCACCATACACAACTCTCTGATACCTATCGGACAGTCAATCCTGAATCCAGTTGACCAAACTGACATCCAGAACCATGTACTGCAACTTAAATATCAGCTTATCATGTGGCACCCTGTCAAATGCCTTCGCTAAGTCCAAGAAAATGGCAGTATATGCCTTTCCTTCATCTACTGCTCTTGTAACTTTATTATAAAAGGCTAGCATATTCCTAAAACAAGATCGCCCCTTAACAAATTCATGTCGACTCTTACAGATAACATTACTTTCATATGCTCAATGCTGTATATGGTCCCTAACTAATTTCTCCACGATCTTAACAACTACCGATGACACACAAATATTGGCCTATAAACAGACACTTCCAGTCTGCTACCACCCTTATGCAATGGCACTATTTTACCTTCCTTCCATTCCCTGGGCACGTTTCCCATAGGCAGACTTTCATTGAAAGTCAGGTCAAAGAAGCTGTCAGTTCTTGAGCACATTCTCTCAAAACTCATGATGAAATACCATCCAGTCCCACATCCTTGCTGACATCCAGAATACTCAGTATGAACATGCTGTTCTCCTGCACTTCTAAACCTCGAACCTGACCTATCCCTCTAGTATTAAAATTGACTCCTCCAGGATGAAATACTCCAATAAAGTGTTCATTGAACAATTCCACTATATCCTCTGCATCAATCACTCTATTCTCATTTTTATCCCACAATGTTATTCTTCCACAATCATTTCTCCTCCTACTGGCCACATTGCTAAAAATTTTTCTAGGATTTTCTTTGGATCTTAGGGTCAATCCCTTCTCATATTGCAGTTTTGCCTTCCTTACCATACTAGTCACTCTCCTGGCTTGTGTCTTATATTCTTCATACATCTTCCTTCACTCATATTTTCCTTCCTTCATACTTCCTTCACTCATGTAGCTTGTTCTTATACATATGTATCCTTCTGAAGATGACCTCAATACAGGGGTCGAAATGTAAAGTTATTATTTTATTATTAATCAGTAAAATAATCTTTTCAACACGTGTGTTTTGTGTCCCTAAATTCATAAATATGAATGCTGATCACCGTGTAATAAAAGAAAGATTCATACATCTTCTCTTCACCTGTCTCCTTATATCTCTTCCATAGCCTCTTTTTCACATGCAGTTCCTGTTTAATATTGTTTGTCATCCACTTTACACCAAATTGTGTCCTCTTCTTCTTCTTCACTCGTGGAATACAGCTTACTATTGCTGCTAACAAATATTCCTTCGCAATTTCCCAAGCACTAATGATATCCCGGCATTCCAGTTCCTTCCTCCATAAAGCTTCCCCAAGTTGATATCTAAGATTATTATAATCACCTGCCTTATAATTCCACATATGTTCCCGTCTCTTTCATACTCCTGCATGCCTATTCATCTTCCAAGTCAAAACCACATGGTCACTCTCTCTCTCTCTCTCTCTCTCTCTCTCTCTCTCCAACTGGTGGGAGAGATATCATTTCAGTTATTATTATTATTATTATTATTACGGGTATCTCCATGGAGTCAGTAGACTCATCGCGGGAGACCCAAACTAGCAAAACAATATCTGTCGTATCTCTTCTTGAATTCATTTACAGACGAAGAGCTCACAACTAAGTCAGGCAATGAATTCCACTCATTCACCACCCTCCAGGCAAAAAACCTTGTTCTGACACCTTTGTTAACCACACTCTTCTTTAATTTCCAGAGATGACCTCTTGTTCTTCCATCACTATCACACAGCTGAAACATTTCCCCTGCATCAATCCTATAAAAACCTTTTAGTAATTTGAATGTTTCTATCATATCCCCTCTTCTTCGTCTATCAACCAATCTCTGCAATCCACAAGCTCTCAATCTATCAATGTAGGGAGCATTTTTTATATCACTCACCAACTTGGTCACTCTTCTCTGAACCCTCTCCACAGCCTCCTCATCTCCAAGGAATCCAGGTGACCAGACCTGAGCACAGTAATCCAAATGTGGAAGTATCAATGCTTTATAAAGGGGAATAATAACCTCTTTATCTCTGGATGTCAGTGTGTTCCTCAACAACCAAGTAATCCTATGTGCAATCTTGAACACCTTAGCAATGTGTCCTCTGAACTTCATCTCCCTATCTACCAATACCCCTAAGTCCCTAGCCTCATCAATCACTTGGAGTACCTTTCCATCGATGTAGTACACAGCTGGTAATCTTTTAATCCCAAAATGCATGACTTTACACTTTTCCACATTGAACTGACATCCATTTTCTTTTGCTCATTTTACCAGCTTATTTAAATCCTCCTGCAAACTTTCAACATCAGCTTGATTTTTTATTGCACTACACAACTTTGCATCATCAGCAAACAACTGAATATCTCCCTTTAAGCCGTTTCCTATATCATTTATATACAAATTAAACAACATTGGCCCAAGCACAGAGCCCTGAGGCACACCACTGGTCACCTGCCTCATTCTGGACTCGGCTCCTCCATACACCACCTTATGGTATCTCTCCCTGAGCCATTCTCCTATCCATATCACCAATTTAATATCCATTCCCATCTGCTCCAATTTGCGTAACAGTGTTCTATGGGGTATCCTGTCAAAAGCCTTAGCAAAATCCAGAAGTACCACTGTGTAGCCAGTTCCTTTGTCCAACTCAGATGTTATTCTATTATGAATAGTTAATAGATTACTAAGGCAGGATCTACCTTTAACAAAACCATGTTGGCCTCTATAGAGTATCATATCCTGATCCACCCATTCTTGAATTTTGTCTTTAACCAACTTTTCCAATACTTTTACCACTACTCCTGAGATGGTGATTGGTCTGTAATTCAATACCGCAGTTTTAGAGCCACCCTTATGCAAAGGAACCACTTTGCCTAACTTCCACTCCCTAGGGACCATACCAGAGTTCAAACTTGAATTAAATATCCAGGTAAGAGGGGTTGACAATTCATTTGCACATTCACGCAACACCCGAGCTGATATTCCATCTAAGCCTACCGCAGTGTTTGCATTTAAGTTTTGCAATATATTTAATACCTCTGATTCTTTAGCTTCAATTCTCACATTAGGTATTGCTTTAGGTATAGAGATATCCTCACTTGGGTGATAGACTTTTGAAAAGTGATCACTCAGTAACTCGACTATTACATCTGATTTTGTCACCTCAATACCATCAGCACCCACTAAGGTTATCCTTCCGAAGTCATTCTTCCTCTTACTTGCCACATAGCGGAAGAACTCTTTGGGATTACCCTTGATCTCTTTGGCTAAGGTCTTCTCATAATCTGATTTAGCTTTTCTTACTATGCTGGTAACCTTCCTAGCTTGAGCCTTGTACTGCTCATGGGTGTCCTGATCGCCTTTCTCCTTGTAAATTCTCCATAACATTTTCTTTTTTTGCAGTTCAAACTTGATACTACTGCTCATCCATCTAATGCCTGCCTTGTTTGACCTCCTGACCATGGGGACACAATCTGATATTGCTTTCCTCAGATACCCGCTGATTTTATCCCAAGCACTGCTAACATCTTTCCCTTGCTATATGTTCTGCCATGGGATGGCTGCAAGCTCACTCCGAAGCTTGTTATAATTGCCTAACCTGTAGTTCCGTACATACCCCTTCTTAATAGAAAAATCCACAGATTTTGCAACCTCCCAAGTCAATACCACATGATCGCTTTCACCAACTGGAGGTAACGAGGACACCTTACTTATGCATATAACCTCTGAACCAATAACCAGGTCCAACACTCTCACACCACGTGTCCCTTCAGTTACGTGCTGTTTCAAGTAATTATCTCGTAGAAGATGTATGAACTCCATTTCCTTTTTGCTACGTGATATTTCCTCCTTCCAATTGATATCACCATAATTAAAATCCCCCATAATAATCACTAAGCCTTCACTCATTGCACTAAGTTGCTGATGCATGAATTCAATATCTCCCCCCGTACTCCCTGGCCTATAGCAGCATCCAACTGTATATTTGGTTGCATTGGTCACTATTTCGCACCAGACTGCCTCGAATGAACTCTCATTCACATGTCTATCATCATGATATACTACTTTCTTTGGCTGCAACATATCAGCTATCATCAACAGTACTCCTCCTCCTGTTCTATCTTCTCTATCCTCCCTGAAAATACTGTACCCATCACATTCAATTCCAGTGACCACATTTTCTGCTGACAGCCAAGTTTCACTAATGCCTACAACTTTTGGTGAGATTTCACTGACTAATGCCAAAAATTCTTCTCTCTTATTTCGAATGCTTCTAGCATTGGTATACAAAAATTGCAGATTCCCTCTAGATCTTGTACTGGCTTTAGAACTGAAATATAAGTCACTAACTACCGTAGTCCTATGCCGATTTTTATCCCCTCTCTTCTGCAATTTATTCTGCCTATAAGGATCAATAAATACACAATCAGTGCTAAAGTTTCTCTCTCTTACACTCAACCTTTTCAATATTAGTTTCCCTGCCCAATAACTTCAACCTGTTCAGAAAACAATAACTTCTTCAATCGCTTATGTCCTTCCATGTTAAGATGCAGTCCATCTCTAGCATACAACTGCCTTTTTCCTTCAAACACACTGCAAACATCAACAAACTCCAGACCTCTTTTTCTGCACATTCTTACAATAATATCATTCATTATCATTGCTCGTCTACTTAACTCGTAATTGTCAAAACGAGGCAGCACACACACTATTCTCCCATTGACACTTTTCTTCTTCACAATATCTAATAATGTTCTTAAATCTTTTCCTACCCGATTTATACTACCTCTCAGGTCATTCGTACCCACCATAACTATCATCTTGTCTGCTTCATGCCCTCTCTTTATTGCTAAAGCCACTCTTTCTATTGTCCCATCAGCCAAGCACTCCTCATGCATACCACTCTCCATACCCTTAATCATAGAATCACCATATATTTTACCACTCTTAAGTTCATTCAAGTCCACACTCATGGACTCATTCTCTACACTATTCAGCATGACTCTCCCAGCTCCATTACTCAACTCTCTATTACTTACCCCCCCACTCTCACTACATCTCATTTCTTCTAGGCCACTTGTGGTTTTATTATGTTGACTCCCAATCACTCCCATACTATTTATTACTAAATCATTCACCAAAGACTCACCCATATGTAATCCTGTTCTAGTTACTTCAGCTAAAGTAATCTCTATAGTCCTAATTTCTCTGTTTATCAACTCTTCTGTTGCTATGACCAAATCCAAAACTCTTGAACCTCTTGTTCCCTCTATTACATGTTGCCTAAGACATTTGTCCCTCAAGAATTCTAGAAATTCCATTTCCTTATTGCTACATGCATCTTCCTCTCCCCAATTTATACTGCTGTAGTTAAACTGCTGTATTTTGACTTAATCTACTAGTTCTTAGTGAGTATATTTTTTGGCCACTAACTTAATTTTAGAATAAGATTACACTTTTTTTTATTGACAAATGAATTTAATGATAAATTATGCCAACAGTTTTTACTAGCTGGGCTGTTTGGCTTCTTCGGGCATACAAATGGTAAAGACAACTCAAAACGCTAGTACATAGAACAAACATATAAAATATAACAAAATCAAAAAGATGCATAACATCATACCCATGGAGCGTGTATTTCATAGTTATTGTTGTGTGTGCACGCTCTGTAGTTTGCAGCGAAATTAAATTCTGGCAAGCTTAGCGATCTTATTAAGGTTTTTCATAAGGTTCTCTGTTCTGAAAACAGCCTAAACAGAAATCAAGGAATGATCCTGCCTGACATATGGAAAACCTTAATAAGATCGCTAAGTTTGCCAGAATTTAATTTCTCTGCAAACTACAGAGCATGCACACACAACAATAGCTAATGAAATACATGCTCCATGCATATGGTGTTATGTTTTTTAAATTTTGTTATATTTTACATGTTTGTTCTATGTACTAGCGACTTTGAGTTGTCTTTACTGTTTGTATGCCCTGAAGAAGCCAAACAGCCCAGTTGGTGAACCTTGTTGGCATAATTTATCATTAAATTCATTGGTCAATAAAAAAACCCAGTGTAATCTTATTCTACTAGTTCTTACTTTACTTTTTTTTTTGCCATTTTTATCACTTCCACATTAGATTTCTCTATTGATGATGTAATGTTTTCCATTCTTTGTAGGGGTTTAGGTTCATCGTTTAAAATAAGTTTTTCTGTCAAAATCTTTTCAAAATTTTTGTACTGTGTTCTAATTAATTCATTATCTATTTTAACAGCAATTCTTTTTTGTTTCTCTCCTATTTTTTCTATTGTTTAATTTGATTTCAGTCTATTTCATTTTTTGTAATACCATCAGGCAATTGCCATGTCCATTTTCATGCCTTTTTTGTAGAATGTATTCATATAAATAGACTCTGACTTTCTACAAATCTTACTAGTCTTTCTCCGCTTTCATTTCTATCTCCAATACCAATCTCTCCTATACTTCTTATTGTCCTTCATTCCAGTTTTACAGTTAAAATCTCCCATTACTATTAAGTCATTTATTCTGATTTAATCTTAAAAAGTCTTCTAATTTTTCATAGAATTTCTCTATCTCCTCATCCAAATGTCCAGAAGTGGGTGTCTAAATTTAAATTATTTTTAGGTTTAACCCTTTATTAACAATTATAGTCATAGATGTAATTCTTGCTATTATTGGTGTAAAATCTATTATCTTGTCCTTCCATTTCTTTTTTATCATTAGTCCCACTCCTCCCTGTCCTCCTCCTCCTCCTTTTCCTACTATATGAAATATACATCTGTCTTTCTCAGTAACTTGGTTTTCATTCCTTCTTATTTCAGAAAGTACTATTATATTATATCCCAAATTTAATTTGGAGAGAGTATTATGTAGTTCTTCTTCTTCTTCTCTATCTTCCTTCAAAAGCATTCGTATATTATACGTACTTATATATAAGCCTCCACAGCGCAATTGGAAGAACAGCAGAACATTGTGCCCTTCGATTGGAAAAGACCTGGTTTAATTCTCGTTGCGACGAGGGGGGATCCTTATACGGGCTTTTTCAATTGAAGGAGAGGTAGCCGATATCATATGGAGATAGCTGAGTTTTTTTCTCCCAGAAACTCAGGTTTTTCGTCTTGCATATAGACAAAAATCAGCCTTCAGAACACACACAATTTACAGACAAAAAATACTCTTGCTGGTGATGATGAGCGGTAGATAGCATTGATGTCTCCTACTACGACACTATAATATGTAGTGTCATTGTAGGAGAATTAAGTAGTAGTAGTAGTGGAGAGAATGAGATGTATTTAGCGAAGTAGAGTAGAGTGCACTCCCATGATGAGTCCTTGGACTGCCTGGAGGTGTTACGCAATAATAATAACTTATTTTTAAGTTTCTTGTTTGTATTTTATTTGCTTTTTTGTGTGTATGTATCCCATCTTTTTACTTCCATTTTCATCCTTCCTTGAGGATTTAAGTTGTAAATTTCATTGAAAAGGGGAAGGAGTCCCGTTTCAATGAACCAGATGAGAGAAATTATGTCCATTTTGGCCTTTTTGTACTGGTTTCTTTCTTATTGTAATTTGGAATTTTTTTTGGCCTAAATTCCCACAAAGACCAGTCAGCTTGGGAATTATATTTATACCTTTCTAACAGGTTTCTTTTCAGCTGCTCCACTGGAGATCTTATGCTGTTTGTAGCTACCCCTAGCCTGAGGAACAGATGCTACAAAAGTAGATGCTGGAAACTATAGTTTGAGAAGAAAGAGTCACACCTTTGCCCTCAAATTGCTCTAATAGCACTGGGGGTGGGGAGAGTGTAAGAGTCAGAGAGAGTAGAGGAGGGAACAGTAGACGACCCATCTACAGATATTGTAGGAAGTAAGATTGGGTCTAACTCAGGTATCTCAGGTTTGCCATACCTGTACTCACATTAGTGAGTACAGGTATGGCAAATGAGACACAAATATATTAGTAAATGCTAAATATAATAACTTCATTAAAAACCACAAATAGTATATGAAAAATATTATTATTATTACTTGACACTTCCAGGGAGTCCTAGACACATCAAGAGAGGGCAACTACTCAACAACTCTCCGTTTCCGCCACTCAGTTGACCAACTACAGCGAATCACATCATCTACGCCAACGCCATCTACTTCCCACCACCACTAGTATTTTCACAGACAATCACAAACATCCATGCCCATGGCGGGATTCGAACCTGCAGCCTTTTGACTGGAGAGCAGATATGCTAACCACTCAGCCAACCAGGCTGGGTGGTTATCATATAGTAACGCATGCCAAAATATACTAACAATCTCAAAAAAAAAAAAAAAAAACAGTCTTATCTTAATTCAAATGACACACTTTTACGCAAAATAGCCTTAAATCAGTTTGTGTTAAATACATTAACTCTCCTCATCAAACAGCACAATGAAGTGTTTTCCAATGCATATGTAGTTCTTGCCAAGATAAATTATCTTATCTTAAGTCATGATCAGATGGATTTGCTCTGCCTTATGCTCATTTATTATTATCATGATCAAATTGTTGACATGTACTCACAAGGGTACATATCAAGAATGATAATACTACAGGAAAAGTTTACATTATTATAAACTTCCTGTTGTTGGAAGTTTTTCCACTTGGTTATACTATAAATTAAAGATACTAAGAAATTATATATTTGGTTTAATCCTTTATCCAAGTAAACAAGTTTGCACCTGAACTATTTTCAGGACTGGGGCAACTCGTATAAAGAAGCTAATGACTTCACATCACTTGTCTTAGTATCCCATAATGCAAAGCACATCTCCTTGCGGACATATATAATGCTATGTATTATGGGAAGGGTCACTACTCAGACTGGTTTTGACCTTTATTGAGTTTTCATCAGTGAGAGCTAGACCCAGAAGTGGTACTAAGATTGAAGTAATGCAGAAGCCATATTTTCATATACGAGTAGCCAAAATGTGTCACACCTTATTATTAAAATATTCAGGATTAGAGATAGTTGATGGAAGTTTTTCCACTTGGTTATACTATAAATTAAAGCTACCAAGAAATTATATATTTGGTTTAATCCTTTATCCAAGTGTAAGCTCGTTTCAGGACTGGGGCAACTCGTATATAGTTGCCCCAGTCCTGAAAATAGTTCAGGCACAAACTTGTTTGTTTACACTTGGATAAAGGATTAAACCAAGTATATAATTTCTTGGTATCTTTAATTTATAGCATAAGCACCTCTGTAACGCAATTGGAAGAACAACTGTACGTTTCGCCTTTTGATTGGAAAAATTCTATTCTCGTTATGATGGGAGAATCTTTATATGGACTTTTTCAATTGATGGTGGGTTAGCTGATCTCATATGGAGGTAGAAGTATTTTTTCTCCCGGAAACTCAGGTTTTTTTATCCCACATACAGACAAATCAGCCCTTCAGAACACATGCAATTTACAGACAAAAAACACTAGTTGTGGTGGTTGTGGTGGGTGGTAGATGGCATTGATGTAGATGATTGGTCATAGAGGTTCGATGTAGTGGTGGAAACAGAGAGTTGTTCAGTAGGTTGATCAGTCTTCAGATTCCTTGGAGGTGTCACGAATAATAATAATAACAATAATAATAATAATAATAATATAATTTCTTGGTATCTTTAATTTATATAAACTTCCTATCAAGAAATTTTCTCCAAATTAGTCTGTCATCTGTCAGGACCTCAGTATCCTCAGTTCTTATATTTTGATCTTTTAAGGCACTTCTGACTTCATCATTCCTCCCAGCTCTTGGTCTTCTTCTGCATCTTTTTCTGTGCCATTTTGGCATCAAAACACCTACGTTGCTAATATTTCCTCTTCCATTATTTTAAGTGACCACATTATGCTCGCTCATTCCTGAATGCTATGTCATATTCCTTTCTAATATCTTCATTTTTAATATGGTTCTGTAAACTGGAATCTTGCAAACTTGTACTGGATTTATTTATTTAAGAGTATAACATTATCTGCATAAAGTAAAGAGCTGAGATTAACATCTGAGCTCTTTACTTTACTGGCAGATAAGAGGAAAAGAGGTGATATGATAGAGATGTTTCAGTTAGTGAGGGGATTTTATTAGATTAATCCAGAGGGGAGTATAAAAAATGTAGAAAGCGAGAGGGAAAGAACCAGAGGCCATTCCTGGAAGTTATATAAGAGTGTAGTGAAGAAGGGTGTGAGAAGTAGATTTTTTACATGGAGAATTGTGAGTGAATGTACATTACCAGAATATGTTCTTAATCCAGGATTAAGGATTGTTAAGGATTTTAAGATTCAGTACAATAAATATATTGTACAAAGGAGACAGCAAAAAATTGTTTCAAAACTAATTGTAAATTTGTTTCAAATTGTTAGGCCTAATTTACACATGTATGACAATTACCATTGTATTACTGGTGAAGAGATAATAATTTAGGGGCTAGTTGAATTTTTACAACTTGTTATTGGTTAACTTTAAAAAAAATGTTACTAGATTATGAAGATGGAAGTTCAGCATATCTGTTTAAAAAGGAATAATCACCATATCAATGCAGTGGCGCACTCAGGATTTAACTTTTTGGGGGGGGCGAGTTGAGTAGCCGTTTTGCGAATACACACTACACATCGCATACGACCTATAACTGAGCATCTGCAGTGATCGCTAATTCATAAGTAGCACACAACATAAATAAAAAAAATGAATTTTAATTAGGAAAAGATTTTTGGAAATTTTTCTAGTGTTTTTTCCTTTTCTTTGGGGGGTGCCCAGGCCCCTTTCCCCCCTCTGGGTGCGCCACTGTATCAATGTATTAATTGCTTTTAATGAATTACTTTTTAGTGAAACTTTTGTAGATGTGGCTTTAGTATGTGAAGGTAAGATACTTAAAAGCACATAAAATAGCTGTCTGCCTACAGTTCTTTCTTTTATGCCATATTTCTTGAAAACTCATGTAAACATCCAGTTGTTATTCACACAGATTTAAAAATATAATAGATTTTATGTACTAGGGTGAAGTGATCATTTCGAAGGACCAACTTGCTATCCTACTTAGTGCTGCTAAAAGTCTGAATGTTGAGATCTGTACAGAGGTTGCACACTGGGATACATCTAATATTGATATTCAGGAGAAAAGTGAACATTACTCAAGTAACCAGGCCTAGTTACTTATTGAGATGCAACCAAAAAAAATACAGCACAGAATTGTCACCATTAATGAAGAAGAAAAGAGGAAGACCTCAGAGTAGATATATTTGTGGTTATAACAGTAAAGGAATGAAGACCAATATATCATCAAAATTAAATGAACTACATACACCAAAAAGATACCAACAGGCCAATAAAGTCATTCACAAGTGAAGGAAGGTCAGAACTGTAAGGAACTGATTATCCATTAAGTGAGATTTCTGTTTCTCATTCAAATATATATCCTAGTCTAACTCAGACCTTACTTCCATCTGTGCAGAGTCCAATGTTGGTAAAAGGATCACAAGTGAAGATACAATAATAGAAACGGAGGAATCACAGGCAGTGACAACATCTTTTGACAGTTTGCTCCAAGATACAATGTTAATCCCAGTAATGAATATGACACCTACTCTTAATACTGTTGAGTTAATCAAAAATCACTCAATTAACATAAAATCAGAGCTAAGTGGAGATGGCTAAATATTAGTTCCTTGTTCTTTGAAGTAGATAATGCAGGTTATCACCTGCATTATCTACTTCTTGTCATGTTGCACAAAGTATGATAAAAGATATCAAACGTGATAGCCCACTCTTATTACCTGCAGCTGCAGTTTCACCTTTTGCCAGTTCTTCACATCAAGATAGTAGTAGTTCCATGATGATGATGGCTTGGGATACATCCAGGCCTACTGCTGTTATGCCAATCATTCATAAAATGCATGATCAGCAGCTTCCACTACAAGATCAGAATATCACTCAGGAGAAGATACATGAGTCAGTTAATTATTCTTGGATATCTTTGTCAGAACATCAGTCTGAGGTGTGCTGCAGATGCTGCACAACTAAAAATAACCAAAGACATAATGTGAAACTACATGAAAATGTCAGACATTAATCTTCTTGTTATCATATATTGAATCCGAACATGAAAGTAGAGTTGATGATGATGATGAGGCAAGAGATGAACTGCGTGCGAAATGAAATGAAAAGAATTACAGACATACATGGAAGAGTGAAAAAGAGTAGAAGGAAAGATGGCCATGTGAAAGATGTAATGAATGATTCAAGAGTGGCACTCTATGGAGATTTCATTATTAGAGGTGTGGTGAATGAGAAGGTGCATAAGGGTTGTTTTCCTAGTGGTAGAATGGACAGAGTGATTGAAGCATTGCACATGAGGAATAAGAGACTAAAAGAGTTGGTGGTTGTAGTAGGGACGAATGATTTGGATGGGAACAAGGAAAATGCCAGATTGGATATAAGGAGATTATTAAGGAGAGTAAAAGATAACAGTGTGGTAGGAGAGGTAGTCAGTGTGTTGCCAAGGTATGATAGTGATGAATTGAGGAGATTATGGATGATATGTTAGTGCAGTTATGTGAGAAGAATGGAGTGCATTTTGTGAATGTGTGGGAAGAATTTGGGGGATGGATGAAACTGTATAAAGATGAGCTGCATTTAAATGGTTTTGGTACGAGTTGGCTGGAGAGATTGTTGCTGGCAGAAGAGGTAATGGCTGTAATGAATAGATCTGAGGTGGTGCAAAGATATGAAAGAGCAAAAAAGCAGGGTAGAGAGAGGTATTTGCTCACTTGCAAATGGAGAAGTGAATATCATGAATGAAGTAAACGAGAGAGAGTGGAAGCACAACACAAACAGGGAAATGGGGGGGGACACTTTATGAAACATGTGGATGCTAGATTCAGAGGTGAATGTGAGTGGGCAAACACAGATTGAGATGGCCTGGAATGGGAGGGGAAAGTTTGGGTGTGAGGAAAGTGTTGTAGAATTGGTGGTAATAAAATTGAAGGGTCACATTGGATTGGTGATGTTCGTAGGACTTGTAGAACCAGAAATGATTTCTTATGTCTGTTTACTAATGCTAGAAGTATTCAAAAGAAGGAGAATGAAATTGTTGCTTTGCTTGAGTTTATTCACCCCAAAATTGTTAGTATAAGCAAGACAAGTTAGATGACGATGACATCCTGACAGGAATAGAGATGAACAGATATTATATTTTTTTGTGAAGACAGACAGGGAGGAAAGGGAGGAGGAGTACTGTTGATGGTAGTAGATGAGTTGTGCCAATCTAAGGTGGATTTGCACGGTGCAAATAATGGTCACGGTTTTCAGGCAGTGTGGTGTGAGGTGGAGGTAAACCACCTCACACCACATGAAATATTTATGAAATATTTATTTGAGTGTTGCTATAGACCTGATAATATGGAGGGTAATAAGAAGGAAATGCATAGGCAAATTGGCCTAGCTAGCAAGAAACAAATGATTATTATGGGCAACTTTAATTATGGTAATATAGACTGGAATCAAGAAACTGCATCTGGGAGCAAAGCAAATGAATTTCTGGAGTTTTTGAAAGACAATTACCTTAGGCGGTACATAATGGAGGATACACGAGGATCAAGCGTAATGGATTTGATCATATCATCAGATGATGTTATTATAAATGGGGTGTCAAATCTTCCACCAGTTGGTGAGAGAGTGACCATGAGGTGATCACTTGCAGGGTGACCAGTTATTCGAGAATGCCTGTTAGAAAGGGATATATGTGGAATTAAAAAACTGGTAATTATGAAAACTCAGGAAACAGCTTGCAGTAATAAATTGGAAAGAGGAACTTGATGTAAAGGATATCAATGCTGCTTGGGCCCTACTCAAGAACTATTTGGTGGAGGTGATATCAGAATGTATTCCAAAGGTTAAGATGGTAAATAGAGCAGGTGTGAAATGGATGAATCAAGAGATAAGGTATGCAATCTGGAAGAAGAAGATATTATGGAAGAAGCACAAGATGTTAAGTAGTTATAACAATCAGTTGCATGAGAAGTACAAAGAGCAGGCGAGAAAGGTGATTCACTTCATAAGGATAGCAAAAGTGCAGTAGGAGCAGCAGTTAGCTAAAGCAGCCAAAGAAAATCCTAAGGAGTTTTTTTCGATACATGGCCAGTAGAAGAAAGAATGATTATGGCAGGATGGGATTGATTGGTGAAAATGAAGGATATATGAGGAATTGAATAAACGTGATGTAAATAAGGCTCTGGGACTTGATGCCATTTCACCACATTTTGAGGGAATGTTCCAGAGAGCTTTTACTTTTCAACAGCTTTTACTTTTACATATCTTTTCAACATGAGTCTTTCAACGTTCCAAAGGAGTGGAAAGAGGGTAAAATTGTTCCAATTCATTAAGGGAGGTGATAAGAGTAGGGCTTTGAATTATAGAGCAGTCTGTGTGTCTGGAGTTGTGGTTAAGGTGTTAGAGAGGTTAGTTAGGACCAAGATTCAGAATTGGTTTGACAACAGAAAAATACTCTTTGACAACCAGCATGGATTTACTAAAGCAAGATTGGGCTTTAGCAATCTGCTTACTTTTTATAATAAAATGACAAATGCATTGGATAAGGGTGTTGCATATACAGTGGTATATTTAGATTTTGCAAAGGCATATGATAAATTGCCACATGCCATCTAGTAATTAAATTGGAATGGATGGGGCTGAACAATAGATTAATTCGCTGGATCGGCTGTTCTGATAGGTATCAGCAAATTGTCTTTGGAGGAGCGATATCCCAGAAGAGGAAAGTTACTAGTGGTGTACCCACAAGGATCTGTTTTGGGTCCATTGTTGTTTAATTTGTATGTAAATGATATTTGGAGAGGTCTGAATGGTGATATGTATGCAGTTGTTTGCAGATGATGCAAAGTTGGGGAGAGCTATCAGGAGTAGAGCGGATGCTGTGGCTTTGCAAGTCCTCTTGCAAATACACTGGATGAATGAGTAAATGAGTGGGGATGTCAATTCAGTGTTGTAGAGTATAAGGTTTTGAAATTTGGGAAGCAGAGATGGGATGTAGAGTACACAGTTGGTGAAAATATTTGGAAGAGGTAGAAGAGATGAGAGATCTGGGAGTGATTGTAGACAAGGACCTAATATTTTGGGGACATGTTACTAAAATTGTGAGGTAAGTGGACAATAGGAATGATGTGGAGGGCACTGAGTTGTAGAAGTATGGATGTTATGGTTCCCTTGTATAAGACTTCAGGCCACATATGGCACAGATTTGGTCACCTGGTTTTCAAAAGATGAAGATGTATTGGAAAAGGTTCAGAGATGATTGACTAAGGTGGTCTTTGGAATGTTGAGTATGCAGATACGTTGACAGAATGCAATTTGCAGAAATTGGTGGATAGAAGAAGGAGGGGGAATACGATCAAGACATATAAGCTGTTAAGAGGTTATGACCAGATTAATGTCGGGGAGGTTTTGCATAGAATGGGTGAAGATAGGAAGAGAAGAAGAAGTCATCCCTGGAAGCTGTACAAGGAGAGATGTGAGCAAGGGGAGGGAGGAGCAGGTTTTTTGCATGGAGAGTGGTGAGTAATTGGAATGCATGCGCAGAGACAGTGAACATATTTAAGGCACCGTATGATCAACTGTGTGTGTGTGTATATATATAAGTGAACCTGCCACGATGAATCTTTGACTCCATGGAGGTTTTTTATAATGATAATAATAATATTGTCAGTTGAATGAATAACAGCAGAGATAGTGTACACTGTTGTCTGACATCTGATTTGACATCAAACAATCTTCTTAATTAGAATTATTCCTTGCTGATTTAATTAGAATTTAATTTCTAATTAAATTCTGATTCATAGACTGTGTGTCACTGGGTACAACATCCCATTTACACAATATAACCATTGGTGTGTTGGTAATTTTTTAACAACCAGCTCAGTTAAAAAAAAAAAAGTATGTGTGTGTACTGTATATATTGATTATAAGTTTTTCTGATTTACAACAATTTGGAATGCAAAAATTTCAGAGTAATAAAATATTCATTTCTTATTGTAATTTCCATATAGCCAATTGAGCTATCTGCAGTGGTAGCAGTTCAGCCAAGATTATTTGGCAAGTGGAGTTGCATCCCATCTGCTAACTTTTTGATTATTATTATTATGATTCAGACCTCCATGGAGTCAAACGACTCATCCTAGAAAACAAAAAGTCTATCATACTACACCTTGAATACATTGACTGTTCGTGCTCTAGCCACTCTATCAGGCAGTGCATTCCACTGTTCAACCACATTCCATGCAAAGAAACCATTCTCACCCTCTTATATGGAATTATAAGGCTGGTGATTATGACAAGCTTAGCAGATAGCTTAGAGCTATAACATGGAATGAGCAGTAAGGAAATGAATGCTGCAAGGGAACTGAGAAAGAAATACAGAAATACATAATGTATCAATCTATGAATGTATTCTGAAAGCCAAAAATGCTGAATAAGGTAGGTGTAAGATGGATGAATGTTGAGCTTAAGCATGAAATCTGGAAAAAGAAAGTACTTTGGAGGAAGTAAAAGATGAATAACAGTTATAATCAGCCACATGAAGACTATAAAGAACAAGCCAGGAGAGTGATTCAGTTAATAAGGAAAACAAAAGCAGAGTATCAGCAGAAATTGGCAAATCAGCAAAGAAAAACCCTTAGAGAGTTTTTAGATATGTGGCAGGTAGAAGGAAGAATGATCATGGTAAGATGAAGTTAATGGATCGGTACACAATAAATAACGGAAAAAACTCACGTAGAAAGATTATTTATTAGTATAATTTTCGCCTGTGTGTCACAGGCATCCTGTGACACACAGGCGAAAATTATACTAATAAATAATCTTTCTACGTGAGTTTTTTCCATTATTTATTGTGTACCGATATGTCTACTCACGGTTTACCTCTTTTAGAAGTTAATGGATGAAAGTGGTAGAATGGTAACTGCTGCAGAAGACATTGTTGAGGTATTCAGTGATCAGTTTATAAGGGTTTTTCATCCTGATCAGGGTGGAATCATGAGGAACTTAAATGTAGAAGACATAGGAGAGGATGGCTTAATTGTGAGTGAGCAGGAGGTATTTAAGGAAATAAATAACCTTGATGTCAATAAG
This sequence comes from Typopeltis vanoorti, assembly GCF_054136105.1. Taxonomy (NCBI): domain Eukaryota; kingdom Metazoa; phylum Arthropoda; class Arachnida; order Uropygi; family Thelyphonidae; genus Typopeltis; species Typopeltis vanoorti. Next base: position 29,049,293 of record NC_143555.1, on the reverse strand, counting down.
GTGATAGGATTTGATAACATATCACCCTGCATCTTAAGGGGATATCCAGGGAATTGGCATGCTTATTTAATAAGAGTCTTACAACAGCACAGATTCCAAAGGAGTAGAAAGAATGTAAAATTGTTTCACTGCATAAAGGTGCTGATTAGGTTGTGGCCTCAAATTATAAGCCAATCTGTATATCTGCAGTTGTGGTGAAGGTACTAGAGAAATTGGTGAGAAGTACGATACAGAAATGGATTGATAACAGCAGTATTCTCTGTGGTTATCATTCCTTGTTATAGTACATAAATAAGTTAGTGAAACATGATCTCCCCTATGTACTGTAACAAGGGACAAATACCTTGGACAGGGGAGATGCATATACAGTAGTGTACTTAGATTTTGCAAAGGCTTTTGACAGACTGCCAAACGACAAGCTCTTAAATAAATTGAAACATATGTGAGTGGATAACAGACTTCTGAGTTGGATCAGTGACTGGCTGTCAGATAGCTACCAGAAATTGCATATGGGGTGCGGTATCCCGAAAGAGGAAGGTCATTAGTGGCATACTGCAGGGGTCAGTTTTGGGACCATTGTTGTTCAATTTGTATGTAAATGATATTAGGATGGGTTTGACTAGTGATATGGAGCTGTGTGCACATGATACAAAACTGGTGAGACGATGAATCTCTGACTCCATGGATGTCTGATGTTAATAATGATCCACAGTATATCTTCCAGGCTACATCACTCACCTCTAGACAAATGCCAAAGAAAAGTTGCAGAAACCCGTATAATTGCTCTTGACATGTCCAAAAAATTTAATCAGGTGTGGCATAGAGGTCTGATCAGCAAACATCCCATGGTATGTCTTCCACCATGGCATCATTCCTCTCTAATTTCAGTTTCTCTGTTGAAGAGAATCCTAGGACTCTGTTCCATTACCTTCTCTCTTTTACCTATACATAAATGACTTCAGTAATCACCGACCTCAACCAGTATCCACTGGTTTTCTGTGATACTAGGGTCCATTCTTCCTACTAATTTGATAATATTTGCAGTGCTTCAACATCCCAATCTTCAACATTTTTTACAACTGATATGATTGGATAGCATACCTTTTCTCCAACTAACAGGGTGCAAGTTTAAATCTCACCACAGGCATAGATGTTTGAGAATGTCTTTAGGTGGGAGATGAATTTAATCACCCAGTGAGACTGCCTTCGAGCCACTTCAGACTTACTAGAAGTCTGAAGTGGCTCGAAAAAGTTCCATGTATGGCCTTTAAGAGCATGGTTTCCATCTTATGGGGGGGGAGAGAAAGATAAAAATAAAAAATGTAAAATAAATATAAAAAACAATTTAAAAAATAAATAAATCCACTAAATTTACTCCCTTTATGGAGTAGGCAAGGCTGTTTTAGCTCTATCTATGGAGATTGAGGGAAAAGTTCAATTTCTGGTAGCCAATCAGAGATAGCTGTCCCAAGACTCACTAATTATAAATGGAGTTGAGTTGGTCATCCATGGTAATTATGTATATATACTATAGGTTTACAACATTTTGTAGGTGGGAATCACACAAAAAAAAGTCTTAAATATTTCTTTGTTAATTATTGACGAAAGCCATAAAAAGTGAAGCACTTTAATAAATCAGGTTTGTACAACAGTGTTGTGTACTTCTTCAGACTGGGACAAAATGCAAATAAAAAGCAGTATTTACAAAAGAGATTTCTGAATTAATAACTGGCATTTTTTAAATTCATTCAACATGAGACAGATGATGAGCATAAAAACAAGATATCAGACAAGTGGTTTGTTGCTACAAGATATGGCATAGCCTAATTGATTAATATATAAAATCCTTGATGTGTGCTGCCCAGAGTTGATTTAATGTTAGACTTTGGTTTTTATTACATTGGGTCAGACATCTTGTCATCTAGCTCCTCCTTAAATTTATATACATAATTATTAAATTTAATGTATGCCATTTTAGTGAGTTGCCAATTAACTTGATTCTTTTTATTGGTGGTGTGAAAAACTTGTCTGGATTTACATGCTCATTTTTTCTCCACATCTCTGATCTGATGAAAAGCAAGTACAGCATAACATATTTCATCCCTATCCAGTTGAACATGCTAACACAATCATTTATATTGGCATGAAAACAAAAGAATAAGATGTAAAATAATTTTATACTTAAAAAAAACCTTCTGTCATCCAGCCTAATTCCATGAGAATACACTAATTCTTGTTGAATATTAGGTTAGCTTTACTATGTGCAATGTTAGTACAATAGTGTTAAAATAATGTTTAAAAAAAATAGTAAACAAAAAAAAACATTTGCACTAAAATATATATTTTTGTTTATTATTATAGCATCAAAGACTTACACTGCTGTGTTAAAAAGAAATGCTATCGCATTTTTAAACACATCATCTACAACATTAGTTTCTTCAAACCCAAAATCTTCATCAAAGTTGCAGAAAACACCAGTAAGTGGCATGATGTCCAGCTCTGTACATAACATAGGATCACAAAAATGCTATATTCAAGAAAAGTATATTCCACAAAAACAAAGTAACAAGAACACAGATTACTGCATTAGAAAATATAATACTGTTGATAGAGAACTAAGAATGAATTCTTATCATTATCTTTCAAAATATCCTGATTCACAGCAGCTATTTATTGGCAATCTGTGTCACTCGGTTACAGAGGTTGATTTGTACAAATATTTTGGTAAATTTGGCAACATACTCTACGTATATCTCAGTAAAAACAATCAAAAACCAGGAAGTCCAAAGACTCCAGTAAGCTTTTTTTTTTATTATTATTAACAGTAGTTATACTTTTGAAGGACATTAACAGATTTAAATAACTTCCATAATCATTTCTTATAAGAGGTGATTAAGAGTACTGTCCCCCAATGGAATTTTAAAAAAATAAATAAATACATGTGTATAATATGTAATATATGTCTTATATGTATATAATACTTGAGGTGGTCCCATGCTCACCAGTATATAATACTGGTGAGCATGGGACTGGCAACTCAAAGGCACTTGAGTGGATTTGATCATACTTCATACTGATCTGGCTTGCAAATCTCTTTCCTGTCTCCTTATTTCATCTTGTTACTTTCTAACTTCTATGATTCAGACTTTATATTATTATTATTATTATTATTATTATTCAGGCCTCCATGGAGTCAAAAGACTCATTGTGGGAGGTCCTTCCCAAGAAACACAAAGTCTATCAAGACTCATCGAGGGAGGTCCCCCCCCCCTAAGAAACACAAAGTCTATCATACCACTCCTTGAACTCATTGACCGTTCTCACTCTCACCACTCCATCAGGCAATGCATTCCATGGTTCAACCACCCTCCATGCAAAGAAACCACTCCTCACCCTCTTGCTCACAGTTTCCTTTTGTAACTTCCAGGGATGGCCTCTTTTCATCACTCCTTCCTGCTGTTCAACCAAGTGAAAGAACCCCCCCCCCCCCCCAGTGTCAACCCTGTAAACACCTCTCAACAGTTTAAAAGTCTCAATCATATCACCTCTCCTTCTTCTAATCCACCAAACTCTGCAGTCTACATTCCCTCAGCCGATCCTCATAACTATCATTGTACAGTCCTGAAACCATCTTTGTTATCTGCTTTTGTATCCTTTCCACAGTTAATTTATCCCCTTCAAATCCTGTGGACCAAATCTGAGAACAATAGTCCAAGTGTGGTCTGATCAGGGTCTTATACAATGGAATGATAACTGTTTTATCTCTGCAGGTCAGTGTCCTTCTCATTATTGCAGCAATCCTCTATGTTACCTTCACCACCTTTGCAATATGTCCCATAAATGATGAAAGTTTATTTTTCACTTGGTTAGAGTATAATAAAATTGGTTTAATCCTTTATCCAAGTGTGAGCAAACAAAGTTGCACCTGAAAGTATCTTCAGGACTGGGGTAAGGTGGTACAACACCAGGCCACTCCTTGCAAAGGTGGAGCAAGCTGGTGTTGTAGCACCTTACCCCAGTCTTGAAGATACTTTCAGGCGCAAACTTTGTTTGCTCACACTTGGATAAAGGATTAAACTAATTTTATTATGTCCCATAAATTTCAGGTTTCTATCGATCATCAACCCCAGATCTCTTGTCTCCCCTACTTCCTCCAGTATAACTCCTCCCGTAGAGTATGCAGTGTCCCATCGATGTTTCCCAAACCTCAAGACCTTACATTTTTGCTGCATTAAGCCGATCCCCCCATTCATTTGCAAATCTATCTAGCTTATTCTAATCCGCTTGCAGGGCTGCCGCATCTGCACTATTACTAATAATCCTCCCCAGCTTCGCATCATCTGCAAACAACTGAATATCCCCTTGCAATCTACTGACAATGTCATTGATATAAAGGCTAAACAATATAGGTCCCAGCACTGAGCCCTGTGGTACCCCACTTGTAACCCTCTGCTTCCTTGAAACTGCCCCACCATACATAACTCTCTAATACCTATCGGACAGCCAATCCTGAATCCAGTTGACCAATCTGACATCCAGACCATGTGCTACAACTTAAATATCAGTTTATCTTGTGGCACCCTGTCAAAGGCCTTCGCTAAGTCTAAGAAAATGACAGTATATGCCTTTCCCTCATCTAATGCTCTTGTAACTTTATCATAAAAGGTTAGCATATTGCTAAAACAAGAGTGCCCCCTTCACGAATCCATGTTGACTCTCACAGATAACATTACCCTCATCTGCCCAATGCTGAATACAGTCCTTCACTACTTTCTCCAAGATCTTACTAACTACTGATGACACACAAACTGGCCTATATTTAGACACTTCCAGTCTGCTACCACCCTTATCCAATGGCACTATCTTATTTCCTTCCATTCCCTGGGCACCTTTCCCATAGCCAGACATTCATTGAAAAGCCAGGTTAAAGGAGCTGTCAGTTCTTTAGTACATTCTCTCAAAACTCATGGTGAAATACCATCCAGTCCCACAGCTTTACTGACATCCAGAGTACTCAGTATTTGAAACACACTCTCCTTCTGTGCCTCTAAACCTCGAACCTGCCATATCCCTCTAGCATTAAAACTGATTCCTACAGGATAAAATACTCCAAAAAAATGTTCATTGAACAATTCCACTATGTCTGCTGCATTAGTCACTCTATTCCCATTTTTATCCCACAATGTCATTCTTTCACAACCATTTCTCCTCCTACTGGCCACATATCTAAAAAATTCCCTAGGATTTTTTTTGGATCTAAGAGCCAATCTTTTCTCATATTCCAGTTTTGCCTTCCTTACCATACTAGTCACTCTCCTGGCCTGTCTCTTATATTCTTTATGCATCCTCATCTGTCTCCTTATATCTCTTCCATAGCCTCTTTTTCGCATGCAGTTCCTGTTTAATATTGTTTGTCATCCACTTTACTCCAAATTGTGTTCTCTTCTTCACTCGTGGAATACAGCTTACCATTCCTGCTAACAAATATTCCTTCACAATTTCCCAAGCACTAATGATATCCCGTCCTTCCAATTCCTCCCTCCATGAAACTTCTCCAAGTTGATATCTAAGATTATTATAATCACCTGCCTTATAATTCCACATATGTTCCCCGTCTCTTTGATACTCCTGCATGTCTATTCATTTTCCACGTCAAAACCATATGGTCACTCTCTCCAACTGGTGGGAGAGATGTTATCTCAGTTATTCTTTGTAAAAGAAGGTTTAACGCCAAAAGAAATTCATTCGAAGTTCTTTTGGCATTAAATATAAGCACTTGTCTCCTTCATTTTTGACAATTAAAAAATGAGTTGCCGAGTTTAAACGTGGCCATACTTGCCTTGAAGATGATCCACGTGAAAGACATCCAAAAAGTGTAACAACACCAGAAATCAGCGTGATATGGTATTGGATGACCGCCGAGTCAAAGTGCATGAAATTGCTGCGACTATAGGCATTTCAAAAGAATGTGTAGGATATATTTTGCATGAAGAATGGCAAATGAAAAAGCTTTGCTCAAGATGGGTGCTGCGCTTGTTCAGAGCAGATCAAAAACGCACACACATGAAAATCTCTGAGCAGTGCTTGGAGTGTTTTAACAAGAATAAAACTGATTTTGTGCATCAATTTATTACTATGATTGAAAATTGGATTTACCATTACACACCAGAATCCAAACAGCAGTCACAGTGGACAGAAGCCGGTTGTTCAGTGCAAAGAAGACAAAGTCATTTCCATCAGCAGAAAAGATCATGGCATCAGTGTTTTGTGATGCTAAAAATTTTGTTTAATAATTATCTTGAAAAGGGTAAAACAATAACTGGGGAATATTATTCCAATCTTTAACCATACTAGACGAAAAAATTCGTGAGAAAAGACCCGGTTTGCAGAAGAAAAAATCATCTTTCATCGGGACAATGCACCTGTCCACAAAGGTATTTTAGCAATGGGAAAATTAAGGGATCTGCACCATGAATTGTTGGAACATCCACCCTATTCCCCAGATTTAGCTCCCTCTGACTTCTATCTCTTGCCAAAACTAAAACTCTTCCTCGCTGGTCAGCGTTTTTCTTTGAATCAAGAGGTGATTGCAGCTGTAGATGCATATTTTGCAGATCTTACTGAGAACCACTACAGGGACGGGATCTGGAGTACTGCTGGAATAAATGTATTAGTCTTAAGGGAGATTATTTTGAAAAAGAAAAATAATTTTGAAATTATAAAATCGTTTTTTTGCATTGTTAGGCGGAGAACTTTTCAGACTGCCCCGTATACATGGTTTTGGACTGGTTAAATAATGGTGGTGTATCATGTTTGTCGCATCATCTGTGGCCACTTTGCAGAACGGAAAATCTTGACACCTCCATATTAGATGGTCTAATTGTCGTTCAGGTGAAATGTTCTTAAAAAGATTCTTCACATTCTAAATGGTATTCAAACCCAAGTATTTTCAACAGGATGTCTATGTTGACTGAACCAACTGAACCATATCGAGAGTTTGGTATTTCCTTGAATCTACTAGTCATGACACCTCAGAACTGAGTACAAATTCAGAGCACTGAAACAATAAGACACCTTTATTTATAATATTAATAACACATTAAACTGCAGTGGAACAATTACAAAAACTTGAGGTACACCGTGGGGCTTCTGTATTATTGTAATTGTACTCTACCATACATTACTCTTTCATACCATACTGGTTACCCTTCTGGCACAGGCCAGAATTGTAACCGGTGTAGTAAGAAAGGCAGAAGCAGAGTATGAAAGGAAATTAGCACTGCAGGCCAAAGATAATCTCAAACAGTTCTTTAGATATATAATAAATTTAGTTTAATCCTTTATCCAAGTGTAAGCAAACAAAGTTTGCTCCTGAAGTATCTTCAGGACTGAGGCAACTCATGGTAAAGATGGACTAAGCTCTCATCACTTGTCTTAGTATCTCCCATAATGGAAAGCCCATTTCCATGCGGACATGTATAATGCTGTGCATTAAGGGAAAGGCCACTACCCTGATCGCTCAATAAAGGTTTCGACCTTTATTAAGGTCTCATCAGTGGGAGCCAGACTGAGAGGTGGTTATTCTAAGGTGGAAGTAATGGAGAAGCCATATTTAATCCTTTATCCAAGTGTAAGCAAACAAAGTTTGCTCCTGACGTATCTTCAGTACTGAGGCAACTCATGATAAAGGTGAACTAAGCTCTCATCACTTGTGTTAAAAAAAAAAAACTTCCAACATCTTTCTCTAATCCAGTGTAATTTAATAATAAGATGAGACACCTTTCAGCAACTCGTATAGGTAAATATGGCTTCTCCATTGCTTCCACCTTAGTATCACCACCTCTGGGTCTGGCTCCCACTGACGAGACCTCAATAAAGGCCGAAACCAGTCTGGGGTAGTGGCCCTTCCCTTAATGCATAGCATTATTCTTGTCTGCAAGGAGATGTGCTTTACATTATGGGAGATACTAAGACGAGTAGTGATGAGAGTTTGGTCCACCTTTACCACGAGTTGCCTCAGTCCTGAAGATACTTCAGGCACAAACTTTGTTTGCTTACATTTGGATAAAGGATTAAACTAAATTTATTATAGTCTAACCAAGTGAAAAAAAACTTCCAACATCTTTCTCTAATCCAAAGTAATTTAATAATAAGCTGAGACACCTTTTGTCAACTCCTATAGGTAAATATGGCTTCTCCATTACTTCCATCTTAGTATCACCATCTGAGGGTCTGGCTCCCACTGATGTGCTTTTTTGCAGAAGTGTTCCATTTCCTTGAGGTATGAGAGGCTCTGCTTGGGGTAGGTTTTTCCTTGTCTCTGAGTGGAGCCACTGCTGAGATTATGCCTCTGTCTGGTGATGGGGTGAGCTTGTCACTGAGTGGAACAATGTTGAGTTGGATGTTCCTTCGGTCACTCATAGGGAGTGGTCTGGGGGATTGCCTAATTTTTAGGGAAGTCTTTACTTAAACACACCTCAATAAAGGTCGAAACCGGTCTAGGTAGTGGCCCTTCCCTTAATGCATAGGATTATACATGTCCACAAGGAGATGTGTTTGCATTATGGGAAATACTAATACGTGATGAGAGCTTAGTCAACCTTTACCACGAGTTGCCTCAGTCCTGAAGATACTTCCGGCACAAACTTTGTTTGCTTACAGTTAGATTAAACTAAATTTATTATAATCTGACCAAGCGGAAAAAATCTCCATCAATGTTCTTTTGATATGTTGCAAGTAAATGGAAGAATTTTCATGGCAACACAATTTTGATAAATGCCAATGGGATGGAGGTAACTGAATCAGTCCAAATAGTGGAATTACTATGTGAGCACTTTGCAAGAGAAGATTTCCATCTTCTCTCAATTCCACGTGAAGATTGCAGTAATGAGAGAGGCAAAGACTTATATGGGAACAGATGTAAATGAAATGGAGCTGCATAGCATAATTACAGAATCCTGATGTCAGTACAGCTATGGGATTAGATAGTATACCAGTTCAAGTTTTACTTGAAGGGACTAAGGAATTGTCAGTGCCTTTGACCACATTGTTTAATCTAAGCCTTGTTTCTGGGTCAGTCCTAAGGGGGATTGAAAGAGGGGAAAATAGTTCCATTGCATAATGGAGGCTCCAAGACCTGATGTAGCAATAATGCTGGAGAAGTTGGCCAAGAGCAAAATACAGGATACTGTATGACATAGTTTTGTGAAGGGTAAGTCATGCCTCAGTAAATTGTTCACATTTTATAATACATTGACAACTGAGTTGGATAAAAGTAATGGGTTTATGGTGATACTGCTGGACTTTGCTAAAGCCTTTGAGAGGATACCACATGAATTCTAATCAATAAAGTGCAGCACACAGGGATGGATATAATGTTGATGAAGTGAATAAGAGGGTGGTTGATATGAGATATCAGGAATAGAGTCCAGAAGAAGGCCTGTGACTAGTGGCATTCTGCAGGGCTCTGTTCTTTGTATATCATCAAATTCCTGACATGTACTCTCAAAGGGTGTACAGGATATGATAGTACTACATGAAAAACTTACATCATTACTAACTTCCTATGTACAATTTTCCTCCAAATCAATCTGTTACCTGTAAAGACTCCATCATTATCAGATCTTGTATTTCTATCTTCTAAGGCACTTTTTACTGTATCAATCCACTTATATCTTGGTCTTCCTCTGGGTCTTTATCCTGCCAACCTGGCAGAGAATACTTGTTTTACTAATCCTTCCTCTCCCATTCTGTTTAAGTGACCATACCACCTGAGATTAGCTCTGCTAACATATTCCTGGATGCTAACAATGTCAAATTCTTTCCTAAAAGCTGTATAACTGTGAGGAGACCGCCACATAGCCCGTAAAGGAATGTGAAGAACCGACCAGGGCTTTTGACCTAATGTCCAATCCTTACCTTCTCGTGATGCACCTTGTTCTTTATCTACCTGGATAATGAGGATGGGCTGCCAATTTGTATTTAGCCGATCAAATTGCATTCTTATTGGCTTAAACCACAATATAAAATGATGGTTCTTTATATAATGACAATGAAATACTCAAATAAATAAGATGATGTGAAGCCAGCTATTATAAAATTGTTTCGGTCATGAAGATACTTCAAGTACTCTTTTGTGTTTGTTTGCATATTAAACTACAGTAAAATAGTGAGTCCAATTGCATTCAATAATATATACTCAATATATTCAATCTATAGAGCAGTGCATATGCCAATCTCAGAAATAGTAAATAATAGGCTGAAAGGCTAAAATAGGCTAAGCTAAAATAAAAAAGGCTAAAAGATTGGTCATCCAATTGCAAGCACAGTTGTACAGTACCAAGCTGTTCTATTCAATTAAATCTAATAATTTTTTTTAGAAATTTGATTGTCTAGGGTGTTCGATTAGATTAGCATCACAATCAACAATGAAATCGAAGACAAAAAAAAAAGCTTATAAATTGTCTTCAGTGAGCTACTCCTGCAGAGCCTCTTTAGGTAAGCCAGTATAGACAAAGCTCTTTGGTCAGAAAAAACTGAGTTCAATTCCCGTCCATGCCATGAAGAACCTTATCTGGTCTCAATATCGGGCAGAAATCACTACTGCTACATGACAGATAGACAGACACAATGATTTGATTAGATTAGACATTCTTCAAATGGGGCATAATCTTAACCATATTGACATCAGTATGGATGAATATATCACTCCTCATGCACTTTATATCCATCATATATTTCAATGTAATATCAATGATATTAAATTTTTAATATGCACTTTGCATCCATGGCAACTTTAATGTACGAGGAACATCCAGAAAGTAAATTCTGTTTTTAAATATTTTCACTGCAGCGCTGCGATCACAATGGTGCACATGCGTGCTGAGTTTGTTCATTCGTTAGCAAAGCATTGGCGCCATTTTCAGACATTCTCGCAGTGCGTATACTTCTTGGTGTGTGTTTATAATGTCTAAGAAAATTGAATCTCCTGCCACATGTAAAATCAAATCACCTGCTGCATGTGAAATTAGGTCAATTATCCATTTCTTGAATGTGAGGAACATTAAAGCAGCTGAAATTCATCGGCAAATTATTGAGGTTTATGGAGAACACAATGATTAATTCAATGGTACGAAGATGGGTAAGACTTTTTAATGAAGGAAGGACAGGTGTGTACGATGATGAATGGAGCAGGCGACCATCTCCAGAATAAACGACATGGAATGCTTACCAGGGGCGTTGTTTTGATTCATGATAATGCCTGCCCACACATGGCTGGCATAACACAGTAACTTCTCGCCACCTTCGGCTGGGAACAGTTCCATCATCCCCCATATAATCCTGGCCTAATGCCAATTGACTTTCACCTGTTCAAACATCTGAAATCTTTCCTTGGTGGCTGGAAGTTTCAAGATGATGATGAGGTCAAAGAAGCAGTCAATGCGTGGTTTGCGTCACAGGTGATAACTTTCTACGACGAAGGTATACAACTCTTGGTGTCCCATTATGATAAGTGCCTGAACAATGGTGGAAATTATGTAGAAAAGTAGTAAAAGATATCTACTTTAATTTCCAATAAAGTTTTTTTTGTACGTATATTTTTGTTTCTCTGACACCCATCGGAACTTACTTTCTGGATTTCCCTTGTATATACGCACATCAAGGCTGGTGGAGTGATTAAAGTTTCAGCTGATAGTTCATTTTTGGTCTTCATATTTATCAGCCTTATTAGTTATGTCACACATCATATGGATTAATGAGTGCAGAGAACATGTAGATGAGTGTTAAATCACAATGTATTAGATTAAATCACAAAATATTAGATATTTTCATAGTGGTGCAATGTTTCCCATATAGGATTGATTTATTGCACTTTTGCAACAGACCTATAGAGCAGTGTACCAAAATGAAACAAGGGAGGGTTTTTTTTTTTTTGTGTTAATTTCATGGACTATTTGTTCTTGCTGTATTTATCTAACAGTTTATGTTGAATATTTCAAGTTTAAAAAAAAAATGTAATTCTGTTGCTTTAAGCTATACTGCAGAAGACATTTTCTTCATGGTAATTCTTTTTAAGCAGTACATGTGATCCTGCCCTCAATCCTAATCAAATGTCTCTAGAGGCACGTTATAATGAGGGGGGGGGGAATATGATTCAGAATTATTTAAGATGTCCTCAGAAATGTAAATAAATCACAGGACTCATTTAATTTCAAGATTTTATATCATTATATGAAGTATTTAATTTGAAACATATTTTACTACATTAATGGTTGAAATAAACCAATTATTTCATATTTCAGAATTATGCATTTATTATATTTGGCTCTCCTAAAGTTGTAGAAGATGTTCTGAACCATGGAGTAAGTATTTCAGTATAAAGCTGTGCTCTAATAATTACATCATTATCAGAGTAAATTTTGTTCATCTGTATGATATTGAACATATCAACTCCTAAAATAAAAATTAGTAACACACAATTTTTTTAAAAAATATAGTAAGTTTTATGAACTTTTCAAACATTCTTTTTAACACTGAACCTACATTCTGACATGAAAATAATCCAAATAACTAACCCCACCCCCAATAGTATGCTAGTATCATAGGAGGAAAAAGCCAAGAAGAAAGAAAAATGAATATTAAATTTGAAAATTTGAGATTGGTCTTAGAAAATGCAGAGAGAGAGAGAGAGAGAGAGAGAGGTTATTCCACAGGACATTGGTAGAGGAAGGAAACTTGTGATTTTAGAGTTGAAATCTGAGACAGTAATATTATTTTATGTCTTGATAAATGTAAAGTGAAGAGAATTATTAATTATTATATAATGCCAGCCTGGTTGGCTGAGTGCTTGGCGTATCCGCTCTCCAGCCAAAAGGCTGCAGGTTCGAATCCCGCCGTGAGCATGGATGTTTCTGATTGTCTGTGGAAATACTAAAAATGGTGGGCGGTAGATGACAGTGTAGTTGTGGTTCATTATAGTTGGTAGATTGAGTGATGGAGAAGGAGAGTTGTAGAGTAGGTGACTTCCCTCAATGAGTCTTTGGACTCCCAGGAGGTGTCAGGTAATAATAATAAGATCTCCAAGTCTAGAACATTGCTTTAAATCTGGCTTGTAGCAAATGTGGCCTAGCTTCGTTTCTAGTTTGTATTTATTTATTTTTTAAGTGCCTCCGTAGCCCAATTGGAAGAACGACAGTACGTTGTGCCCCTTCGATTGGAAAAGTCCTAAGTTCGATTCTCATTATGATGGGAGGAATCTTTATACGTTTCCAATCGAAGGTGAGTTAGCTGATCTCATACAGAGGTAGCAGGGTTTTTTCATCCAGCATACAGACAAATCGGCCCTTCAGAACACATGCAATTTGTAGAAAAAAAAAACTAGGTGTGGTGGTGGTAGTAGTGGCCAGTAGATGGCACTGATGTTGATGATTGGTAGTAGAGGTTCGGTGTAGTGGTGGAGACGGAGAGTTATACGATAGGGAGAGTTGTACAAAGTGACGCCACCAAGGAGTGTATTATGTCTGTGTAAAAGTGTGAAAGAATGGTAATATAAATATAAAGAAATGATTGGAGCACACTGACTCAGCTTTCCAACCTACAGACTGTGAGGTTTGAACACCAGCGACCTCAGATGTTTGTGATTATCATTAGGGTAGATGATTATCATCACCTGCTGTCAGACAGTTGTAGTTATTGGAGGACCTGAAGTGACTCAAAAAAAATAGTGTTTCGTCTTTAGAGTAACTTGATCTAATATTTTATTATCTATGGTATTACATTATTTATCTATCATTATTTTACTTATTGAGTTTTCTTCATTGAATGCCATTATTTTTACCTCTACTTTTGAAATTCTTGTGATATTGTTTTGAAATTTCATTTAATGATTTTACCGATCATCTTCTGATGTAGCTAATAGAATTTGATCATCGTAAATAATAATGTATCCAGGTGCGGCTTGTACATAGGCACTGCAGAACTGCAGCACCCCCAATTTTTCTCGATATATAAATATATTTATTAATTTATTTATATTTGCTTGTAATATTTTATTTTATCATCAACAATCCTATACAATTCTCTTATTTTGTATAAAAAATAATAAAAATCCATCTTGTAGCACTTAGGAGGGCGAAGAAAGGTAGCAGCACTGTGTTCACCACAGTGTCATATTGCTACGCGGGCAAGCATGTGCATGTCATAGTGAGATGTGAGCTATTACCGTAATGTGACACTGTCCATCGCACAGTTCCACTGTTGTTTATGCCAGTAATAGAGTGTTCGTCGTGTTTATTCCGTCTCTTTAAATATTTGGACCAAAAATTGTAAATCCATTCCTTTAATTATAATTAAAGGAATGGATTTTATTTTAAAGTAATTTTGAATTATACTAAACTATAATTTTATCGATAATAAACAATATTTTTTCATGAAACAAAACAAGAAGAATATATTTTATTTTTAAGTAATTTTGAATTATACCAAACTGTATAATTTTATCGATAATAAACAATACTTTTTCATGTCTCATCTGATGCTTCGTAACCAAATATTTTTGTTTTTCTTATTTTGCGAATGGCTTCAAAAATAGGATCAATATTAAGATCATTTGCTACTTCTTTTGCAGTTCTAATAATATTTTCAAAATATTGGTCTGTTCTGCAAGTATTTAATTCTTGTATAACATAATCAAGATTTTCTGTAATTTTTCCTATATGAAATATCAGATTCTGCATTATTTTGCTTGCAACATTTACGAGACTTAAGATTTCATACCAAACATGAACAGAGCAAATAAATATTTGAAATTAAGTTGTCTCCCTGAACTCTAGAATTGATATCTTTAGTTTCATTTTCCGTAATATCAAAAAGAGCCTGGTAAATTTCCTTGATATTATTTTTAAGTGGCTTTATTGCTTCTACTCTACTTTCCCACCTAGTAGCAGAAGGTGGTTTCAAATTTAAAACACGAATATGTTTTTTTAATATAGCCCAACGCTTCACAGATATTGAAAAATAATTATATAATTCCTGTATTACTCCAAAAAATTTAGTTTCACAGGATATCTTAGCTGCATCATTAACTACCAAATTTAATGAATGAGCAGCACACGGAATAAAAAAGCCCTTGAATTTATTTCAAGGATTTTTTTCTGCAGTCCATTATGTTTGCCTCGCATATTTGAACCATTATCATAAGCTTGGCCACGTAAATCTGAAATGTTAATATTCAATAATTTTAAATAATTTTTTATAAATTGAAATAGTCCTTGCCCAGTGGTATCTTCTACAGGTTGAAAACCCAAAAAATGTTCATGAATTTCTGCTATATTTGTATCTTTATTTTGATTAACAAATCTAATAACAATAGATAATTGTTCTGTGTGGTTTATATCCGGAGTAGTGTCAAGAATTAATGAATAATATTTCGCATCTTTAACCATTTCTAAACTTTTGTTGTATAGCTTCAGAAATTATACGGATGATTTCATTTTGTATTTTATCACCTAAATAATGAGCAGTGTTCCATTTTTGTGATGTTTGGATCTGATGCAATTGTTCTGCCATTATCGAATCAAATTTAGCAAAAGTTTTTACTAACTTTAAAAAATTGCCATTATCATTTTCAAAAAGTTTTTGTGAAGAACCTCTAAAAAGCTATACACTGTCTTGATAAATATTGTATTATGTAGATTAACCATTCTATAACAGATTGCCAATATTTTGTCTCAGTTTCATATAATCTTTGTTGTGTGCAATTAATAATGGATTTCTTGATCAACGACATTTGTGAGGGTGATATTTTTGTCAACCTTCAGAATGAAGGAAATAGGGATATGACAAGAAACGGCAAGGTTGTACATGAAAATTGTGAGAGTGTGAATGTAGAAAATGTGAATGATGGTATAAATGGTTTCTCAGAGAATAAAAAAGATGAGATAGATGCATTGAGTAAGATCGCGTTGTTGAATAGTGCGATAGAAAGAGCAAAACAGCAGCTAGAGTGCATGAACAAAAGTAGACTGAATGAACCAACCAATAATAAAAGGTATGACAGGAAAAATAGACGTATGAATGTGAACATGAACAAAATGAAGGATAGAGTGCTGTATGGAGACTCGTTAGTACGAGGTGTGTTAGTAGAGGATTTGACAAAATCGTACCAACCTGGTGCGACCATAAAGGACGTAACTGAGTCTATTAGAGAGCAAAAGGAAAGGGTGAAAGAAATGATTGTTGTGGCAGGTACGCATGATTTGAAAGGAGATAAAATGGAAATGATAGAAGACCTGAATGAATTGTTTAAGGTAGCAAAAGAAAAGAGTGAGAGAGTTAGAATGATTAGTCTTTTGCCACGGTATGACAGTGAAATGTTTAAAAGGAGGGCCATAATTGCGAATGACTTTATGCGTGGGTTATGTATGACGAGTGGTGTGGAATTTGTGGATGTCTGGAGTGAGTTTGATGGGCGAAAGGATCTATATAAGATGGATGGCTTGCATTTGAATGGTTACGGTGTAAGAAGACTTGAGAAAGTGTTGCTGAATGTAGTGGATGTGCAAATTCAGGGAAACTAGATTTGTTAAGGGGGGGGGAGTAGATATACAGTCCTTATGGAGGCAGTTGAATGTAAGAATGAATATAATATGCCAGAGCAAATAAGGACAACAAATCTGAGTGGGATAGTTAATATAAGACATCAAGGTAGGGTTGGGGCTAAATGGGGGTCTTAAATTCATGTACACTAATACTAGGAGTATTAGGAACAAGAAGGAAGAGTTTTTAGCCATGGTTGGCACTTCCAGACCACAGGTTATAGGTATTAGTGAAACATGGCTGACTGTAGATGATATAACTAGTGGGATTGAATGTGATGGGTATAGTGTGTTCAGGAATGACAGAGAGAATAAAATGGGGGGAGGAGTATTGTTGATGATAGCTGATGAGCTCCTGCCAAGGAGAATAGAAGTTGAATTGCAGGATAGAGAAAAGAGCACATTTGAGGCCATTTGGTGTGAGATTGTGGCTAGCAGAACTAAATATACAATTGGGTGCTGCTATAGACCAGGTGATGGAAAAGATGGTGGTGACAGTATGCACAAGCAAATAGAAGAAATGAGTGGAAGGAGGGTGATTATTATGGTAGATTTCAACTATGGTCGCATTGATTGGAGTGAGGAGAGGACACACGGAAGGAAGGAACTGGATTTTATGCGGTTATTAAGGGATAACTATCTGCGACAGCATGTAATGGAAAATACTAGGGGGTCAGAGAGTGCTTGACCTAGTAATTGCATCTGAGAATTTGGCTGTAACAAATATGACCACATTGCCATAATTGGTGAGAGTGATCATACGTTCTTGACTTGGGAGGTGGCTAAAAGTGTGGAATTTACAATTAAGACAGGGTACATGTGGAATTATCAGGCTGGAAAGTATGACAAGCTTAGGAGTTTGATTGGTTCAGTGCCATGGCATGTACAACTGCAAGGACTAGAAGTTGATAGTGCATGGGAGGTAGTTAAGAAGGGCTTGCATGAAGCAATGGCTGACTGTATACCTAGAGTCCGAATAATAAATCAAGTAGGGGTTAAATGGATGAATAACACCATTAAGCTTGAGCTGCAAAAAAAGAAACAACTATGGAGGGAATTTAAGGAGAAGGGTGACTGGCAGGCACATGAACGGTATAAAGCGCAGGCCAGAAGGGTGACGAGTGTGGTAAGAAAAGCAAAAAAGGATTACGAAAGAACATTGGCCATGCAGGCTAAAGAGAATCCTAAACAGTTTTTTAGATATGTAGCAAGTAAAAGGAAAAATGTACATGGCAGATTGATTTTAAAGAATGCCGATGGTAGGGAGGTAACTGAATCAGTTGAGATAGTTGAGTTACTGAGTGAGCACTTTGCAAGAGTATATCATCCAGGTGGTGACATTGCAGAAACGAATAAACCAGTAGATTATACGGGAATTGTGGTTAATGAAGTGGAGGTGAGTAGTCTATTGCATAACCTCAATGTCAATACATCTGTGGGATTGGATGGTATGCCAGCTCGTGTTGTACGAGAAGCAGCTAAAGAATTGTCAGTACCCTTGACCATTTTGTTTAATTTGAGTCTTGGGTCTGGGTTAGTCCCGAGAGGGTGGAAAGAGGGGAAAATAGTTCCACTGCATAAAGGTGGTTCCAAGACTGCTGTTGTAAATTACCGACCGATTAGCATATCAGGAATCATTGTCAAGGTCTTAGAGAAATTAGTCAAGAAAAGAATACAGGATTGGATAGATGAAAATGGGATATTGTATGGGGGACAACATGGCTTTGTGAAGGATAGATCATGCCTCAGTAACTTGCTCACGTTTTATAACACAGTGACGGCTGAACTGGATAGGGGTAATGGGTTTACAGTGATACTACTGGACCTTGCCAAGGCCTTTGATAGGATACCACATGGAACCCTAATCAGTAAACTGGAGCAGATGGGTATAGATATAGGGTTGGTGAGATGGATAGGAGGGTGGTTGAAGGAGAGATATCAAAGAGTGGTTTATTCAGGAGTGGAGTCTAAAAGATGTCTTGTGACTAGTGGAGTGCTACAGGGCTCTGTTCTTGGACCACTGCTTTTCAATTTGTTCATCAATGATATTGGAAAGGATCTGAGAGGAAATGTTCACTTGTTTGCTGATGATGCAAAGTTGGGTAGAGCAATTGTGAGTGCACAGGATGTCAAAATTTTACAGGATGATTTGGATAGTTTGGAGGACTGGGCTAGGAAAAATGTATGTCAATTTAATGTGGCAAAGTGTAAGGTTATGCACTTTGGGGTGAAAAGAATAGCAGCAGTATATCGCATTGGTGGAACCATACTCCAGGAGATTGATGAGGCCAGAGATTTGGGAGTGTTGGTGGATAGGGAGTTGAAGTTTAGGGGGCACATTGCAAAAGTAACTAAAACAGCTCACCAAATCACTTGGCTTCTGAAAAATACTTTAACATGCAGAGACGAACAAGTTGTTGTTCCTCTGTATCGAGCCTAGATAAGACCCCATCTGGACTTCTGTGCCCAGTTATGGGCACCAGGGTTTCTTCGTGATGGGGAGGAAGTGGAGAGGGTCCAGAGACGAGTGACCAAGATGATAGCAGGTCTGTGGAATGAACCTTATGAGAATAGGTTGAAGATTTGTGGGTTGCAGAAATTGGACGATAGGCGAAGGAGGGGTGATATGATTGAGACATTCAAAGTACTGAAGGGTTTTTATAAGATAGATCCAGAAGATATTTTTGAAAATATGACTGGTGGTAGGAGGACTAGGGGCCATGCATGGAAGCTGGGCAAGAGCGTGGTTGACAAGGGTGTTAGAGCTAGGTTCTTTACTTGGAGAGTGGTAAATGAGTGGAATAAGCTTCCAGAGTCTGTTGTGGGTGCTACGACCGTGAATGAGTTCAAGGCAAGGTATGATAGATACTGTGTGAATGTTGAATAGTTGTTCTTGATATGATGTTAGGGCCTCCCTCGATGAGTCTGTCGACTCCTTGGAGTTTCCCGGAACAATAATAATAATAATAATAATAATATTAGAGTTAGCCACTAGAGGGCTACATGGTGTTGTAGTGTTTGCGATAGCTCCTGAACAGATAAGTGTTATTTTAAGTAATAATTGGTGAATTTGCATAGTATCTACATAGTATTGTTTACTTTTCGTATTTTAGCGTGTCTGGGTGATTTTTGTGTGTTTTCTGAGTACTTTAAATAGTAATGTTGGATCCTACTTCTAAATCTTTACCTTGGATCCGACATGTTAATCACTATGATGTTCTTAAACAATTGATAAGTTGTAAGTTGATTTCTAATTCAAATATAAAGAAAATTTATATTTAAAGACTGTACCACTTTATATCTGAATCAGTTCAAGAATTGAAGGTAAACCAACTCTTAACAACCTTTCTCTTATATGTTGTTATTATATATACTGGCCGAGTATATTTAACTTATTTATCACTCCCACTTTGGTTCGAATATTTTATGAATGGTGCAGTAAAAGAGATTCAGGCAAAATACAACCTTAGACAAACAAAAACAAACATTTAATTTTAAAATCACAAATTTTACACTTAAGATCAAACACTAAATAAGTTATTATAAACACTTCAGCCTTTCTGATAATACTGTCATACACACTCAGACAATGGTAATTCTGTTATCTGTAATACAGTCTTCTCACAGTTCCTTTTGGCTATTTAATAAAGTTCCTTAATGATCATTCACATCAATATCTCATAGTTCTTTAAGTTTTAAATACAATAAAAATTGCAGCAATACCTCTTCACAAGCAAACACTTATAAATTTACACTTTAGCTAATTTCCGCAATAGTTACTGTTAGTATAAGGAAATTCTAGGATGAAACTTACACACTTCTCTGCAAAGGAATATTAATGGTTGGAATAATCTTACTGATAATCTTCTTTCTTCATCAACTTACACACAAACATTTTTTTTAACTGTAAACATTTTTAACAATAAACAGCACTTATTAAAATAAATCTTCTAAGCAATAACTGAATTAATCATCGGTCACAATACACATAAACAAACGTTGTTGCATAAAGTCCTACTGATCACTCATGAAATAAGGCAACACACAATAATTCCTTAACTTGAGGTTTTATATGCACAGTTGTTCACTCTTCCGGCATTCAATTAATTCTTTAGACACTACAATTCTAAACACAGCTAAAGGTAAACTTCAATTTTACAGCCTCTACTATTCCCTAGTCACTCGATGCTTTATTTCAAGATTCTGTGTGTCCTTGACAGGTTGACCTTGAAATTATATCTCAATTCAAGTATTGCTAGTCTAATTAATAGTCTCTCAGCTGTTTTCCGTAGCTATAATTGTTATTCTATAACTTATTAGCTAACTGCATCTCGACTAGTAGACTTTATTAGATGCTTGAGTGACTTGCCGACTCGCTATTATCGCACTGTAATTCCCGATGCCGAATGCTCCGATTCCAACCTAATGCCAATCCTCTCCTTTCTCTCTTTAGTAATCTAATCCGTTGTTCCTGCCTAAATTGTTCTCGTGATGTAAAACTCTTTTCAATAAACCTTCTCTTCACGTGGTGTTCCAAAAACATGCTCGCTCACTTACATACGTCTCCATGACAACCAAATAAAACATAATAAAATTGAGCTATTGCATAACATTAAACTTCTACAAATAGCAATAAATAAAGAATATTTACATTTCAATTAATGTGCAGTTAAATTATCAAATACAAGTTCTTATAATATTAATATAGTAATGAATAAAATAGCTTAATAATATTTAATACAGTTTTTTCATTATTAATACATATATCTTTGATTAAATAATTAAATAAGGTTAAAGGTAGTTATATGAATATTAAATTATAAGCAAGTGAATTACATTAAATAATATTTACAAGTCTAGCCTATGTGATGGAAGATCATGTTGGATTCTGAAACAAATAATAATTACTCCAATCTCTATATAATCAGAATCCAACAGTAAAGTGATAGATACAATTATCTGTGCACATGGCACATGAATAATGAATGAATGAATAATGCCGGCCTGGCTCACCGAGTGGTTAGCATATCCGCTCTCCAGCCAAAATGCTGCGGGTTCGAATCCTGCCATGGGCATGATTCAGAATCAGTGGTGGTGGTTGGCGGTAGATGGTGTTGAGGTAATTGTGGTCACTTGGTGGATAATTAATGAATGAGTGGTGAAAGCAGTTGTAGAGCAGGTGCCCTCCCTTGATGTCAAATAATGATAATAATAATATTTCGCCTCTTTAACCATTTCTAAACTTTTTTGTTTTATAGCTTCAGAAATTATACGGATGATTTCATATTTTATCACCTAAATAATGAACAATGTTCCTTTTTTTTTGTGATGTTTGGATGCGATGCAAGTGTTCTGCATCATCGAATCAAATTTAGCAACAGTTTCTACTAACTTTAAAAAATTGCCGTTATTATTTTCAAAACATTTTTGTGAACCTCTAAAAGCTATACACTGTCTTGATAAATATTGTATTATGTAGATTAACCGTTTTATAACTATAACAGATTGCCAATATTTTTTCTCAGTTTCGTATAATCTTTGTTGTGTGCAATCAATAATGCATTTC
Organism: Typopeltis vanoorti; assembly: GCF_054136105.1. Taxonomy (NCBI): domain Eukaryota; kingdom Metazoa; phylum Arthropoda; class Arachnida; order Uropygi; family Thelyphonidae; genus Typopeltis; species Typopeltis vanoorti. Next base: position 29,027,132 of record NC_143555.1, on the reverse strand, counting down.
TTAATCAACGACATTTTAAGTTTGCACTATTTTGAACACTTTTTAATGTGTGCGGAACTTGTCTCGTGTATTTTTAGTATATAACCCAAATGTTGCCAATCGTTACAACCGCATTCGTTAGTAAGTTGGGAATTTTGACTACCAAATATTTTGCAATAATAACAGAAAACCAAATTTCGCACTTCTGAATAAACTAAATAACTTCGTAAACGTTTTTCACCATTTGCTAAAGTTCAATAATAGTATGAATCGGAAAACTTCGGCAATATTCCTCTTTGGGAAATTCTTTATTAACTATATGATGCGGGCATGCTCAACTAAACAATCTCTAACTTTGGTAGTTATATGATTCGGCTAACCTGGATCATGAACATTAAAATTTAAAGTAAAATTTGAAGTTTCGTGTTTTGCTGAATCGGAATCCAATATTTCTTCTGCTGCAACTTCTGTAGACAGTCCAGTCAGGCCAGTTTCATCTTCGAATGGAACATTTGTTTCTTCATAGTTATCTTGTGTCCTCTCTTTTTTTCTGTAGTAGAGCTGCATGGAGTACTTGTTTCATCAGAACTTTCTGTTCTTCGTTTTTTATGTGGTCCTGAAGTTAAAAATTTATTCAGCGATGCAGTCAATTTATGTTCGAGTTCTACTCGTTGCAATTGTCTTTTCCTGTTTTTTTGCACCAGATTTTACGCCAGGCTTTTTTTCCGACATCTGGGGGTTAACACATTTGGTTAGACTTTAAAATAAGAAGAGCGTTAAAAGTTGTCCACCAAAATAAATAATTGCTGAAATTTTCCCTTAAAATTATTTTTTAACCCATATTATTTTTAAGGTGAATGGCCCAAAACTGACTATTTTTTTTTACTACAGAATTTGATTTTTCAGATGTTTTGAAATTAACATGCAGAGATATTAGGCACTGATTGATTTCTCAGTGATATTTATTTAATATTTTTTACATTCTGGTAATTGTTTAATAATTAAGAAATTTCTAGAATATTAAAATTATTTATTAAAGAAATTAGTAAAAGGACCCCAACCCCAATGTCTTCCAACCAGAACAAGAACAAATATATAAATTAATCTCTTATTAAAAATTATTTATTTTCTAGACTTCTACCCAACATAAGATAAAAATCTTTTGTTTTCAAAATAAGGTAATTAACTAAAATGAAACAATGAAACTGATTTTCAAACTTAGCTAAAATATAATAGACATACTTACTTTATGTGAATAATAATCCAAATTCACAAAAACAAGTCAAAAATTGTTTAGTCACTTAAACACAGAATACACAATACACTTAATATGTTTCCTATTCAAAATTGAAATGACGCTGAAAAAATGTAAGTAGTGCATATTTGGATAGACGCTATTTCGTCTATCCAAATTCGAAGTTGAATTTAAGAAAACGAACATCGTACTATACACCTATGTTTCAGACTAAATATTTGAATAGATATATCAGTGTTCTGAAACTTCAGATATCTGTATACCCCCCTGTCTTTAATTTTTATTATTACCAAGTACCTTTTCAAAATACACTTATCAATTAAGTATAGTCTCTGGGAAAAATCCCATGTTACTCCTCTTAAACACTATTATTATAATTACGGCTATTATAGCCTGTTTTTATTTAGGAGTGTCCCTTATTTAAATACATGGGTATATATATTTAGGGCATTATTGATGAGTATAGAAGGCAATTAAGGTTGAATAAAAGAGGTGGAAAAATTTGGTACATACCTTTTTTGTTTCTACGATGTCTTCCACTTCCATGATCTCGCTGATGGTTGTTTACAAGCGGGGGAGAGAAGAGGAAGGACGCGTGGGGGTGTGTTTAGATGCGGGAAAATAAGTTTGGATAACTCGGTTTAATATTAATAATATATATATAAATGTATACATATATTATTTTGAATTAGGGCACATTTTTGTGGGGGGGGGAAAGGGGAGGAAGGGTAAAAACCCTGCCCCAGTTGCCACAATAGTTTTACCCTTCCCCTCCGCCCCCCAAAAAAATGTGCCCTAATTCAAAATAATATATGTATACATTTATATATATATTATTAATATTAACCCTGGTTATCCAAACTTATTTTCCTGCATCTAAACACACCCCCACGCTCCCTCCCTCTTCTCCCCCCACTTGTAAACAACCTTCAGCGAGATCATGGAAGTGGAAGACATCGTAGAATCAAAAAAGGTATGTACCAAATTTTTCCACCTCTTTTATTCTACCTTAATTGCCTTCTATACTCACCAATAATGCCCTAAATATATATACCCCTCTTGAGTATTGATAGCCAATGTATTTAAATAAGGGACACTCCTAAACAAAAAAAGGCTATAATAGCCATAATTATAATAATACACTTATCAAAATAATAATAATAAATAAAAATATATTTTATTGTAAATGCCTGTTTTATTTCAATTTAGATGTACATTTAAAACAAAAAAATGATTTATTTTTAATAGAACAAAATTTATAAAGATACTATACATATTTACTTAATATAAATAATTTATCATCAATGAGACAAGTGAAATTGCCTATTTCTATATCTATATTGCTATATTGCTCTCTTTTGTGCGTTTTATAAATCCAGTCTTTAACAATGATTCATACTTAAGAATTTGAAAGCTAAAAAAATTACCGTATTTACTCAACTATAACTCGCACTTTTTCCCCAAAATGAAAGCTAAAAAATCATGGTGCAAGATATATGCGAGGATTTTCGGAAACTAATGTTTTCAGAAAAAAAAACTGAAAACGGGTATGACCTACCATCTATTCTCCATCACTACTTCTGTCCTCGAGAGTGGTTTCCTCGTGTGCAATCAAAGTTATCTACCCAAATAGAGTCAACTTCTTTCGCATCATATCAAGCAAAAATTACCAGTAATTTAAGACTTGACATATGTAATGAACAATACTTGACAAATTACTAATGAGAAGTGAAAGATGTGCACGATTGTAGGCCAGCAGAGAAAAAGCAACTATTAAGAAATGCATATGATTGGTGCGATATTAACAAAAGATCGCGCAACCCAAACAAAACAAGCTGACAATTGAATTGAAATACTAATTCTCTTAAACCGATTTCCATAATATCTGAAATGCATTCACTATATATTTCTTAGTTTTAACACATTCATGATGAGGATAGTGTCAAGTAAAACCACATGTTGCACCTGCAACATGTGGTTTGCCTCAGTCTATACAGCAATTTCTGTTAGAGGGAAGATGTGATTATTAGTTAATGTTTATATATTCTCAGTTGTCTCTTATTACACTATTTGTTGAGAAATATATTACACAGTCTGCAAATGTCTGTGAACCTTATTCAGTGACATGATAAAACTAATTGCTTTTCGTGTTTTTGCAGTATAGTTGCTGTTGTGGAGGGCGTATTGTTTACTGCAGGGAGTAAACAATACTGTTTACTGCAGGGAGTAAAATGTGCAAGTCGGGGGCGATAGTGATTCGCAATTTGAGTAGGAGAATTCATTGATAATATAATTTAATATATATATATATAGGCTATAAAAGTTTATGAAATTCACATCGTATGGTACTTTATGGGTTGTTTCCTTAAGTATCTAATAAGTGGGTTCTAAAATGTTTAGTTTTAGTATGCAGGACAGTAATTTTTTTTATTAATAAAATATAATAAGCACATATTTAGCTGTCAATGGGAATGGCACCTTTTTTATTTCCTTAACTAAATGCTGTATTTTTGTAAAATATCATGTTGCCATAATACGGATGAACGAGCGCCCTTATTAAGCAGTGCCGTTAGGCAGGCTGCCTCTATGCTACACCCTGTCGATGGTATGACTTCACGGTCTGTCTTAAACTAACAATTTCCAATAAAAATATAATAAACAATCGAGAATATTTATACAATTTTCGCTGAGTCGATGCATACACTGTGAAATAAAATCTGTGGTAATATTGATAACGTTTCACTTCAAACAAATTAGAAAAAACTGGTGATATATTAAGTTAAAAATGTTGTCAGATTATTTAGAGTTCATAATAATTTGAGTGATTTAAAATTTCCTATTTATTGCATTAACTATAATTTGCAATTGTGATATTTATATAGTACAATATAATTGAAGAATAAGAAAATTTGTATATATATATATATATATATATATTTTATTTCCCGTCATGAAATGGCACCCCTATCTTCAAGCACCCTTGTGCGTTGTACAATCTGCACAACGGCATGCCTCAGCCCTGGTAGCAGGTACAAATGATTTGAAAGGAGACAAAATGGCTATGAGTGAGGATGTGAAGGAATTGCTTGAGGTAGCAAAAGAGAAGAGTGAGAGAGTTAGGATGGTGAGTCTGTTGCCGCGATATGACGGTGAAGAGTATAGGAGAGCCATAATTGCTAATGACTTTATGCGTGAAATTATGCATGACAAGTGGTGTGGAATTTGTGGATGTGTGAAGTGAGTTCGATGGGCGAAAGGATTTATATAAGATGGATGGTTTACATTTGAATGGATTTGGTGTACGGAGACGTGAAAAGGTGTTGTCGAATGTAGTGGAAGTGAATGTGCAGAATCAGGGAAACTAGAGTTATTAAGGGGAAAGGGAAGTAGATATGCAGATTTTAGGGAGACAGTTGAGTGTCTGAATGTGTGTAATATGCCCAAGTGAGTACGAAAGACCACGAATCAGAATGGGATAGTTAGTATAAGGCATTAAAATAGGAATGGGACAAATCAGCTTCTGCAATTCATGTATACTAATGCTAGAAGTATTAGGAACAAGAAGGAAGAATTTTTGGCCTTGGTTAGCACTTCCAGGCCACAGGTTATTGGCATTAGTGAAACATGGCTGACAGAAGATGATATAGAGTGCGAGTGGGATTGAATGTGAGGATATGGTGTGTTCAGGAGTGACAGGGAGAATAAAATGGGGGAGGAGTGCTATTGATGATAGCTGATGAGCTACAGCCAAGGAGAATAGAAGTGGAACTGCAGAATACAGAAAAGAGCACATTTGAGGTTATTTGGTGTAAGCTTGAAACTAACAGAACAAAATATACAGTTGGGTTCTGCTATAGACCAGGTGATGGAATAGATGGTGGAGATAGTATGCATAAGCAAATAGAAGAAATCAGTGGAAGGAGGGTAATTATTATGGGTGATTTCAACTATGATAACATTGACTAGAAGGAGGAGAGGACACATGGGAGGAAGGAAGGAATTGGATTTTATGCAGTTATTAAGGATTAACTATTTGCGACAGTATGTAATGGAAAATACTAGGGGTCAGAGAGTGCTTGACCTTGGGAATTTTATCTACCAAATATTTCAATAATAACAGAAACCGAATTTCGCGATTCTGAATAAACTAAATAACTTCGTAAAAGTTTTTCTCCATTTGCTAAAGTTCAATAATAGTATGAATTGGAAAACTTGAGGCCAGATTCATCTTTGGTAAATTCTTTATTAACTACTTGATGTGGACAATGCTCAACTAAACAATCTCTAACTTTGGTAGTTATATGATTCGGTCAAATACCTGGATCATTAACATTAAAATTTAAAGTAAAATTTGAAGTTTCGTGTTTCGCTTAATCGGAATCCAATATTTTTTCTGCTGCAACTTCTGTAGACAGTCCAGTCAGGTCAGTTTCATTTTCGCATGTAACATTTGTTTCTTCATAGTTATCTTATGTGCTCTCTTTTTCTGTAGTAGAGTACTTGCTTTGTCAAAACTTTCTGTTCTTCGTTTTTTTATGTGGTCCTGAAGTTAAAAATTTATTCAGCGATTAAGCCAATTTATGATCCAGTTACACTCATTGCAATTGTCTTTTCCTGTTTTGCACCAGATAACTTCTTTGGCTTTTTTTTCCCACATCTAGGGTTAACACACTTGGTTAGACTTTAAAGAAGAGCGTTAACAGTTGTCTACCAAAATGAATAATAATTTCTGAAAATTTCCCTTAAAGTTATCTTTTAACCCCTTAAGCGACTATTATTTTTAAGGTGAGTGGCCCAAGACTGACTATTTTTTTTATTAAAGAATTTGAATTTTCAGAGGTTTTGAATAATATATATGCTTACATTTTAGGTATTTTTTGAAAATTAACATGTAGAGATATTAGCCACTGATTGGTTTCTCAGTGATATTTATTTAATATTTTTTTATATTCTGGTAATTGTTTAATAATTCAGAAATTTCTAGAATATTAAAATTATTTATTAAAGAAATTAGTAAAAGGATCCCAACCCCAATGTCTTCCAACCAGAACAAGAACAAATATATAAATTAATCTCTTATTGAAAATTATTTATTTTCTAGACTTCTACCCAACATAAGATAAAAATCTTTTGTTTTCAAAATAAGATAATTAACTAAAATGAAACAATTTAACTGATTTTCAAACTTAGCAAAAACATAATAGACGTACTTACTTTACGTGAATAATAATCCAAATTCACAAAAATTTACTAAACAACAATAAATATATTTTATAAAACAAAAGGCAACCGCACACTGTACAGTACTGTAACGCACAAAATGAAATGCTGCAAAAATACACCAAAAAAAGTATCAAGAAAGGGCCAATTAGAGTATTCGTAAACAAACTTAGATCATCCAAAGAGTTTTATAGCTCATAAATAACCTATGTTTATTAATTCAATTTGACCCGCGGCAGCCTGATGCGCCGATAGTCTACCCCTCATATATACGGGATTTTTAGCTATGGTCCCTTAGCTGATTAATATGTTTATAATTTATAAACTATTATCTTTAAAATTTTATTTGTCTATCAAAAATCCAAAAATAAGTACACAAAATCAAAGTCAAATATTGTCCAAAGTCACTTAAACACAGAATACACAATACACACAATATATGTTTCACATTCATAATTGAAATGACGCTGAAAAAAAATGTAAGAAGAGCATATTTGGATAGACGAAATAGCATCTATCCAAATTCAAAGCAGAATTTAAGAAATCAAACATCGTAATATACACCTATCTTTCAAACCAAATATTTGGATAGATCAGTGTTTCTGAAACTTCAGATATCCACGTACCCCTTCTTTAATTTTCATTATTACCAAGTACCTTTTCAAAATATCCTTATCGAAATAATAATAATAATAATAAATAAAAATATATTTCATTGTAAATGTATGTTTTATTTGAATTTAGATGTACATTTAAACAAAAAAAATATGATTTTTTTAATAGAACAAAATTTATAAAGATACTATACATTTTTACTTAATATAAATAATTTATCATCAATGTGACAAGTGAAATTGCTTATATCTATATCTGCTATCTTGCTCTCTTTTGTGCGTTTTATAAATCCAGTCTTTAACCAATGATCCATACTTGAGAATTTGAAAGCTAAAGGAGAGTGTGTTTCAGATACTGAGTACTCTGGACGTCAGTAAAGCTGTGGGACTGGATGGTATTTCACCACGAGTTTTGAGAGAATGTGCTAGGGAATTGACAGTGCCTTTAACATGGCTTTTCAATGAAAGTCTGGCTTTGGCAAAGGTGCCCAGGGAATGGAAGGAAGGTAACATAGTGCCATTGCATAAGGGTGGTAACAGACTGGAAGTGTCTAATTATAGGCCAGTCTGTGTGTCATCAGTAGTTGTTAAGATCTTGGAGAAAGTAGTGAGGGACCGTATACAGCATTGGGCAGATGAGGGTAATGTTATCTGTGAGAATCAACATGGATTTGTGAAAGGACGCTCTTGTTTTAGCAATATGCTAGCCTTTTATAATAAAGTTTCAAGAACATTAGATGAGGGAAAGGCATATACTGCAATTTTCTTAGACTTGGCGAAGGCATTTGACAGGGTGCCACATGATAAGCTGATATTTAAGTTGCAGCACATGGGTCTGGATGTCAGATTGGTCAACTGGATTCAGGATTGGCTGTCTGATAGGTATCAGAGAGTTGTGTATGGTGGAGCAGTTTCCAGGAGGCAGAGGGTTACAAGTGAGGTCCCACAGGGCTCAGTACTAGGACCTATATTGTTTAACCTTTATATCAATGACATAGCCAGTGGATTGCAGGGGGATATTCAGTTGTTTGCAGATGATGCGAAGCTGGGAAGGATTATTAGTAATAGTGCAGATGTGGTAGCTCTGCAAGAGGATTTAAATAAGCTAGATAGATGGGCAAATGAATGGGGGTGTCAGTTTAATGCAGCAACATGTAAGGTCTTGAGGTTTGGGAAACATCGATGGGATGCTGCATACTCTATGGGAGGAGTTATACTGGAGGAAGTAGGGGAGAGAAGATATCTGGGATTGATGATTGACAGAAACCTGAAGTTTAGGGGACATATTGCAAAGGTGGTGAAGGTAACACAGAGGATTGCTGCTATTATGAGAAGGACACTGACCTGCAGAGATAAGAGGGTTATCATTCCGTTGTATAAGTCTCTGATCAGACCACACTTGGACTATTGTTCTCAGATTTGGTCCACAGGATTTGAAGGGGATAAATTAACTGTGGAAAGGATACAAAGACGGATGACAAAGATGGTTTCAGGGCTGTACAAGGATAGTTATGAGGATCGGCTGAGAGAATGTGGACTGCAGAGTTTGGTGGATAGAAGAAGGAAAGGTGATATGATTGAGACTTTTAAACTGTTGAGAGGTGGTTACAGGGTTGACACTGGGGAGTTCTTTCGCTTGGTTGAACAGCAGAAAGGAGTGATGACAAGAGGCCATCCCTGGAAGTTACGAAAGGAAACTGTGAGCAAGAGGGTAAGGAGTGGTTTCTTTGTGTGGAGGGTGGTTGAGCCGTGGAATGCATTGCCTGATGGAGTGGTGGGAGCAAGAACGGTCAGTGAGTTTAAAGAGTGGTATGATAGACTTTGTGTTTCTCAGGGGGGGGGACCTCCCCTCGATGAGTCTTGACAGACTTTATGTCTTAGGAAGGATCTCCCTCGATGAGTCTTTTGACTCCTTGGAGGCCTGAATAATAATAATAATAAAAAAATTACCGTATTTACTCGACTATAACTCACTTTTTTCCCAAAATTAAAGCTAAAAAATCGTGGTGCGAGATATATGTGGTGATTTTTGGAAACTAAAGTTTTTCATAAAAAAAAAATGAAAATGAGTATGACTTACCAAGAGGCTTCTATTCTCCATCACTTCTTCTGTCCTCGAGAGTAGTTTCCTTGTGTGCAATCAAAGTTATCTACCCAAATAGTCATCTTCTTTCCCATTATATCAAGCAAAAATTACCAGTAATTTAAGACTTGAGATACGTAATGAACAATCCTTGACAAATTACTAATGAGAAGTGAAAGATGTGCACGATTGTAGGTCAGTAGAGAAAAAGCAACTATTAAGAAGTGCATATGATTGGTGCGGTATTAACAAAAGATTGTGCAACCTAAACAAAACAAGCTGACAACTGAATTGAAATGCTAATTCTCTTAAACCGATTTCCATAATATCTGAAATGCATTTACTATATATTTCTTACTTTTAAAAGGTTCATCACGGGGTAGTGTCAAGCAAAACCGTATGTTGCACCTGCAACATGTGGTTTTCTTCAGTCTATACACCAGTTTCTGTTGGAGAGGAGATGTGATTATTAGTTAGTGCTTATATATTCCCATTTGTCTCTAATTGCACTATTTTTTGAGAAATATATTACACAGTCTGCAAATGTCTGTGAACCTTATTCAGTGACATTATAAAACTAATTTTTTCCATGTTTCTGCAGTATAGTTGCTGTTGTGGAGGGTGTATTCTTTACTGCAGGGAGCGAATACTCACTCCCTGCAGTAAACAACATTTTCTGTTCCTTGCAGAAAATATATATATATATAGACTATAAAAGTTTATGAAATTCACATCGTATGATACTTTATGGGTTGTTTCCTTAACCCTTCAGAAGTCGCATGAACATTTTAGGAATCAATGGTCGTGCACGGACTGTCATTCCGCACTCTTTTTTTTACAAAATTGAAGGTGTTTTGAATAATAAGAAATAAGCATATTGTAGAAAAAAGATTATTTATTCAAATTACAACTTTGTAAGAGAAAACAAAATAAAAAAAAACAATTAAATGTCTGAAATAGAACTGCATATGCTACATGCTACATGTGCAATAAATGTGTAGAACTGGATTAACATAAATAAATAGAATAAATAGATATATATGTATATAAAAATATATTTCCTGTGTAAATATATAAGCCTGTATGTAAAAATATAAATAATTTACAAGTACTTACCAATTTTAAAAATTTTGATGACTGCTATAACACTAAGGGGCGCTTGGGATCTGTGACTGCGCAGTGTCTCAGTGGGAACAATTGTTATCGCATCAACGTAATATTCTACATTAACATATCTCCTGCCTATATACGAAGCTACATAAACGCACAACCGGATTTAATCAGCTGCTTTAGAAATATACGCAAAAATGCAAACATGCGTACTCCCAGTCCGTGCATGTCCTCTGTAGGGTTAAGTATCTAATAAGTGGGTTCTAAAATGTTTAGTTTTAGTATGTATGACTGTAATTTTTTAATTTTTTCAATGGGAAGTGGTGAATTTTTTAATTTGGTAAACTAAACACTGTATTTTTGTAAAATATCTTTTTGCCATAATACGTCTGAACGAGCGCCGTTATTAAGCAGCGCCATGAGACAGGCTGATTCTATGCTACACCCTGTCGACGGTACTGGGCAAAGCACAACATAAGAATGAATTCATGGTCTGTCTTGAACTAACAATTTCCACTAAAATTATAATAAATAATTGTGAAGATTTATACAGTTTTTGCTGGGTCGATGCTTACTCTGTGAAATAAAATCTATGGTAATATTGATAATGTTTCACTTCAAACAAATTATAAAAATCTAGTGATGTATTAAGTTAAAAATGTTGTTAGATTATTAAGAATTCATAATAATTTGACTGATTTAAAATTTCATTTTTATTGCATTAACTATAATTTGTAATTGTGATATTTATATAGTACGATATAATTCAAGAATAAAAAAATTTATATATATATATATTTTTTTAATTATTATTTCTTGTTTTGAAATGGCGCCTCTATCTTCAAGCGCCCTTGTGCTGTGCACAACCACACGGCTCGGCCCTGTTTCATTTGAATCATGTATGGTTTCTGTTTTTAAATCAGTGCATTTCTGCTAGTGTTACATAGTATGGGAATCTTGTATTGAAGAAAATTTGAAGCTCAGTTGATAGTTATTTTCCACTTTATTTATTTTTAGCTATTTTGGTTTAAATCAAATTTTTGCCAATACCATATAATAATCAGAGTTTAATTCGAAGCCTCAATATGCTCTTACATATAGGATTAAATCAGCTAATTTAAAATTTGCAATAATGTAGTCAATAACTGACTTACTATCTTCTGGTAAGTCAATAGACTACATATATTTATGTATTTCTTTATTTTTAAATGCTAACGCTAAGTTCATTATTCTCGCATCATTATAAATGACAAAAAGAGAAGTAGATGAGGGAAAGGCATATTCTGCCATTTTCTTGGACTCTGATAGGGCGCCACATGATAAGCTGATATTCAAGTTGCAGTACATGGGACTGGTTGTCAAGTTGATCAACTGGATTCAGGATTGGCTGTCCGATAGGTATCAAAGAGTTGTGTATGGTGGGGCAGTTTCGAGGAGGTATAGGATTACGGGGGGGGGGGTCCCACATGGATCAGTACTGGCACCTATATTGTTTAACCTTTATATCAATGACATTGTCAGTGGATTGCAGGGGGATATTCAGTTGTTTGCAGATGATGCGAAGCTGAGAAGGGTTATTAGTAATAGTGCAGATGTGGTATAGTATGCCCACAGATACGGACCCTTAAACACTTCTGCACATGGAGAATCCATTCTGATAATAGGGTAATCAATCCATATTGTGGAATGAGTGTTTATTATTACACACCGGAAAATTAACTTCTCTTTTATGATCATTGTAGTTTTTAAAGTGGTAACCATTTTGCTTGTATAACAGTTGGAAAATTTTACATATAAAGCACGTGATTTCGCGTGTTGGTGACCAATTCGTACCTCGTCTTATTTCTTTCTCCCCTTCAACATGAATTGACCCTTCTTGGCACTGAGCCAATGACAGCTCTCTAAAGTGTGGGCGTACTATAGCCCTGCAAGAGGATTTGAGTAAGCTAGACAGATGGGTAAATGAACGGGGGGGGGGGGGGTGTCAGTTTAATACAGCAAAATGTAAGGTCTTTAGGTTTGGGACACATCGATGGGACGCTGCATACTCTATTAGAGGAGCTATACTGAAGGAAGTAGGAGAGACAAGAGATCTACAGTTGATGATTGATAGAAACCTGAAATTTACGGGACATATTGCAAAGGTAGTGAAGGTAACACAGAGGATTGCTGAAATAATGAGAAGGATGCTGACTTGCAGAGATAAAAGAGTTATCATTCCATTCTGTAAGACCATGATCAGACCACAGTTAGACTATTGTTCTTAGATTTGGTTCCTCAGGATTTGAAGGGGATAAAGTAACTGTGGAAAGGGTACAAAGTCAGATAACAAAGATGGTTTCAGGACTGTACAATGTTAGTTATGAGGATCGGCTATGGTAATGTGAACTACAGAGTCTGGTGGATAGAAGGAGAGGTGATATGATTGAGACTTTTAAACTGTTGAGAGGTGGTTACAGGGTTGACACTGGGGAGTTCTTTCGTTTGGTTGAACAGCGGGAAGGAGGAGTGATGATAAGGGGCCATCCCTGGAAGTTACAAAAGGAAACTGTGAGCAAGAGGGTGAGGAGTGGTTTCTTTGCATGGAATGCATTGCCTGATAGAGTGGTGAGAGCGAGAACGGTCAATGAGTTGAAGGAGTGGTATGATAGACTTTGTGTTTCCTAGGAGGGACCTCTCACGATGAGTCTTGATAGACTTTATGTTTCTTAGGAAGGACCTCCCGCGATGAGTCTTTTGACTCAATGGAAGCCTGAATAATAAATAATAATAATAATAATAATAATAATAATAATAATAATAATAATTTGTATCCATTTTGATTACACAGATCTTCACCAAATACTCTTATGTTTGTTTTTATTTTTGTTTCCTATTCTGGCATTTAAATCTCCTGCAAGTAGTAAATAATCTATTTTATTTGTTTTATCTGACTTTCTGCAGTCTTTGTAAAAGGTTTTACTGTTTTCTTTCCCTCTTCTGGTGCATATACCCTTATTATTGTCATGTGACCTCTTAATATTTTGAGTCTAATTTCTGTTAGTCTTTCAGTCCAGTAGTTATAATATACAATACTATTCTTCATAGGTTTATGTATCATTATACTCTGGAAAGTAAATACTTTTTTCTAATGTTAAAAGGGTTATGTGCAATATTTGAACACTATATTCCTTTCATTGTATAACTTTACTAAAATTGAAATCCTTTTATTTCTTTAATATCTTACAACCTGGCATTAACTTCTTGTCTATAATAGCATAGTTTTCTTTAGCATTTGCGTCTAGTTTTGAATACATTTTATCTCATGTCACTAATAAACCTGTCACTTTATTATAAAAGGCAGTCACATTACTAAAACAAAAGCACTCCTTAACAACTCTATGCTGACTCTCACAGATAACTATCCTCATCTGCCCAATGTGGTATAAATGATCCCTCACTAATTTCTCCAAAATTTTAGTACTTCCAGTCTGCTACCACCCTTATGCAATGGCACTATCTTACTCTCCTTCCAGTCCTTGGGTACCTTTCCCATGGCCAGACCTTCACTGTAAAACCAGGTCAATGGATCCGTCAGTTCTTAATACATTCTCTCAGAACCAGGGGCGAATGCTGGTCTTGAAATTCACACTTGCTCTTGTTATCATTCAGGCAGTGATTGAAATCTGATTATCGGAATAATGAATTACAGGGAACCCTCGTATAACACGGATGTTAAGTTCCATAGAAATGCTGCATTATATAAATCGCATTATGCGAGACTCAAATCACATACAAAAAGTAGGGTTATGTTCCGAAATCGGTTTATTTTTAAAAAAATTATATAAACAACAATGACATATCCAACAAAAATATATTTTTATTTAATTCAGGTAATTCATGTAAGTTTAGAAAACATAAAATATGAAACAAATTATAAAAATTACAAATTGTAATTAAGCTTCATTGCACGTAATGCATAAATATTTTAGGCAAAATAAAAATAAGTGCATATTTTAATCTTTCATAGCACGAGGATTTGAGGATCGGTTAATAAACATTACTTTTGTCATGAAATCACCTGATACATTATTACAAAACAGTAGAGTAATTCTGTCTTTGGAAACTTTGAATCCAGGAGCTGATCTTTCATTTTTCGAAATATAGGCATTTTTTTCCAATATAACCCTGATTCATCAGCATTGAACACCTGGTCTGTATTATAAATGTTTATAAATTTTGAGAGATTTTTGTTTAATAAGATTTCCATCCAAAGGAATTTTCTTTTGAGTGCATCTTCTTTCCAAATCATTAGAGATTTCTTCATTTTTCTCTTAGAAAATTGTGTACACGAGCAACGAGCTTTGCACTTACCATTGACCCAGCAATAAACACCTTCTCGGATTTTATGTTCATTGTGCTTGATTGTTTGAATTGTTGATTCATTTAAATTCAAAGTCCTTACAACAACTGGTTTTTCTCCATTTTTCAACCGATCCATGATTTTAATTTTTTTCTTCGAGACGAATTTTCTTTTCAATATTCATTTTTTCCCCTTTCAATGCAATTCGTGGCCATTACTATAAAAATAATTTTTTTACATAAAAAAGCATTACATATTAATTATGTATGTAACTCGTGTTAAAGATACCAAGCAATTTTAAACCTGGTTTTACTCCATTAAAAATACTTTCTACTTTCTACATGTATGTAACTCACCAAAAAATAAAGTGCTCAGCTTGAGATAACACACTTATGTATTTTATTGAGCTTTCCTGGCAGAAAACGAAGACAATTTTCAACAATAAACACTTTATACGGTAAACAATTGACATACATGCATGCTAAAGAGCGTTTCCCCTAATATAAATTCGCTACTTATAACTACCTGTGCAACATGGGCAGACACAAATTTAACGAAGATAAAATTTGATTTTTAAGTCGCATAGTGAAAAATATATGAAAAGATAAAGGGTTACTACAATTTCTAGATTGTGTTTTTGTCAAAACTGTGTTGTATAAGTACCACGTTGAACAAGGGTTACTACAATTTGTAGACCACGTTATATTGAAACTGCTTTGTATAAGTACTGCGTTATACGAGGGTTACCTGTACTGACCATTTAAAACTATATATTTAGAAATTTATGTATATTTAATTATACAAATACAACATTTATTTTACAAATGATATTCTATATTTTTCAATTTAGTTACTTGAATACAAATTTACTATTTCTAGATATACACAATTTCTAGATATACACAAAGCCTTTGACTCTGTATCACATGAAATTTTAATAAAAAAATTAGAAGTCAGGAATATGAGGTACTGCCCTAAACTGGTTCAAAAATTACTTAAATGCCAGATCACAAATTGTAAAAATAAGCAACAGCTATCTTCTTCTTCTTATTGTGCTATCTTCTATCGAAGGTCAGCGACCATCTTGGCGAACAAACTGTGCTCTTGTGCTAATCTGAGCAGTTGTGCACTGCTCTTTCCTGTCCACATCTTGATGATGTCAAACCATGATATTCTTTTTCTTCCTCTAGTTCCTTTGCCATCAATTCTTCCTACCAAAATAGTTTGTAGAAGTTGGTATTTGCTGTTTCTCATGATGTGGCCAAGATATGATGCTTTTTGTTTCTTGATTATTTGTACAAGATGTTTAGCTTTATCCAGTGGCGCACTCAGGATTTAATCTTGGAGGGGGCCGAGCGCTCAGAATTTAACCTTTTGGGGGGGGGGGGGCGAGTTGAGTAGACGTTTTGCGAATACACACTACACATCGCATATGACCTATAACTCAGCATCTGCAGTGATCGCTAATTCATAAGTAGCACACAACATAAATAAAAAAATGAATTTTAATTAGGAAAAGATTTTTGGAAATTTTTCTAGGGTTTTTTCCTTTTCTTTGGGGAATGCCTGGGCCCCTTGGCCTCCCCTCTGGGTGCGCCACTGGCTTTGTCAATGGATTTTAAGACATCTTCATTGGTAATTTTTTCTGTCCATGATATCTTTAGCATTCTTCTGTATAGCCACATCTCAAAGGCTTCGATTTTCTTGATGGTTGTCGCTTCAATATCCATGTTTTAACTCCATAGAGCAGAATAGACCACACGTAGCATTTCAGCAGTCAGCATCTGACTTCTGACTTCCATGTTTAGGTCTTTATTGCAGAATAGTGTTCTCATTTTCATGAAGGACTGCCGTGCAACTTCAATCCTTGTCTTTATATCTATTTCTGGATCCCACCATTCATTAAGCCAGCAACCAAGATATTTATATCTTGACACTTGATCAATATTTTTCTCATTGAATGTCAGTTTCATTGATGAGGCTGGATGTTTGCTGATGATCATGTATTTTGTCTTGTTGATGTTTATATTTATTCCCATTCTTTGGCTTTCTATGTATACTCTGTCAATGAGTTTTTGGAGATCCATAATATTATCTGCAATTAGCATGGTGTCATCTGCATATCGTAGGTTGTTAACAATCTTTCCATTTATTGTGATTCCCTCTGGACATTCTTCCAATGCTTTTTTAAGCATTGGAAGCTATAGCAGATGCTAAACAGTAGATTGTGTGCTGTACCACAAGGGTCTTGGAACCAATTTTATTTAATATTTATATCAATGGCTTCTCCAATCTTAAACTAAACGAAGTAAAATAAATACTTTTGCAGATGATACAGTATTAATTTTCTCTACAGACACAGCTGAACAAATGAAAACCATAGTGAATGCTGATCTTTTGAAAGTAACAAATTGGTTCTAGTCAAACAAACTCAGTCTGAATGCCTCAAAAACTAAATATGTAAATTTTAACTTGCAAAATACAACTGGCAAAATGAACTTCACTGCACAATTAATTTTGCATGATTGGAGTTTCAGGACAAATTCAAATTGCAATTGCAAGAAAATAGAAAAAGTCAGTTATTACTTGGGATTATTTTTAATCCCAAGTAATAACTTACTTGGGATTAAAAATTAATAGTAGTTTAAGCTGGAAACTGCATATTACTGATGTCGTAAATAAAGTAAGGATTATGTTAAACAGACTTTACTACCTAAACAGATTCTTAAATTCAAATATGCTAAAAATATTATATTCTGCCTGGATTCAAAGCGCACTACAATATGGTATATTAAGTTGGGGAGGAATCTATCGCACTACGCTGAAACCTTTAGTCTCGACTCAGCATAAAGTAATTAAAATCTTAACTAGAAACAAATATAAGGATACTGCAACGTGTAATAAAGACACCATACTAAACATACTATCCCTTAGATATTTATATGTCTATAGGGTACTATTATTCATAAAAAACGACAACGTATACGTAAATATCAAACAAGATGCTTTCCTTAGTAGACATAAGAGCCTAAAATATATAGTTCCAAAAGCAAATAAAGAAGCAATATAAGAAATGAAACTAACCCAAACAAATACAAAACTCTAATCAAAGAGTATTTATTTTCCCATAGAAATGAGGAATCTCTGTTCAAAATAATTGTATAAATTATTGCTTTTTAGCATATTTATATTCAAAGATCATAAAAATTTTAATGCTATTTAACTGCTTTATTTTGTTCCTAATTAATTGTTATGCAACTTTCTCTGTACATATTAGCATGTCTCCTGTGATTTTATTATGTAATTATATTATAATAATATGTAATATGTATATTATATGAATGTACATATATGTATATAATGAAAACGAATTAATAAATTTTTGTAACTTTATGCATATAACCTGGATGAGCTGTTGCTTTTAGGTTACACATATGATTGTTCAACATTTTGTACTATTATAGGAAGCTCACAAATAAATTTTACTAGTTAAAAAAAAAAAAAAAATTCTACCCTACAGTTCTTCTTTATGAACTAGTCAATAATATTGTGATAAAAAGTTGGTTGTAACTTAATTTTCCCAAGCAACACGCACACTTGTAAAAGCTGCTGAAGCTCACTGGCTAGAGCTACGTTGACTGCACATGGCCTATGGTTTAAGCAACAGAGTGAGATGCGTGAAATGACTATGCACGCGCATGAAATCACAGTGCTGCTGTGAGGACCTGTAAGCTCTAAGCTCCTACAAGCCAAGGTAGCTTTGACTAAACGAGCAAGCATCGGCTTCGATACACAATGCAAAGCTCAATTATTGCCACTCAAACTTAAGACGTCTTCTATCTACAAAAATGAAAGCCTAAATGGAATGCTTATAAATGCATGCTATTCTCTCTCTATGTTCATTGGGTATCTACAGATGCCGTATGGTCACTCTGATGCTCGGTGATGTTCCACACCCGGCCTCGCCATGTAGTCCTGTTTGCTTTTCTGGCAGCCTCAACTCTCTGAAGATCAGTCACTCCACACATGCCATCCATCCATCTCATTGATGGTCTACCCCTTCCTCTTTTACCAGGAACTTTACCTTCTATTACTGTTCTGAGAAGTCCTCCTTCCATCCTTTCTATGTGTCCAAAATATTTTAACTTTCTTCTGTCAATATCCTTAAGGAGCCTTCAAGTTCTACTATTCTTTTCTAACACCCATTCATTTGTATGCCTTTCAGTATATGGTATCCTCAACAGCCTTCTGTAACACCACATCTCAAAAGCAGATATCTGTTTCTTATCTGACTTCTTTAGGTTCCAAGTCTCGCATCCATAAGTCACTGTTGGAAAAACAACTGCATCTAAAATCCTCAACTTTGTTCCCATGGAGATAGATCCATCCTTCCAGATTTTAGACAGGTCTCTGACTGTTGTTTTAGCCATTCCTAACCTTTTTCTGACATCTTCTGAACAGCAATTCTTCACATTAATAATGGATCCCGGGTACTCAAACTTGCTGACTTCCTCAATTCTTTCTCCATTAAGGTACACTTGTTTCTCAAGAGCTTCTCTGTTTGTTTTTCCTTTGAGAACCATGATCTAGAATTGAGTTGAAGTCCTCTGTTATTACTGATCTTGTTAACTTTGTCAAGAATTAGTCCTAGTTCTTCCATGTCATTACAAAGGAGTACTGTATCATCAGCATACCTCAGATTACCGATCAATTTACCTCCTATCGTAATTCCTGTCTTGAGCTCATCCAATGCTTCACGCATGATGTCCTCTGCATATATACTAAACAAGTGAGGAGAAAGTAAACATCCTTGTCTCACTCCTTTTCCAACTTGAAGCCAGTCAATCAATCCAACACCTGTTCTTACTGTGGCTTCTTGCTCCTTATACAAGTTGGCTATCAACCTGATAGTGTGTTGAGGAAAACCCATTCTTTTCATTACTTCCCACAGTTTCACATGCTCAACACAGTCAAAAGCTTTAGAGTAGTCTTAGAAACACATCACCAGAGGGAGTCTAAATTCTTGCATTTATTAACAAAAAATGCCCTATGCCCTATCCCTCTAGTATTAAAACCTACTTCTCCAGGATGAAATACCTCAACAAAGTGTTCATTGAACAACTGCACTATGTCCTTTCTATTAGTCGCTGTATTCCCATTTATCAGTCTGCATTTATTAACAAATAAATATTACTTCTTTCTCAATTAATGAGCTTGCGCAGCAATCATGGAGAATTCGCCACTGCTCATTCATGCTCATCATGAACCATTGGTAAAATTCCATCCAGTCCCTTTATTGACATCCAAAATACACAGTATTTGAAACATGCTCTCCTCTCACTTCTACACTTCGAACATGCCCTATCCCTCTAGTATTAAAACCTACTTCTCCAGGATGAAATACCTCAACAAAGTGTTCATTGAACAACTGCACTATGTCCTTTCTATTAGTCATTGTATTCCCATTTTTATCAAATAATGACATTCTTCCACAATTATTTTTCCTCCTACTGGTGACATAGCTAAAAAATTCCTTAGGAATTTTTCTTTTGATCTCAGGGTCAATCTTCTCATATTCCAGTTTTGCCTTCCTTACCATACTAGTCACTCTCCTAGCCTGAATCTTATATTCTTCATGCATCTGCTCTTCACCCATCTCGTTATATCTCTTCCATAACCTCCTTTTCAGATGTAGTTCCCATTTGATGCTGTTTGTCATCCACTTTACACCAAATTGTGTCCTCTTCTTCACTTGTGGTATACAAGTGAAGAAGAGGACACTTACTATTGCTTCTAATAAATATTCCTTCACAATTTCCTAAGCACTAATGGTATCTCGCCCTTCCAATTTCCCCCCCTCCGTGGAACTGACCACAAGCCGATATCGAAGACTATTATAATCACCTACCTTACAATTCCACTTACATTTCCTTTTTCTTTGATACTCCTGCATGTCTATTCAATTTCCAAGTCAAAACCACATGGTCGCTCTCTCCAAAAAATGCCCTATGCCCTATCCCTCAGGGGAAGAGATACTATCTCAGTTACAATCAGATCTTTTGATTATTATTATTATTATTATTATTATTATTATTATTATTATTATGTGACACCTCTAGGGAGTCTAAAGACTCATCGAGGGAGAGTGTTCCAACGGCATCGAACGATTGAACTCC
The DNA here is from genome assembly GCF_054136105.1 of Typopeltis vanoorti. Lineage (NCBI taxonomy): Eukaryota > Metazoa > Arthropoda > Arachnida > Uropygi > Thelyphonidae > Typopeltis > Typopeltis vanoorti. The sequence goes on along the minus strand of NC_143555.1, from coordinate 29,006,353 downwards.
TTCCAACTACTAACCGCACTCAAGCTTGCTTAACTTTTTGTGAGTCATTAGTAGCAGAGGCTCTAGGAATCAACCAATGATGTTATGACCAAATTTAAAACTCTTGAACCATGTGTTCCGTTCCTTCTACTACATGTTGCTTAAGACATTTGTCACTCAAGAATTCCAGAAATTGCATTCCCTTACTTACTATATGCAATTCCCTATTCCCAATTTACACTCTCTGTCCAAAAACAAACCGAACTTTTGATAGAAAATAAAAGACAGGCCAATTATAATTATTCATATAATTTATTTCAATCAATATACCCTCCCTCAGCTTCGATACAGTGTTTGGCATGGTCAATTAATTTGTTAAATGAGTTTTTTATATCGGTTTTTGGGATGCTGTTGAGGGTTGTGGTTACTGCCGCTTGAATGTTTTGAATGGTGTCGTATCGCTTTCCTTTCATTGGCAAATGAAGTCAGGGGAAGAGAAATAAGTCACAGTGTGATAAATCAGGTGAATACGGTGAGTGATCCAACACACAGACTTGGTTTTTGCTCAAAAACTGTCACAATGTTGGAACGATGAGATGGTGCATTATTGTGCAAAAGTGACCAGCTGCCTGCATCACGATATTCATGCCATACATGACGAATTCTCACTATCGGTCGCTTCAAACTTCGAGATAAAGCCCACCATTGATCGTTCACCATTGTCCACAAAGAATTCGTTCCAGGCGGAACGAATTCTTTGTGGACAATGCCTTAGAATCGTAGAAACAAATCAGCATTGTCTTTACTTTTGACTTCTCCAAGTGTCTTTTTTTTTTGGATGGCCCTCTTCTGGTGGTCTCTACTCAGCACTCTGGCGGTTTGTTTCGGGCTCATACTCAAATCACCACGTTTCATCAACAGTAACGATCGTTTCAAGGAAGTTTGAGTCTTTACGAAAGTTTTAATAAGGTCCTTGCAGTGTTCAATTCAATACATTTTTTGGGTGTCAGTCAACTTGTGGAGAATAAATCGCGAATTCAATTTATGAAGGCCCAAACTCTCGGTCAAAATGTTGTGCACAGTTGAATTTGGAATCTCCAATTCATCTTCAATCAATCTCATGGATAATTTCGGGTTTTCTTTGATGAAATCACACTTTTTGATGTTAACTTCGCTCGGTCCAGTTTTTGGATGGCCCGGCTTTTCGTCGTCCTCAGGCATCTCACGACCACTTTGAAATCGCTTAAACCACTCGTAAACTCGAGTACAGGATAAGCATTCATCACCGTATGCTTTTTGAAGCATTTCATGCGTTTTGGTAAAACTTTTACGAAGTTTAACACAAAAGTCAATTGCAGCTGTCTGTTTGAAACTCATTTTCCAACCATTCATCAAAACGCACTGTTATTACTCTTGACAGTATAACTGGCTTCTAATGAAACAAATATCATAAACAGTTGACACAACACTAATGAAGGTTGCCACTTTCGACAACAAAAAGATACAACAGGTTGCGCCACTAGTTTCTATTTTCGAAGAGTTCGGTTTCCTTTTTGGACAGGGTGTATTCTGCTGTAGTTAAAATCTATCATTACAATAGCTCTTTTTTGCACTTGCCAAGCTCAACTGCCTAAACATCTGCTCTTCACCCTCTATGCTCCCTGGCTTATATTGATAGTAACACCCCACTAAATATCCTGTCCTCCCACCTCACACTATGTGCTTTCAAAACCATTAGTGCGAGTGCTCTCCAAATCCTCCATTCTGAGATGATATAACTCATCACTTATCATAAGGAGTACTCTATAAGCATTGCCCTTCCTATCCTGTTGAAAAATGCTATATCCTGCTACTTCTATTCCTGTCAATATATTGTCTCCTGTAAAAAATGATCCTAATAATCTTTGTACAGTCTGATGCTTTACAAAGATTATTAGTTTATTATTATTCATTGTCACTGTTTCTATAGCTATCATTATGCTCTCCAGTCTCCACTAGTTTAGCGTTACATAATGTATTCTCCCTTCTCCCAGGTGACTATTGCGACAAGAGGCCACCCCTGATACCATCCACCCTGATAATTCTGGTTTCCTGCATTAACACACTGACTTGTTTGGAGAACAACTCTCTGTCCAGATGGCTATGTCCTTCCTCATTCAAATGTCTCTCACATACAGTTTCTTTCTGTCCTCAAATGCCCTCCAACCATCTACGTAATCCAAGCCTCTCTCTCTCTCTCTCTCTCTCTCTCTCTCTCTCTCTCTTTTGACACATTCTGGCTATTATACTATTCATTATTGATGCTCTTCTCTGCAGCTCAATCATGAACCTCCGATCTCTTGCCACCCGATTTACACTGTCTCTCAAGTTGTTTGTGCTCACTATCACAATCATCTCATCCACCCTTTCACCTCGCTTAATTGCCATAGTCACACTATCTATCATTCCTCCAAGACAACACTTCTCTGGCATTCTGTCTTGTACACCACGGATCATTGAGTGTCCATACATCACACCTCTTACCACTCTCTTTCTTTCTTGCTCACCTGCATCCCTTACTCTCTGTCTGCTAACGCTTTTGTTCTCTGTTCTCCCATGTACCTACCATCCTACCATCCCTGGTTCCTGCAATGTTTCGCCTTTCCTCTCATTCCCTCTCTTTCACTGGTTCTCCTATTCTCTCCATTCTATTCATTCCCATAACCCTCTCTCACTCTTACTCACTTTGCATTCATTGTTTTCAGTCTTGTAATTTCTTCTTTCATGCTTCTTAACTCATTCCTGATACATTCCACTTCTTCTTTCAGCACAACTATCTCTCTGCATGCTAACTAACTACTGCAACATTCATCCCCCCAATCAACACCATCCTTAAAAGCTTCACAATCTTTCAAACCTTCCTACTTTTATATTTTCATTCACATTTCACTCATTTCCCTCACTCTCAATCACACTGCTTGTCTCTCTTGGTCAGTATTCACCTGTTTCTGACATAACTCTGCTGAGGTCCATTATGCTAATTTCTAAATCACAAAGTTCTTCCCATTTTCTACATTTTACACAGACATGCACTTGCCAATCTCTCACCTGCCACATTTCTAACTGAGAGGATGTGTACATACTACAATCACCACATACTACAAAATCCCATAGTATGCTATGCAAAATCCACGAAATCCACCCCCATTTAAAGGACTACATTTTGCAAATATCCTCCAACCAAATAATGGTGGTAGGCACTGAGTTGTGTCTACCACCATTATTTAAACACTGCACAAAGAATACTACAAACTACTGAAATATTATGTTTACGTACAAATTATAAAAAACTTGATTGTGTAGAAGAAAAATCTCATGATAAGAATGAAGAGGAATTTATTGAATTGTTATGACACAACTTTCTCAACCAGCATGTGAAAGAAAGAACTCTAGGTCAAAGAGTGTTAGATTTGTTCATACCATCAGAATGGGTGTGGGGGGGGGTCCTCTGTTATATGACTATTTTACCACCAGTTGGTGACAGTGATCATGCCATGCTTTCTTGGGAAGTATCTAATTATATTGATGTTCCCATTAGAACAGGTTACATGCAGAACAACTAAGCTGGAAATTATGAACAGCTTAGGAGAATGCCATCTTTGGTCCCATGGTATCATATAACAGTCACTGAATGAGAAAAATGTTGGCAGCGCATGGGAATCTTCAAAAAAGTGCTTAAATGAGGAAGTATCTGAATGTATCCCTAGTATTCAAAGAATAAAGAGGTTGGGAATGAAGTGAATGTGCAACCTTATTAAGCAAGAATCCATAAGAAGATGATGTGAAAAGAATATTGGGAGAACAAAAGTGAGAGGAGTTATGAAATATATAATGATCAGGCCAGAAAAGTAATGCGTATTGTGAGGAAAACTAAATCAGAGTATGAAAAGAAATTGGCCATGCAGGCTAAGGCAATCCAAAAGAATTTTATCGTTATGCAGCAAGTAAAAGAAAGAATGAATGTGGAAGAATAACTTTATTGAATACAGATGGTACTCGAGTGTTGGAAGCTAATGAGATTGTTCAGTTAATGAGTGCTCACTTTGCTAAGATATATCAACCAGGTGTATGTAACATGGTGCACAGTGCTACTGCTATGTTCGATAAATATTTAGTGGTTCATGAAAATGAGGTTGAAAACCTGTTACATAACCTGGATAAGAATTTGTCAATAGGGACAGATGAAATATCAGCATATTTGCTAAAGGAATGCTCAACCAAATTGGCAAGGCCTTTCACTAGGTCTAACTACCGACCTATCAGTACATCTGGTGTGGTAGTGAAGATTTTAGACAAGTTGGTAAGAACTCGCACACAGAAATGGGTAGACAAATAAATATTCTGCAAGGAACAGCATGGGTTTACTAAAGGAAGGTCATGTTTTAGCAATTTGCTCATATTTTATAACAATGTTACAGCTGAGCTGGATAAAGAGAATGGATATACTATAATAGTGTTGGATTTCACTAACGCATTTGATAGGATACCACATGAAATTCTGTTGCATAAAGTGGAGAATACAGGATTGGAGTATGAATCTTGACTTGTCTGTCTGTCAACTGTCCACTGACCCATCAAAAAGTGGTATACAGTGGATGTGAATCTGCCAGATTTAAGGTTACCAGTGGTGTACCTCAGGGTTCAATCCTTAGGCCATTGTTGTTCAATTTATACATTAATGACATTAGGAAGGGTTTAACAAGAGATGTGCAATTGTTTGCCGATGATGCAAAGATAAGCATGGAAATCAGGGATGCTACAGATATCCAGCACTTCTAAATGATTTCAATAAGCTGGAAATTTGGGCAAACAAAAATATCTGTCAGTTTAATGTTAGTGAGTGTAAAGTTATGCACTTTAGTGTGATGAGATTTCCAGTGGCATATTATATTCAAGAAATTAGCGGGGTTATGTTCAAGAAACTTATGAAGCTAGGAATCTTGGCATAATGACAAATAGCAATATGAAGTTCAAAGCTCACATAGCAAAAGTAGCAAATACAACTCAGAAGTTAATTGTGATGTTGAAGCGAACCTTGACATGTATGGACAAGGAAGTCATTTTGCCTTCTTTCCTTCCTATAACACCTTGCATCTGGATTAATGTGCACAGAATTGGTCTCCTGGGTTCCATCTTATATTATTTTTTAGTTTGGTCTCATCTTATTACTAAGAAAGGAAAGTTGAAGTATAAGAAGAATAAATTTTAAGTACTGTACTTAAGTAAAACATGCAGGATAATATCTTAGTAGTGCAAGCAAAAGTACCATAACTGTTATTTGAGAGATTGATAAAAAAGATAATCAATGATTTCTTGTTGAAAATCCACTAAAATGCATTAGTACTTGTTCTTTCAACCAAACTGAAGTATTGTGATAGATTTTCACAATTAATAAAAATATAAAAAAGTAACTGGAATGCATAAAATTAGTATATATTCCATTTGTATATACAAATGGAATTGAATACAAACATAGTGCCAACTCTCACATTTAAAACAAAAGCATGAAATATAATGGTGGTGCTAGTATAGTTTGTTTGATCAAGTCACTACTATTGGAAGAAAAAATTATTATTCTCATTTTTTTTCTTCCTTGATCTCTAAGAGAAAGGTCTCATGGTCAGTTATTATATTGTGATATGTTATATCTTGGATGTCTGTGTGACTGCCTTATCGTTATATCTTTAATTGTCTTTACTCTAGCCTTACAGTTAACATAAATTTTTGTATCACTTAATATCAGATATGCGTTTGCCGACGAATTTATATTGATTAAAGTTAGTTGCCAGCCGGCAACTAAACTCTGTTACATTATCCAAGAATACTTAAAGAAAATGTAGGGATCATGAGGCATGCAGTCGTGGTCCCGATTCTTCTATCACTAATGGTTTCCCCTAAAATGCACGGTACGAAATTTTCCAAATGGTAGCTCAAATCCGCAGAAAGGATGACAAACTCATTTGGTTATATTTTAAGAAACACATTTATTATTGCACAAAGACTAGTATACATGTTAATCAAATCCTTAATCTTAAAAGAGTCTAGGTTCCCTTTATTTAATTAATCACAAACAAAACTTCTATACTATAGTCCCTTACTTGACATAAATTCCTCACTTCTAAACGTACATCTATTCTCAAACTCTTATAACTAAGTTACCTAATATTATCACACATGTAATATTTCATATATACACAAGACAACTCAATACTTTTGACATGAATTTCTCTAGGATAATACTTCTTAATCTTACTTAATCCCCCCTCCAAAATTTTAGTTAACAATTAGTTACGTTCTGACCATATAACATTACTGTTCTTAAATCACACAAACAGTTCGGACCTCGGCCTCCTGTTCGGCTGGAACCTAATATGCTTCCTTCTCAACTGTAGACAAAAGTGTCCAAATCGCAGACTGTTCCTATAACACTACACAGAAATAGCATGCTTCCTTAACTTCTGTTTCCCTACTCTTCGGTTACTTTAATTCAACATTTAACATAAGAAAATCTTCCGCTTACTATTCTTGCCTTGAACTGGATACTTTGATCGGCTTACTGTACCTTCACTGATGGTGGTCTTGCTATTCCTTTGTTTCCATACGAACCGAAAACACTCATACACAGATATTGTACACTGACGTTGATTTCATCAGTGGCTCTTTCTTCTTATGGACCTGAATACATTGTAGTTGCAGCCTTGGCCCACGTAGCACACATAGCAAGGGGGGGACGGCAAGCTCTACACAGCTCTCCGACAGGACTAGGTGCCGACGAAACCCAGAGACAAGAGAAAAAGAGAGCGATTCGAATTCCTGCCGAAACCTTTATACTCCAAAACAGCTCCCTCACGCGGTGGTGTCGTCACGCATACGGCGGCTGCCGATTGGACGCCGTGGCTACGAACTGCTTTTACATGGCTTAAAGTTTGCTCTAGCTTATACATATTTATTTGCCAATTTATACATGATTTTATATTTTAATTCATTTACAACTATTCTCTATTAAACTCATGGGTTATTTTAACACTGTTCAGAGCTTACACACTTGGGTATTTACATGCTCTTGGGACATTAGTCAGTACATTTCCCATCCAGAGGCATAAGCATGTCCTTATACTCTCCTTATGAGTAACTTAGTGTTGGGTGGGAAAAAGGGATGACTCATCATTTTTTTTTCGACACAACAGATAATATATAAGATTTGTATGCTTAATTTTATTTCTTCCCAAATTTAAAAAAAAAAAAAAAATGCAAATATTCTGTTTAAAATCAAAATGTACTGATTTAATTCAGCTGTCTTGCAAAAGGCAACGTTACATTTAAAAAACCTGCAATATGTTTTATGTCATGACTGTTGTGCTGTGCTTAGAATAATTTTATTCCATACATATGTGTTTGAAATACAGGTCTCTCTACTGTTATGAGAAGTATCTGAGATCCTTCATGTGTGCCAAACGCTTTGGAAGTGGTTTTCCAATATTAAAATCAAAAGCTGTCAAGTTCATTATGAACACAATCCTTCTTAAATTTAAAATTATAACTTTTTTGTGTTTCAATAGTTCATTTTTATCATCACAGCCAGAGTCTTTAAGGCCACTCTATTACTGGTAATGAATGTTGGGGAATGAAAATTATATTTTCCAAGAATATCGTTGTTTAATCCTTTACCCAAGTGTATCTTCACAACTAAGCTACTTGTATATAGAGGCTGTTAACTTCACATCAGTTACCTTAGTATCACATTAGACAAAGCACACTTCCTCTCAGACATATGTCTTGATAGACTTTGTGTTTCTTAGAAAGAACCTCCCCACGATGAGTCTTTTGACTCCATGGAGGCCTGAATAATAATATATTGCTATGCATTATGGGAAGGATCATTACCCAGACTAGTTTTGACATTCACTGAGGTCTCGTCAGCAGTAGACAGACCCAAAGATAACAAGGTTGAATTAATGTAGAAGCCAAATATCAATATACAAGTAGCAAAATGGTGTATCACCTATTTATTAAAACACTCTGTATCACCCTGATCCAGAGTAATAAAGATTTGGGTGGTGACCCTTTCCACACTACATAGCAATATACATTTCTGAAAGGAAGTGTTCTTTACATTACCATATACTAAGGCAATTGATGCCTTAGTATCATCAATAGCCTCTATACACAAGTAACCTATGATGAATATATAGATTTTCGACCAGTAAAATCAAATTATAAGAAATTTAAAAATTTTTTTTAAAAAATTAAATGACACTGACTAGTTTCACTGCATATACTTGTGGCTTCTTCTAGTTAGACTAGTTTGCATGTTTAGTGGGATGAAAAACCCAAGTTTCCAGAAGTGTTTTCTGTTTTTAACTTATTGTAATGGTTCTCCATGGAGATACCCATAATAATAATGGTTCCTGCATATTTCTGTATTTTAGTAATGTTATGGTTCATGTTAGCCTTTTATTGTAATTTTTTGTTCATCCTAATCCAGAAGAATCCATAAGTATATGCAGTGAAACTAGTTGAATTCTTTAATTGTGTTAATACAGCCAATTAAATGCAATATATTCCTTCTTAAAAGTAGCCTAATTTTGAAGAAAGTTCGCTTGCAAACTTTGTTTGTTTACACCTGGGTAAAGGATTATTAAACAAGAATATACTTTCTGAGCTAGTTGTTTAATAGAAACATGCACTTAGACATATATTTTTTAAATAATGGCTTCATGCAAACTTATAAGAGAAAATTAATTTTTAATTTATTTAATGTAGTGCATAGTTGATGTTTATTGAGCACTCTAGATATGTTTTCCAATGTGCCTGTAATGTATGGGATGATGACTGTTTTGTTGTAGTTCTCCGTGGTGGAAGTGGGGGAATTTAGTATTTTGTCTATCTTATGGGGATTATAGCCACTGGCTAAGAAGGTGTGGCATAAGTGAGCGAGTTCAGCTGTAAAAGCATTGTCATTGGAACAAATTTCTCTCGCTCTGTGGGTTAGCATTTTTAGGATACTATCAGTTTTTAGGATAACATCAATTATGCACCACATTTAGACCATATGTCAAATTGGCTACTCTCATCCATTCCCCCAAGGACAGCATCTCTCCCTTATCACATCCAGGAGTCTATTAAGTACCCTGTTCATGTGATTAAGCGTACTACGGTCAGACAGGAAGAATTGTGGACATCCACCTCAGTGAATATAAAAAATACATCTGGCACTATTGCTATGGCAAGTTGGGTCTAGCAGACCATGCTTTAAATACCCCTGCACATAAGATCAACTGAAAAAAAACCAAAGTGCTGCACAGAAACTTTTACAAGTCAGAGAGATTGTTCTTAGAATCAACAGAAGCCTTGAAACTTACTCCGAATCTCAATGAGTATGGTTGTATAAATTTGCCTGAGATTTGGGAAACAGTCATCTTAAGACATAACTAGTACCTGCTTTCTCTCTCGCTCATTTTTTTTTTTTTTTTTTAACATAGAGGGCACTTAATTAGGACTTTAGTCTTTGTGTTGTAGCTACAATTGTTCTAACTAGTCCTATTGTTAGACCAGATTGTTGTTGTCTTGTGCACTGTGACAAACTGTTTTTGTGCTCTGAAGATGCTGGTTAGAATACCAGCGAAACATCAGCAATAAGTCAATAAATAATTATTTACTTATCAGTCTGTGTTCTAATATATACTGCCAAAATTAATCAACAGGTACGATGAACACATAAGCCTTTCTACATGCGTGTGATTTGTTGTGCCATTGGGATATTATCAGCATTTCCTGTGGTTGTTTGTGCAATTGTTGGTGGAACTGTTTGATTTTCTTTTGCTGATTTTTGGGAGGCCAAGTATTGCTTTATTCACTACAGCATTTTATGTTGTAGGGAAGGAGAGTCTCTCCTCCTTGTTGCACTTGAAGACTGGAATGGCTAAGTTAGCAGATGACCAAAATTTAATTTGACAATGATAATGAAGACATGACAGCAAACTATGTGACAGTCTGGGTACACTCCGAGACAAAACAGAGATGTGGCCAGTCACCGTGTTGTTCCATGAAACAGACAACTATGTCGGATTTAAGAAATTGAGACAAGGTTGGACCTTCTGCAACTTTTGTCTCTTGGAAACATTACAGGGAAGAAGAGAAAGAAACTCAGGAATGTAAGATGGATACTATGAAAATAGCATATGACGAAAATACCTTAAACCCTCAAGGGAGGGTATCTCCCTGATCCTTCACATCTGAAAAACCAAGAATCTTCTCTTAAGGCTTGCAACTTAGATCATAGGACCTTATATGAAGCTAGGAAGTTAGATAACCTTATACAAGAACTTGAAGCAATGAAAATTGACATTGCTAGTAACAGTGAAGTCAAATGGACTAATAGTGGAAAAATAAATAGAAAGAACCATTCAATTATATACTCATGTGGAGACAGTCACAGAAATGGAATTGCATTTGTACTAAAAATTAAGATTTGTGCAATCCTTACTTAGATTTTGGCCCATAAGTGACAAGATAATTGCATTAAAAATTGCAGCTCAACCTTTTAATATTTTTATTGTCCAAATATATGCACCTACTTCTGATTACCCAGATGAAGATGTAGAATGTTTCTATGAAGGCATTCAAAATGCACTTAACAATGCTGAATCAGATGACATAACTATCATTATGGGAGATCTAAATGCTAAGTAGGCTCAGAAAAGATCTCTTCCTGCATGGGAAAACAGGGCCTGGGACATAGAAATCCAAGAGGAGAAAGATTAATATAGTTCTGTGAAGAAAAATCTGATAATAGCAAATACTTTATTTAGCCACCCTCCTTGAAAACTTTACATATGGAAAAGTCCCAGAGACAGCTGTAGGAACCAGATTGACTATATAATGATTAAAAAAAGATTCCGGAATAACATCTTATAAGCCAAAACATACCCAGGGGCTAATATTGGATCAGACCACAGCCCTGTGATCATTAAAGCAGCAATAAAATTAAAGAAAGCAATGAAACCTCTAAACACAGAAAAATATGATCTTGGCTCCCTTAAAAATCAAGAAATATAAAAACTTTTAAAGGAACTGGCACAATCCACTGCTGTTAATGTTCCTGATTCCACCAAGTATCCTTACCCTAAAGATGAGATTAAGGATAGATAGCAGAAATTTAAAGAGGGCATAAAAAAAAGGCAGTAAAACAAACAATTCCCAAATTTGAGAAGATGAGTAAACCCTGGATGAATGACAAGATACTGAAAATGATGGAGGAAAGAAAGAAACACAAAAATTGTCCTGAATACAAGAACTTAAACAAGGAGATCGGGAAAGAATGTAGGATTGCAAAAGAACTATGGCTCAACAACAAATGCAAGGAAATTGAACTTCTGGACAAAAAGCACAAAACTAGAGAACTTCATGAAAAAGTTAGGGAACTAACTAGCAAATCTTGCAAAAGGGTAGGCTCTCATTGCATTGAAGATACCAGTGGAAACATCTTAATGGAGAAAGACAAAATAAGGAAGATAGATGGGTAGAGTATTCAAAGGAACTCTACAATCATGATAGAATAGATAAGCCAATGCAAGAAGATTTGGAGGGGCTTACTATTCTTACTCGGTAAGTAACAAATGCCATTAGGAAACTGAGACCAGGAAAAGCTCTTGGTCTCAGTTTCCTAATGGCATTTAGGAAATGGATGGAATTATGGCAGAATATCTAAAGGCTTTAGATGATAAGGCTATAAGATCACACACTGACATATATAGCAAAATATACGAAACTGATTTTAAGCACTCAATGTTCCTACCAATACCTACAAAATCGAAGACAATCAAATGTGAAGAGTACAGAACAATCAGTCTGATCAGTCAGATAGCAAAAGTTATGTTATATATCTAGAAAGAAATAAACATAAAATCAAAATGGAAATTAATGAAACACAATCTGGTTTTCAGGAAAATAAAGGAACTAGAGAAGGACTCTTCAACATTAGAACTATTATAGAAAGATATCTGGAGAAGCAGAAATAAGTCTACTTATGTTTTATTGACTACACGAAGGCCTTTGACAATATACAACATGAATAACTAATCAAATGCATCAGAAATTTAGGAGTAGATGGTAAAGATACCAGATTACTGATAAACCTATATCGGGAGCAAACTGCCTCAATAAAAATATCAGGAGAAATCTCGGAGGAATTCCCAGTAAAGAAGGGTGTCAGACAAGGCTGTGTTCTTTCTCCTATATTGTTTAATTTCTATACTGAAAATATCTTCCAGCAATTAGAAGAATTTAAAGGAGGCAGGAATATAAACAACTTAAGATATGCAGATGATACAGTACTGCTAGCTGAAAATAAAAAAAATCTTCAAAACCTACTAGAAGAGATGCTGAAGCTAAGTGAAAAATATGGACTTAATTTATTATTATTATTATTATTATTACCCAAGATCCCATGGAGTCAAAGACTCATCTAGAAGATCCTTTTATCAAACATACACACTCAAATTCTCTGCAGACACCGCACTCTCAGGCAAGATATTCCAATCATTTACAACTCTGCATGAAAAAAACTTTCTTCTTACTCCCTACTCACACCCTCCTTATACAGCTTCTAGGGATGACCTCTGGTTCTCCCCTGATATCCCACTATTTTCTGTAGAACCTCTCAAGCATTGATCCTATAACAACCCCTTAATAATTTGTAGGTCTCTGTCGTATCTCCCCTCCTCCTCCTGTGCACCAGACTCTGCAAGTTGCATCTTCTCAATCTTTCCTCATACTCAACATTCCAGAGGTTAGAAACTACCTTAGTCAGTCACCTCTGGACCCTCTCCAACATCTCTTCATCCTTCTGAAAACCAGGTGACCAAATCTGGGCACAATAGTCCATGTGTGGCCTAATCAAAGCCTTATACAATGGAACAAGAATCTCCCTACTTCTACAAGTCAGTGTCCTCCCCAGAGCTCTTATTTCCTCCACCTCTGACAATATATCCTCACCGAGCATAAATTCTGCATCCCATCTTTGTTTTCCAAATTTTAAAACCTTACGTTTTGCAACATTGAACTCACATCCCCATTCCCGTGCCGAATCACTCAATTTATTCAAGTCTTCTTGAAAGGCCACAACATCTTCTCTACTCTTCATGGTTCATCCCAACTTTGCATCATCTGTAAACAACCGAATATCTCCATCCAAATCTTCACCAATATCATTAATATACAAGTTAAACAGCAATGGCCCTAAAACAGACCCTTCAGGCACACCTCTAGTAACTTTCCTTTCCCTGGATATCGCTCCCCCATAAACAACTTGTTGATACCTATCATATAGCCAGTCTCCCATCTAATGCACTAATCTAATATCCAACCCCATCTACTCTAGTTTGACTGTCAACTTATCATGCGGTAATCTATCAAAAGCCTTTACAAAATCTAAGTATATTACTGTGTATCCTTCTTCTCTGTCCACGGAAGCAGTCATCTTATTGTAATAAGTAAGTAGATTACTAAAACATGACCTTCCTTTAGCAAATCCATGCTGTCCATCAAAGATAATACCATTGTTGTCAACCCAATTCTGGATCCTAGTTCTCACAAGCTTCTCCAACAACTTAACTACATCACAAGACACACAGATAGGCCTACAGTTTGATGCTTGAGTTCTATCACCTCCTTTATGAAGTGGCACAATCTTGCCCTCCTTCCACTCCTTAGGAACTTGACCAAGTGCAAGACTCATATTAAAAAAATGTGTCAAGGCAGGTGTCAACTCCCTGGCACATTCCTTCAGAATACGTGGTGATATATTATCAAGTCCCACAGCCTTATTTACATCTAGTTTGCTCAACTTCCCATACACCTCTTGCTCACTAAAATTCCCCATCATCAATTGCTCTCAATCTCTCCATGAAGTCACATTCACAAGATTGAAAGACCGTTATGAACTGCTCATTCAGTATCTCCACCACACCTTCTGCAACAGCTGTCTTTATACCATTTTCTCCAATCAATGTCATCCTTCCATAATCATTCTTTCTTTTGCTGGCTACATATTGAAAGAACTCCTTAGGATTCTTTTTGGCTTCATTAGATAACTGCTGTTCATACCTCTCTTTAGCTACCCTCACCAACTAAGTCACCTGCCTTGCCTGGTCTTTGTAGTCCTCATGGAATTGGTTATTTCCACTTCTCTTATACTGCCTCCATAATGCCCGTTTTCTCTGTATCGCATGCTTAATCTCTTTATTCATCCATCTGACACCTACCTTATTTAATCTTCTCACCCTTGGAATACATTTAGACATTACGTCTACTAGATAGTTTTTGAAAATCCCCCAAGCTGCATTGATCTCTTTTCCAGCTAACTCCTCATTCCATGCTACACCTGCAAGCTGTCTCCTGAGCTCTTCATAATCCCCCCCCCCCTCTTGTAGTTCCACATATACCCTTTTCTTACAGAGGTCATCACACTGCTGGCAACCACCCAGGTAATCACTTCATGGTCACTCTCACCAATTGGTGGGTGATTTCAACTTCAAAAAAACTAAAACCATGCTGGTAACAAGAAAAAAAAGGAAAATACCTGATATAAATATTATGATCAGAGGAAATACTTTAGATCAAATAGAGAGTTATATATATTTGGGTTAACTAATTACAGAGCATGGAAAGTGTGATATGGAAATATTAAGAAGAATAGAAATTGCTAGATCAACCTTCATTAGCATGAAAAACATTCTGACCTCAAGGGAAATTCACACAAAAACAAGAATTAAGCTGTCCAAATGCTGCGTATGGTCCGCACTGCCATATGGAGCAGAAACCTGGACAATATCAAAATATTGTGAAAATAAACTAAAAGCCTTTGAGATGTGGATCCTCAGAAGAATTCTTAGAGTCCCATGGACTACCAAAAAAAACTAATTTAGAAATATTAGAGATGATTGAGAAGATAGGAATGTGTTGAAAACCATTAAGAAAGGAAAATCACCAAATGTGGTCACATACTAAGGCATGAATCAATACAAAAAACACTTCTAGAAGGAATGATACAAGGAAAAAGAAGAAGAGGAAGACAAAGAACAGATTGGATGAGAAATATTAAGGACTGGACCTTTTTGTCCTATGAAGAATGCAAAAGGAAGCACAAAATTGTACATGATGGAAGCTCATGATAGTCAATCGCCTGAAAGGAGGTGACATCTGACAAGACAAGACAAGTATTGCTTGCACCCTCTGTAGTTGGCAGGATGTAGTCTACTGCATTTAGCTGGCTCTGTTTTTGATTTTTTGCAGGAAGCTATTGTGTAGTTACTCTGCATTTAAGGCAGTGGAAATTGGCCTTGCAGTAGCATCATGAGAGGCTGAATGTTTGACAATGGTGGCATTGTCCAGTTGATGTCTTGGTTCTGGATTTATAGCGAAGTGAGAAATTGGTAGATTATAGATTTGTCAGTAATGTTTCCTGATTGTCACTAGGACAGGAGGCATTGGCTGTCTATCTGCTCATAACATATTGGCTAACTTTAACAGTGTTTAGTCCACAGTTTTGGAGGTTTCTTGTGACTTCCTCAGTAATAACAGATTCGCTTATACCACATAGCACCACCTTGAAGTTCTTTTTCACTTTTTAAAGTAAACATGTGGTAATGGATGTTTTTACATCTAAAAGTTTAATGAGGGCACCGAAGTTGGCTACTGTTTCTGCCTTTATTTGGATGCTCTTGTCCCTGTTTCTGAGTTTTGTAAAATTATTTTATAGTTTTTGAGGGCTGCAGCCACTTCCATCCATTGTTCCTTGGCTTGCAGAATAACAGGAGGAATCCTTTCCTTATTATTTGCCTTTCCTTAGGTGCAGAAGAAAGTGATTTTTAATCGGTGAATAGTCTGCTTTTTTCCCCGTTTTTCTACGTTTTTGAGTGCTAAATTGTTTCTCTGAATACGAGTGTACTTCAGTGGTTGTTTTTTGGAAGTTAGTTGCTGTCGCGATATAATATATTTTGGTACCGTCGGAATCGAACGCGTAACGGTGGAAGACAAAACGAAGCTAAGTTACTGTATTTAGTTATATTTCATTTTATTTAATTATATTTAGTACTTAAATGTTCTGATGTTTGTACTTTTTTTCCTCTTATTTATTAATTGAATAATTATTAAAGATTAGGGTATAATTTGACAAAACACGTCACAGATAAGTAATGGCACCTGTGCGAAGGAAAATGGCGGTCAGTAATGAAGGTTCGCCATCATTATCAAAGAACGGTAGCATAAAAGAAATGAGTCAGTGTACTAGCTGTGAAATGTACGCTTTGCGGAGTGCGGTCGGAGTGTGGTTAGATGATAATAAAGGATTGAATGTGTGTAGAAAATGTAGGGAGAATGCGGAATTGAAGTGTATATCGGATCGTGAGTGTGATATTTTTGTCAACCTTCAGAATGAAGGAAACAGGGATATGACAAGAAACGGCAAGGTTGTACATGAAAATTGTGAGAGTGTGAATGTAGAAAGTGTGAATGATAGTATAAATGGTTTCTCAGAGAACAAAAAAGACGAGATAGATCCATTGAGTGAGATCGCGTTGTTGAATAGTGCGATAGAAAGAGCAAAACAGCAGCTAGAGTGCATGAACAAAAGTAGACTGAATGAACCAACCAATAATAAAAGGTATGACAGGAAAAATAGACGTATGAATGTGAACATGAACAAAATGAAGGATAGAGTGCTGTATGAAGACTCGTTAGTACGAGGTGTGTTAGTAGAGGATTTGACAAAATCGTACCAACCTGGTGCGACCATAAAGGACGTAACTGCGTCTATTAGAGAGCAAAAGGAAAGGGTGAAAGAAATGATTGTTGTGGCAGGTACGAATGATTTGAAAGGAGATAAAATGGAAATGATAGAAGACCTGAATGAATTGTTTGAGGAAGCAAAAGAAAAGAGTGAGAGAGTTAGAATGATTAGTCTTTTGCCACGGTATGACAGTGAAATGTTTAAAAGGAGGGCTATAATTGCAAATGACTTTATGCGTGGGTTATGTATGACGAGTGGTGTGGAATTTGTGGATGTGTGGAGTGAGTTTGATGGGCGAAAGGATCTATATAAGATGGATGGCTTGCATTTGAATGGTTACGGTGTAAGAAGACTTGAGAAAGTGTTGCTGAATGTAGTGGATGTGCAAATTCAGGGAAACTAGATTTGTTAAGGGGGGGGGAGTAGAGATTCAGTCCTTATGGAGGCAGTTGAATGTAAGAATGAATATGATATGCCAGAGCAAATAAGGACAACAAATCTGAGTGGGATAGTTAATATAAGGCATCAAGGTAGGGTTGGGGCTAATGGGGGTCTTAAATTCATGTACACTAATACTAGGAGTATTAGGAACAAGAAGGAAGAGTTTTTGGCCATGGTTGGCACTTCCAGACCACAGGTTATAGGTATTAGTGAAACATGGCTGACTGTAGATGATATAACTAGTGGGATTGAATGTGATGGGTATAGTGTGTTCAGGAATGACAGAGAGAATAAAATAGGGGGAGGAGTATTGTTGATGATAGCTGATGAGCTCCAGCCAAGGAGAATAGAAGTTGAATTGCAGGATAGAGAAAAGAGCACATTTGAGGCCATTTGGTGTGAGATTGTGGCTAGCAGAACTAAATATACAATTGGGTGCTGCTATAGACCAGGTGATGGAAAAGATGGTGGTGACAGTATGCACAAGCAAATAGAAGAAATGGGTGGAAGGAGGGTGATTATTATGGGAGATTTCAACTATGGTCGCATTGATTGGAGTGTGGAGAGGACACACGGGAGGAAGGAACTGGATTTTATGCGGTTATTAAGGGATAACTATCTGCGACAGCATGTAATGGAAAATACTAGGGGTCAGAGAGTGCTTGACCTAGTAATTACATCTGAGGATTTGGCTGTAACAAATATGACCACATTGCCACCAATCGGTGAGAGTGATCATAGGGTCTTAACTTGGGAGGTGGCTAAAGGTGTAGAATTTTCAATTAAGACAGGGTACATGTGGAATTATCGGGCTGGAAAGTATGACAAGCTTAGGAGTTTGATTGGTTCAGTGCCATGGCATGTACAACTGCAAGGACTAGAAGTTGATAGTGCATGGGAGGTAGTTAAGAAGTGCTTGCATGAAGCAATGGCTGACTGTATACCTAGAGTCCGAATAATAAATCAAGTAGGGGTTAAATGGATGAATAACACCATTAAGCTTGAGTTGCAAAAAAAGAAACAACTATGGAGGGAATTTAAGGAGAAGGGTGACCGGCAGGCACATGAACGGTATAAAGCACAGGCCAGAAAGGTGACGAGTGTGGTAAGAAAAGCAAAAAAGGATTACGAAAGAACATTGGCCATGCAGGCTAAAGAGAATCCTAAACAGTTTTTTAGATATGTAGGAAGTAAAAGGAAAAATGTACATGGCAGATTGATTTTAAAGAATGCCGATGGTAGGGAGGTAACTGAATCAGTTGAGATAGTTGAGTTACTGAGTGAGCACTTTGCAAAAGTATATCATCCAGGTGGTGACATTGCAGAAACGAATAAACCAGTAGATTATATGGGAATTGTGGTTAATGAAGTGGAGGTGAGTAGTCTATTGCATAACCTCAATGTCAATACATCTGTGGGATTGGATGGTATACCAGCTCGTGTTGTACGAGAAGCAGCTAAAGAATTGTCAGTACCCTTGACCATTTTGTTTAATTTGAGTCTCGGGTCTGGGTTAGTCCCGAGCGGGTGGAAAGAGGGGAAAATAGTTCCACTGCATAAAGGTGGTTCCAAGACTGCTGTAGTAAATTACCGACCGATTAGCATATCAGGAATCATTGTCAAGGTCTTAGAGAAAATAGTCAAGAGGAAAATACAAGATTGGATAGAAGAAAATGGGATACTGTATCGGGGACAGCATGGTTTTGTGAAGGGTAGGTCATGCCTCAGTAACTTGCTCACGTATTATAACACAGTGACGGCTGAACTGGATAAGGGTAATGGGTTTACGGTGATTCTACTGGACCTTGCCAAGGCCTTTGACAGGATTCCACATGGAATTCTAATCAGTAAATTGCAGCATATGGGAATGGACATAGGGTTGGTGAGATGGATAGGAGGGTGGTTGACGGAGAGATATCAGAGAGTGGTTTACTCGGGAGTAGAGTCCACAAGACGGCCTGTGACTAGTGGTGTGCCAAAGGATCTGTTCTTGGACCACTGCTGTTTAATTTGTTCATAAATGATATAGGAAATGATCTGAGAGGAACAGTTCATTTGTTTGCGGATGATGCGAAGTTGGGTAGGGCAATAGTGAATGCAGATGACGTCAAAATTTTGCAGGATGATTTGGATAGATTGGAGGTCTGGGCTAAGGAGAATGGATGTCAGTTTAATGTGGCAAAATGTAAGGTTATGCATTTTGGGGTGAAAAGATTGGCGGCAGTTTACTGCATTGGTGGAACCGTGCTCCAGGAAATTGATGAGGCACGAGATTTAGGAGTGTTGGTAGATAAGGAATTGAAATTTAGGGGACACATTGCAAAAGTGACCAAAACAGCTCATCAAATCACTTGGTTGCTGAAGAATACGATGACAAGCAGAGACAAGCAGGTTATTGTTCCTCTGTATCGAGCCTTGATAAGACCCCATCTAGACTACTGTGCTCAGATTTGGTCACCTAGGTTTCTTCTTGATGGGGAGGAGGAGGTGGAGAGGATCCAGAGGCGAGTGACCAAGATGATAGCAGGTCTGTGGAATGAACCGTATGAGAACAGGTTGAGGATTTGTGGGTTGCAAAAATTGGTTGATAGGCGGAGGAGGGGAGATATGATTGAGACATTCAAATTACTGAAGGGTTTCTATGAAATTAATTCAGAAGATATTTTTGAGAACAGGGCTGGTTTTGGGAGGACTAGGGGACATCCATGGAAACTGGGCAAAAGTGTGGTTAGTAAAGGTGTTAGAGCTGGGTTCTTTACTTTTAGAGTAGTGAATGAGTGGAATGCGCTCCCTGAGTCTGTGGTGGATGCTGTGACAGTGAATGAGTTTAAGGCGAGGTATGATAGATACTGTATGAATGTCAAATAGTTGTGATGAATATGATTTGGGGCCTCCCTCGATGAGTCCAATGACTCCCTGGAGTTGCCCGTAATAATAGTAATAATAATAGTAATAATTATTATTACTATTATTATTACTACCCCAAGCCCTCATGGAGTCAAAGACCTCATCTGGAATGTCCTTTTATCACACACACAGTTCATGATACTGTGTCTTAAACACACTCAAACTCCTTGCACACACCACACTCTCAGGTAAGGCATTCCAATCATTTACAACTCTACACAAAAAAACCTGCCTCTCACACCCTCTTTATACAATTTCCAGGGATGACCTCTGCTTTTCCCTGATCTCCCACTATTTTCTGTAGAACTTCTCCAGCATTGATCCTATAAGAACCCCTTACCAACTTGTAGGTCTCTATCATATCTCTTCTCTTCCTCCTGTCCACCAGACTCTGAAAATTACATCTTCTCAATCTTTTCTCATACTCGACATTCCAGAGGTCCGAAACTACCTTAGTCAGTCGCCTTTGGACCTTTTCCAACATCTCTTCATCCTTCTGAAAACCAGGTGACCAAATCTGGGCACAATAGTCCATGTGCGGCCTAATCAAAGCCTTATGCAACGGAACAAGAATCTCCCTACTTCTACACGTCAGTGTCCTCCGCATCATTCCCAGAAGCCTTTGTGTTGTCTTCACAATTTTGGCTATGTGTCCCCTAAATTTTAGATCCTTATCCACTATCACCCCCAGATCTCTTATTTCCTCCACCTCCAACAATATATCCTCACCAAGCATAAATTCTGCATCCCATTTTGTTTTCCAAATTTTAAAACTTTACATTTTGCAACATTGAACTCACATCCCCATTTCTGTGCCAAATCACTCAATTTATTCAAGTCTTCTTGTAAGGCCACAACATCTTCACTACTCTTCATGGTTCGTCCCAACTTTGCATCATCTCCAAACAACTGAATATCTCCATCCAAATCTTCACCAATATCATTAATATACAAGTTAAACAGTAATGGCCCTAAAACAGACCCCTGAGGCACTCCACTAGTGACTTTCCTTTTCCTGGATATCGCTCCACCATACACAACTTATTGATACCTATCAGATAGCCAGTCTCCAATCCAATGCACTAATCTAATATCCAACTCCTTCTGCTCTAGTTTGACAGTCAACTCTTCATGAGGTACTCTATCAAAAGCCTTCACGAAATCCAAGTATATCACTGTGTATCCTTCTCCTCTGTCCAAGGAAGCAGTCACTTTATTGTAATAAATAAGTAGATTACTAAAACATGACCTTCCTTTAGCAAATCCATGCTGTTCATCAAAGATAATACCATTGTTGTCAACCCAATTCTAGATCCTAGTTCTCACAAGCTTCTCCAACAACTTAACCACAACACACACAGATAGGCCTATAGTTTGATGCTTGAGTTCGATCACTTCCTTTATGAAGTGGGCACAATCTTGCATTCCTTCCACTCCTTAGGAACTTGACCGAGTGAAAGACTCATATTAAAAAAAATACATCTAGGTAGGTTTCAACTCCCTGGCACATTCCTTCAGAATATGTGGTGATATATTATCTAGTCCAACAGCCTTATTAATATCTAGTTTACTCAACTTCCTATACACCCCTTGCTCACTTATAGTCAGTCTCTCCTCCCCATCATCAACTGCTCTCAATCTCTCCACGAAGTCACATTCACAAGATTGAAAGGTCTTTATGAACTGCTCATTAAGTATCTCCACCACACATTCCGCAACAGCTGTCTTTATACCATTTTCTCCAGTCAATGTCATCCTTCCATAATCATTCTTTCCTTTGCTGGCTACATATCGAAAGAACTCCTTAGGATTCTATTTGGCTTTATTAGCTAACTGCTGTTCATACCTCTCTTTAGCTACCTTCACCAACCAAGTCACCCTCCTTGCCTGGTCTTTTTAGACCTCATGGAATTGGTTATTTCCATTTCTCTTATGCTGCCTCCACAATGCCTTTTTTTCTCTGTATCACATGCTTAATCTCTTTATTCATCCATCTCACACCTATCTTATTTAACCTTCTCACCCTTGGAATGCATTTAGATATTGCATCTACTAGACAGTTTTTGAAAATCCCCCAAGCTGCATTGATCTCTTTTCCAGCTAATTCCTCAATTCCATGCTACACCTGCAAGCTGTCTCTTGAGCTCTTCATAATCACCCTCCCCCCTTGTAGTTCCACATATACCCTTTTCTTACAGAGGTCCTCACACTGCTGGCAACCACCCATGTAATCACCTCATGGTCACTCTCATCAGTTGGTGGATGATTTGACACCTCGTTTATAATTACATCCTCTGATGAGATGACCAAATCCAAGACCCTCAATCTCGTCGTGTGCCCTCTTACATACTGTCTGAGATAGTAATTCCTCAAAAACTTATTTTCTTTACTTCGAGTTGCTATCTCATCATTCCAGTTTATATTGCCATAATTAAAATCACCCATAAGGATCACCCTTTTCTTATCTGATTCTTCCCTTGGTTCATTTCTGCTTCCTTCCATGCGGGAAGGGAGGGGTTTCCAGTTTCCTTTAATGTTGGTTCCTTGCGTCATTTTTTTCTTTTGACTTCACAGAATCCATCCTGTTCCTCACTTGTTTTCCTGGGTTAATAAGCCAGATTATCAGTGCAAAGTCTGGGACTGGTCTGTTGTTGATGACCGGATTGATTGTTGGTCGTTTTAGCTCAGCCTACAGTTGATTGGGCCGTTTTGTTTTCAAGAATTCATGAAAACTTCTGAATTGTGTAAACGCTTGCTTGATCTCTTGGCTTTCCCACTGGGATTCTCTATTTAAAGTTTATAAAACAATCATAAATTCTAAGTTAGGAGAAGAAATAAAATAAAGAAAGGGAATTAGTCTATCAACTAGCAGGTACTTACCTCTGAAGTAGACTTGAACGAAAACTCACAGTCTCAATGAGTCACAAAAATAAAATCAGATCAGATAAGAATTTATAGAAAATACATCAGCTAACTCACCTTCAGATGAAAACAACTTATTATTATTATTATTATCATGGGCAACTCCAAGCAGTCGTTAGACGCATCGAGGGAGGCCCTAACATCATGTCAAGAACAACTATTCGACATTCATCATGTTGGAGGCTTAATGGATTTTTTACAACACTCAAAAAGAATTAAAATAGAATTTAATACTTCCTATATTTCGTCCTAGTCACTAGGACATCTACAGGGATTACAAAAACAATTAATGTAACATATACACAAATAACAAACAATACTAAGCCCAACCACGTGGGTGACACTAAAGTCCTATATAGGTAGAGCGCCCTCTAAGGGCAGTAGTAGGTGGCCTGGAATGTAAGGTGGGAACTCTGGTGATGAGTGTTTCCCAAATCTTCGGAAGCTTAATGCAACCGTATTTATTGAGATTTGGTTGGTTTTTGAGAGCTGCTGCTGCTTCTAAAAAAAGTCTCTCTTTCTTGAATTTGCTGTGGTGGAGCATGGTGGTTTTCTTCCATGATACCCTGTGGGTGGTGTCCAAAAGATGGTCAGCCAAGCCTGAATGGCCATAGTTGTGTTTGAAGATGTAAGACTTGTGTTCCGCTAGACGGATGGATGCTGATCTGCCTGTCTGTCCAAATGTGATCAGCATCCATCCATCTAGAGGAACACAAGTCTTACATCTTCAAACACAACTAAGGCCATTCAGGCTTGGCTGACCATGTTTTGGACACCACCCACAGGGTATCATGGAAGAAAACTACCATGCTCCACCACAGCAAATTCAAGAAAGAGAGACTTTTCTTAGAAGCAGCAGCAGCTCTCAAAAACCAACCAAATCTCAATAAATACGGTTGCATTAAGCTTCTGAAGATTTGGGAAACACTCATCACCAGAGTTCCCACCTTACATTTCAGGCCACCTACTACTGCCCTTAGAGGGCGCTCTACCTAGATAGGACTTTAGTGTCACCCACGTGGTTGGGCTTAGTATTGTTTGTTATTTGTGTATATGTTACATTAATTGTTTTTGTAATCCCCGTAGATGTCCTAGTGACTAGGACGAAATATAGGAAGTATTAAATTCTATTTTAATTCTTTTTGAGTGTTGTAAAAAATCCATTAAGCCTCCAACATGATGTCCTCACAGCACTTAAGCGTCTACACACGTATTCGACATTCGCACAGTATCTATCATTCCTCGCCTTGAACTCATTCACAGTCATGGCATCCACAACAGACTCTGGCAGCTTATTCCACTCATTCACCACTCTCCAAGTAAAAAACCTAGCTCTAACACCCTTGCTAACCACATTCTTGCCCAGCTTCCATGTATGGCCCTAGTCCTCCCACCACCAGTCCTGTTCTCAAAAATATCTTCTGAATTAATCTTATAGAAACCCTTCATTAATTTGAATGTCTCAATCATATCACTCCTTTTCCACCTATCAACCAATGCAACCCACAAATCTTCAACCTGTTCTCATAAGGTTCATTCCATAGACCTGCTATCATCTTGGTCACTTGTCTCTGGATCCTCTCCACCTCCTCTCCATCAAGAAAAAACCCTGGTGCCCATATCTGGGCACAGTAGACTAGTCGGGATCTTATCAAGGCTCGATACAGAGGAACAATAACCTGTCTCTGCTTGTTAAAGTATTTTTCAGCAACCAAGTGATTTGATGATCTGATTTAGCCACTTTTGCGATGTGCCTCCTTAAACTTCAACTCACTATCCACCAACACTCCCAAATCCCTGGCCTCGTCAATCTCCTGGAGTACGGTTCCACCAATGTGATATACTGCTGCTAATTTTTTCACCCCAAAATGCATAACCTTACACTTTGCCACATTAAATTGCCATCCATTCTCCTTAGCCCGGTCCTCCAAACTATCCAAATCGTCCTGCAAAATTTTGAATTTCCTGTGCACTCACTATTTCTCTATCCAACTTTGCATCATCAGCAAACAAGTGAACACTTCTTCTCAGATCCTTTCCTATATCGTTAATGAACAAATTGAACAGTAGTGGTCCATGAACAGAACCCTGCAGCACACCACTAGTCACAGGCCATCTTTTGGACTCTACTCCTGAATAAACCACTCTCTGATATCTCTCCATCAACCACCTTCCTATCCATCTCACCAGCCCTATATCCGTCCCGAAATGCTGCAGTTTACTGATCAGAATTGCATGTGGTATCCTGTCAAAGACCTTAGCAAGGTCCAGTAGAATCACTGTAAGCCATCCATTACCTTTATCCAGTTCAGCCATCACTGTGTTATAAAACGTGAGCAAGTTACTGAGGCATGATCTACCCTTCACAAAACCATGCTGTCCCCCCCATACAGTTTCCCATTTTCATCTATCCAATCCTGTATTTTCCTCTTGACTATTTTCTCCAAAACCTTGACGATTCCTGATATGCTGATGAGTCGGTAATTTACAACAGCAGTCTTCAAACCTCCTTTATGCAGTGGAACTATTTTCCCCTCTTTCCACCCCCTCGGGACTAACCCAGACCCGAGACTCAAATTAAACAACATGGTCAAGGGCACCGACAATTCTTTTGCTGCTTCACGTACGACACAAGCTGGTATACCATCCAATCCCACAGATGTATTGATGTTGAGGTTTTGTAATAGACTATTCACCCCCCCCCCCACTTCATTCACCACAATTCCTGTATAAGCTATTGGTTCATCAATTCCTGCAATGTCACCACCTGGATGATATACTCTTGCAAAGTGCTCACTCAGTATTTCCACTATATCAACTGATTCGATTACCTCCCTATCATCAGCATTCTTTAAAATCATTCTGCCATATACATTTTTTCTTTTACTTGCAAGATATCGAAAAAACTGTTTGGGATTCTCTTTAGCCTGCATGGCTAATGTTCTTTCATAATTTGCTTTTGCTTTTCTTACCACACTCGTTACCCTTCTGGCCTATGCTTTATACCTTCCATGTGCATGCTGGTCACCTTTCTCCTTAAATTCCTTCCACAGTTGTTTCTTTTTTTGCAGCTCAAGCATAATGGTGTTATTCATCCATTTAATCCCTACTCGATTTATTATTCGGACTCTAGGTATACAGTCAGCCATTGCCTCCTGCAGACTCTTCTTAACTGTCTCCCATGCACTATCATCATCCAGTCCTTGCAGTTTTACATGCCATGGCACTGAACCAATCAAACTCTTAAGCTTGTCATACTTGCCAGCCCGATAATACCACATGTACCCTGTCTTAATTGTAAATTCCACAACTTTAGCCACCTCCCAAGTCAAGACCCTATGATCACTCTCACCATTTGGTGGCAACATGGTCATGTTCGTTACAGCCAAATTCTCAGATGCAATTACTAGGTCAAGCACTCTCTGACCCCTAGTATTTTCCATTACATGCTGTCGCAAATAGTTATTCCTTAATAACTGCATAAAATCCAATTCCTTCCTCGCAAGTGTTCTCTCCTCCTTCCAATCAATGTTACTATAGTTGAAATCTCCCATAATAACTACCCTCCTTCCACTCATTTCTTCTATTTGCTTATGCATACTATCTCCACAATCTATTCCATCACCTGGTCTATATGAACTTTTATGAAGATCCATCATGCTCTAGACAAAATTTGAACACAGGTCTTTCCACCCAACTGACATCACCGATACAGACTGAGCAACAGAGACTCTGTACATGAAGGAGCAATTAAACATGAGAAATTTTCGCTGTATGGATGTATATAATACTTTAATAAATAAGTAACAATAGATTTGACAGTAACTAACAATAACTGATTGCCATTTTTGGGGTGTGGGAATTCATACAGAAACACTAAACTAAATATAAGCTTTATTTTTTATGATATTCTCTTGAATATAAAGAAGTTAAGATGTTATATGATCTATTGATGTAGCAATTGAAGACTTTGCAGGAAGAAGTAGGCAGTTCCAATTTTATCAACTTTTGGAAATTAATAAATACTATTCCAAAAAATATTTGACTGTTATTTAAAAATTTTGCCAGCATATAATATTCATACACATGAATACATGTTTGAGCAATATTATTAGGGTAAAATCCTTTTTCCTCAGGGCTGGATGAAGTTTTTAAATTATTATTATTATTATTATTATTATTATTATTATTATTATGTGACACCTCCAGGGAGTCCAAAGACTCATCAAGGGAGGGCTTACTCTATAACTCCCTGTCTCCACTACTCAATCCACCAACTACACGAACCGCAACTACACCAACGTCATCTTACCATGCACTGCCAACATCTTTTCTACACAATTCATCAACTCAATGTATTGATGATAGTTGACTATGGAGTTTTTAATAATTACCCACTTTATACTTCCACATATAAACCTTGTTTATAACTTTTTACTGTTTGACTACCTTGCAAGACAATACCTCATGTTTACTTTCACCAATAGGTGGCAGTGTTGATACCTCATTCACAACCACATCCTGTCATTATATTACCAAATCCAATACTTGAAAACCTAGTGTTTAATCCATCATATGCTGCTTAAGATAGATAGTCATCCTGCAGAAACTCAACAAATTCACTCTCCTTGTTACTATATACTATCTCTTCTTTCCAATCTACAGTCCTATAATTAAAATCTCCCATTAGGGTCACCTTCCTTTTACTACTTTTACTACCCAACTAATTTCACAATTAATACTCTCCACATTCCCTGGCCTATAGCATCATCCTATTAGATATACTATTTTACTGATCTAAACTTCACACCAAACAACTTCAAAATCTTCACACATACTACTCTTTTCCACTTTGACTATTGAATGACACAATTCCTCTGCTACCATTAACAATACTCTCCCCCGCCTCCTCTCTTCATCTGTTGTCCCCTTTTTTGCATCAAATTGCACTAAAAAATGCTAATCTAAGGTAAATAATTAAAATAAGTAACACAGTGTTGTTACAAAACTATTTATTACTGCATGGGAATATATAAGAAAATATCAAACAGCACACAGTTTTATGAAAATTACAATGAAATATTTACAAGAAGTCATGAATACTGGTTGGAAAGTTGTAGGGTGCAAGTGCTCATTGTAAATTTAATGGAATAAATACAGCACATATAAATAATTAAACACTAGTTAAATCAATCCTATATTATGTCTCAGTCAATGAGGCATCATCAGGGAAACAACATTAAAATTGCAAAAACACACACAAAAATGCACAAAATAGTAAGTGGAAAAATTAGACTGAAAGCATCAAGTCCTATGAGGGCTGCACACAATATGAAGTTTTGTTTTTCATTTCTTAAGAAAAAATTGTGACTTTCTTTTGTTATTAATATTGACTGAGCGATGGTTGCTATAAATAGTAGTCATCATATTAGTGACAACACCAATATATATTAAAAATATATATATAAAAAATTAATGCTTTAAATGTCAATTTTGCAATGCTAAGCTGTTGTGGGCCATTTCCAATTAATTTAAGAAGAGAAACAGTTTACTGAGTCCACCTGGAACAGATCTTATTTATCAGAGCGTGGAAAATCCATAATACTGTCAGTGATAAACATTATTAATTTTTAATGTTAGTTTCAAGATGAGTCCTTCATGACACCTTCTTCCGCTAAATACTGTATAGCAAACAAAAATATTTAGCATTTCAGTATTATGAAGGACTTCTTATTTATCCTGCATGATTAACAATATTAAATATAGCAAAATTATTTCTTATATTTTAGGTAACCACTTAACAGTCTATTAAAAATTAAACTATATCTTTTAGACATTGTCTTTAAAAAACCGGCGTTTAAATGTGGAGCTGAAAAAACCAAAGGAGACAAGAGAACTAAGCAGAAATGAGAATACTAGAAGAAACTTTGTAATGAGAAGATATAGATTTCCAAACAGAGAAGCTTCAAACAGAAGTTCTTATAATCAAGGTCAGATTATTAGTAGTTGGGAACAAGGTAGAAATGCCCCTGATCATTAACATAATCACTTACTGAAGACTGCTACTCATACAAGATGCTATTAAATGAATTCATCAATTTTCCAAAAAAAAAAAAAATCATCAACAGTTCACAAATCATTTAGCTAAAAAAAGTATTTTTTTTTTATTTTAGAAAACTGATATTTATTATATATTTGGCAACTTCATATTAGCATGATGTATGAATGTGTGTGTACGCACACATTATAATGATTTATTTAGATTTTCAGTATGTAATTAGTGTTGGATAATCTAACATTATATGTAATTTAGAAAATTTTATTTCTGTGGATGTTATTTTATTTTCTTTATATGATAAATATTTTAAGTTGAATTTTTTTAATAGATTTTCTCCAATATCTCAGATTCACAATTCAAATTTCACTAAACAGATGAAATTGAATCTTGAAAGATTCATTCATCATGATTCAAATTTCATTTCAAAAAGTGAATTTTATGTAAAAAGCAAGCTCAAAATAAAAGCTATTTTTCAGTTTGTTATTTAGTAAACTCCTGAACACTAATATGCAAGTGAAGGCTTAAGTTTTCACTTAAAACAATCACTAAATATTTAAAATTTTGTCCTCATGCTGGTGAATATATTAGCATAGCATAAAATATGTTAAGGTTATTAACATATTATTTTCTCTTTCATGGTGGTGCACTGAGTTCTCACCATAGCAGACGACAGAGACCTAGTCAAAGTCCCATAGCAGCAATTCTGATGGAAATTCATTATTCAATTATGACAAATAATTCCTTGTGTGAATGTATTAAAAAAATTATAACAGATGTGTAATTGTGACCTCAGACATTATTATTATTATTATTATTAACATCTGAGACTCATCATGGGAGGTACACACTATTGCACACAATGCTCATCCAACCATGCCTTAAAATGATTCAATGTGTCTACATTCACAACACACTCAAGCAATGCATTCCACTCACCAACCACTCTCCATGCAAAGAACCTTCTCCTCACTCCAACTTTATAGTTTCCAGAGATGGCCTCGTGTTCTACCCCCCTCCCTCCCATTTTATGAAAAATCTCTTCCATGTCAACCTGATAACAATCCATGACATATCTCCACTCCCCTCTTCCTCCTATTCATGAGGCTTTGCAATTTGCATTCCCTCAGTCTGTCCTCATACTCCACATTCCAAAGACCACTGACAACCTTTGTGAATCTTCTCTGGACTCTTTCCAACATATCCTCATCATTATGAAAACCTGGTAACCAGATCTGTGCAATAATCCATATGAAGCCTGATCAAGGCATTATAAAATAGCATCATAACCTCTTTGTTCCTGCATGTCAGGATCCTCTGCATCACTGCCATTAACTGATGTGTCTTCACAACTTGTGCAATGTGGCCCCTGAATTTCAGGTCCTTGTCTATCACCACTCCCAGATCTCTCATTTACTCTACCTTCTTTAAAGTTTCCCCACCAAGTGTATACTTTGCATCCTATCATTGCTTGCCAAATTTCAAAACCCTTACACTTTGCAACATTGAATTGACAGTTCCACTTACCTGCCCATTCATGCAATCTATTCAAGTCCTCCTGCAAGGCCATAACATCTGCTTGAATCTGCATTGCTCTCCCCAGTTTTGCATCATCTGCAAACAGCTGCATACACTAGTTAAACCCATCCCAATATCATTTACATACAAACTTAACAACAATGGTCCCCAAACTGACCACTGCAGTAGAACACTAGCGACCTTTCTCTTTCGGGATACTGCACCCCAAAATACAACTTTCCGATACCTATCTGACAGCCAGTAAATGATCCAACTCAGAAGTCTGTTATCCAATCCTATATGTTTCAATTTATTTAAGTTTTTTGTGTGGCAGTCTATCAAAAGCTTTTGTAAAATCCAAGTGCACCACTTTATATGCATCTCCACTGTCCAAGGTATTTGTCGCTTTGTTATATCACTACCTTTATGCAGTGGAACAATTTTATCTTCTTTCCACTCCTTTGGAACCTGTGCTGTTGTAAGACTCTTATTAAGCAAACATGCCAATTCCCTCGAGCATTCCCTTAAAATGTGTGGGGATATGTTATCAATCCCATCGTCTTACTGACATCAAGGTTATTTCCTCAAACACCTCCTGCTCACTCAGAATTAAGCCATCCTCTACACTTAGGTTTCTTATGATTCTGCCCTGATCATGATGAAACACCCTTATGAATTGATCACTGAATACCTCAACAATGTCTTCTGCAGCAGTTACCATTCTACCATTTTCATCCATTGACATCATCTTACTAAGGAAAACAAAAGTGCAGTGTGAGCAGAAATTGGTAAATCAGGCAAGGAGAAACCCTAGAGAGTTTTTTACATATGTGGCAAGCAGAAGGAAGAATGTTTTTCCTTGCCTGATTTACCAATTTCTGCTCATACTGCACTTTTGTTTTCCTTACTAGCTGAGTTACTCTCCTGGCTTGTTCTTTATACTCTTCATGTGGCTGATTATCACCATTATTCATCTTGTACTGCCTCCAAAGTACCTTCTTCCAGATTTCATGCTTTAGTCCCTCATTCATCCATTTTACACCTACCTTATTCAGCCTTTTTGGCCTTCGAAATACATTCATGCATTGTTGCTGTTATGTATTTGTTTGTCATTTCCCAAGCAGCATTTATTTCCTTACTGCTCAATTCCTCATTCCATGCTATAGCTGCAAGCTATCTCCTTTATGGATATTCACTTAGCTTGTCATAATCACCAGCCTTATAATTCCACATATATCCTTTCCTCACAGAAGTCTGCATATAACTAGCCACAACCCAGGTGATCACTTCTTGATCACTTTCACCAACTGGAAGAAAATGTGAAACCCCACTCGAAATTGTATTCTCTGATGAAATTATCAGATCTATATAACTATCGATCTTCGCATGCCATCCTTTACATGCTGCCTGAGATAGTTATCTCTCAAGAAATTCATTTTCCTTATTCCCAAATGCTATTTCTTCATTCAATCTGTACCATCATAATTAAAATTGCCAATAATAATTACTCTTCCTTTGTTCACTAATCCAAGTTGTTCATATGTTTCTTCATCACCACCCTCCACATTTCATGGCCTATAGCAACATCCAACGAAATATGTCTTCCTGTCAGCTTCTATGTTACACCACACTGCCTCATAACCAGGCTATTTCCCTCTTTCATGTCTACCTTATAAGGACTTAATTCCCCTGCTATCATCAGCGGCACCCCCCCCCCTTCCTTCTTGTCCTTTCAGTCCTCACATATCTTTCAATTTCTACATGGACAAATGAAAGATGTGCGCTTTGCAATACTCCTTTTGGATGAAAATAACATACCTAAAAGAAAATTATGGGATCCAATGAGTGACAACTTCAAAGATTACAGGATTTCACTTGTGTATTTTATTAGAAAAATAAACTTCTACATGTTTTTGCTATATTATCATTAATAGTTGCTTCAGGAAGTTAACAAGATTGGTTGAATAAAAGATTAGTAAAATAAACTGCTAACAACAGATTATTAACAAATTATTTTTGAAAGCTGCATTGTAGTGTGGAGTTACCCATATGAATTGTCATCTAGCATAATGGAGGTTTGGATATGTTAGTGGGCACAATCAACTTCCAAATGTCATGTAGGGTGAGAGCCTTGAGAGCATATGACTTCAGGCGATTCCTGAAGGTTCTTAATGGGATGATGTTGTCTAATAAGGCAGAGGTGGATGATCAGTTCATTTCCAGGAATTCTGTAAAGTGGGAATTGATATCAGTTTTATCTTTCCTTTTATATTCAGTGTCAAACTCAGATGTTCATTTTTCCAGATTCATGAGACTAGTACCTCATGATAGTACACACAATTTTTCAGATTAAAAAAATTTAAATTTAAATATATAGATCCTTGTTATATTTGTTGACCTGGTCAGCCAGTGGAGCATACCCTGCTCTCCAACCACAAGGTTGTGGGGTCGAATCCCATGATGAACATGGATGTTTGCAAACATTTGTAGGTGGGAGATGAATTTCGTTACCTGGTGTGAGACCAACTCATTTACCTTGAAGTCTGAAAGCTTGAAAAAGTTCTACGTTTAATCTCTAGAGCATGGTTTATGTAAAAGTAAAAAACTTATGCATCCACAGTAATATCGTACTATAGCTATATAACCTTTCATGGGTGGAAGTCACATAAAAAAAATGTTTTATCGACTTCAAATAATCAAAATGTTTTGTCTGCTTTTCTTCAAGTAAAAATCTAGTCATGATATTTAAGACTGAATACATCATGTTCTTTTCTAAGTCTAATCCACAATATTTCTCATCTTCAAATATGCTGAAGAAATCTGACTAGGAACACTCAGGGAAATTCCTCTAATTCTCATTTTTAATTTTGTTTCATTTTTTATAGATGGGCATGAGGTCTACTTCAGCCCTTTCAGAATTTAACCACTACATAGGTATTCTGAATTATGCTGTGTAACCATGCAAATCTTTTATACCTCTGTATTTAAGCATTTTTCCCCACACATTTTCAAGTTACTAATGGCTTTTTTTTTTATACACAAAATAACCAATGAAGATGTCTTAAAATCCATTGGCAAAGCCAAGGATCTCATACAAACAATCAAGAATGAAAAACATCATATTTTGGCCACATTATGCGAAACAGCAAATATCAGCTTCTACAAACCATTTTGGTAGGAAGAATTGATAGCAAAGGAGCTAGAGGAAGAAAAAGAATATCTTGGTTTGACAACATCAAGACATGGACAGGAAAGAGCTGCATACAACTCCTCAAATCAATGCAAGAATGTAGTTTGTTTGCCAAGATGGTCGCAGACTTTCGATAGAAGATGGCACCATGAGAAGAATGCCTTTTTTCCTACCTGAAGGTTATATGGTATGTACTCTAGATTGCATTTCTCTTGAATATGATCTGCTACTATTCAGTTACTGTTTATCTCATTTAACAAGCCTGAAAACTAATTACTCCAAACTTCTAGGGTGTCTTTATCTTTCTATCAACTTTAATAAATTATCTGATTAATTTTGCAATATCCTCCAGAATATTTTTTTAACCTCATGATATTTTGTAATTGTAGCAAGTCCATGAAGTCTGAAGATTCACTATGAAAATCCACAACACATATTGTAGGGAGCATTCCAAAATGGATTGAGAGTATGTCTGGGAGACAGAGATTAGTTAGTAGGAAAAGATGGAAATGCAATAGAAATATTTAAGTTATTAAAAGGTTTTTATATGATTGATGCAGAGGAAATTTTTTGGCATTTGGTTAGAGAGGAAGACAAGGGGGCAGTTACTCTTTCTAAGGTTATCCTTAGAAAGAGTAACTGTGATTAGCAAGGACATTGGGACTAGAATGTTTGCTAAGAGAGCGATAAATGATTGGAATAGCTTACTAGAGTGTGTTGCGAATGCTTTGTTCATGGAAACAGAGAGAGAGAGAGAGAGAGGGGTATGACAGCTCTGTTGTGGATTTTCCATAGTGAGTGTTCCGACTTCATGGCACTCCACTAGTGACCTTCCTCTTTTGGAATATCACTCCTCCACACAAAACCTGCTGATACCTGCCTGATAGCAATCAGAGATAAGAAAGTTACCCCCCCCTTTATAACGTTTGATATGGCTACTATAGTAATTCAGATATAGCCATATCACAACGTTATTACTGAATTACTATACACAAATCTGGTCACCTATATTGCAAGCGGAGTGATTCAGAGGTGAATAAATATGGTGGTGAACCACAGGGATCTGTTTTGGGACCAGCTTAACTGGAGATGTGCAGCTGTTTGCTTATGATACAAAGTCGAGAAGAACTATGAGAAGATCAGATATTGTGGCCTTGCAGGAGGATCTGAATAGACCATATCAGTGGGGAAATGAGTAGAGCTATCAGTTTAATATTGCAAAGTGCAAGGTCTTGAAATTTGATAGATAAGGTTGGGATACAGAGTATACAATTGATGGAGAAATTTTGAAGGTGAAGGAAATGAGAGATCTGGGAGTGATGGTGGTCAGAGACTTGAAATTTAGGGGGTAGCATTGCTAAAATTGTAAGAACATCACAATAAATTATGGCAGTAATGAGAAGGACCTCAAGATGCAGAAGCAAAGAGGTTATGTTTCCCTTGTATAATGCTTTGATCAGGCCACATATGGACTGCTGTGTTCAAATTTGGTGGCCTGGTTTTCAAGGAGATGAGGATCTATTGGAGAGGGTGCAGAGAAATTTTACTAACTTGGATCTATGGGATGTCAGATACAAGTAGAAATTGAGAAAATGCAACTTACAGATCCTTGTGAATAGAAGAAGAGGGGATATGATTGAGACACATAAATTGGTGAGGTGTTGTTACCAGATTAATGTGGAGGATATTTTTTCACAGATTACAGCAGGGTTTCTCAAACTATTCAGAACACTTCAAATCCTGAAATTTTAACTGAACACCTTGGTTAGAGGTGAGTATCATCTGTCTTGTATTCAATGTAAAGCTAAGTGCACACTATCGCCACAGCAGGCTGTATAGCATCACAAAAATGTGACAGCGCACACTACAGGCATGCCAAGCTGCAGAGCATCGCACTGATATTCTCGGAAATGTGACTGCACATTTCCTAGAATAGATACCTCCGTACTTCACTCGGAGATGTCGACAGCAACTGTCAGCTGTCAGCCAGCGGTTGAGTTAAGGCCAGCACGTGCTGGCCTTAATAGCACAATCTACGTGCAAAGTGAGGAGTGCCTGATTTTCAAACATGTTTGAACTTGTCGCACCATTTAAAACCATTCTAGGCTCATATTAATTTTGAATTTTTCATGGAACACTTATTCACTTTCCGCAGAACATAGTTTGGGAAATGCTAGATTAGAGGGAGGCAAGGGTAGAAATAGAGGCCATTCCTGGAAGCTGTATAAGGAGAGTGTCAATGGGGGGAGTTAGAAGGTTCTTTACATACAGAGGTTGGTGAGTGGAATACATTGCCCAAAATGTGGTGAGTGTCGAAACTGTGAATGGGTTTAAGGCACTGTTCAGTGATCTTTTCACAATATGGTTTTCTCCCACAATGTCTTTTGACTACATGGAAATCAGATATTATTAATAATAATAATAACAACAAAGCACTCTGAATTTCAATTGTTATCCACTAAACCCAAACCAAATCTACATTTTATGAACTGGAATATAGTTCTGTCAATCAGGGTTGGTTTTATCATTAGGCGAACCTAGGCAATCGCCTATGGACGTCAAGACTTTGGGGCACCAGATTTTGCTACATATAAAACTAACAGGAACTCTTGTATTCCATAAAATTCATGTATGTAAGCGTACCATTTCTTTGCTGGATGTATATACACATCCAGCAAACCTGGATAATATTCTGTCCACCTGCTGAAAGAACATGGATAACAAGTGTAGTTTGACAGTCATGTCCATTAGAAGGGGCAATAATCCTTCATGCTGAAAAGAACACTTAACTAGATTACTTGGCGCAGGGCCATTTCTACATTTTGCGGGACCCTGTGCGAAATGGAAAAGCAGGGCCCCTGAAAGTTAGTAACATTTATGGAAATTTTAAATGGAAGAATATCTTGTTAATTAATTAATTAAATCAAATATGAAAAATATTTATGCACATAAATAAACAAGTATGTTCTTTAGCAACAATTTAAGTAAAGGGAAAAAATTAGTTAGAAAATAAATGTGTTTGTATGTACATGATATATTATTTTATTATGTAAGTACACATTATCATATAAATACGCCAGAACAATGATTTATTTAATAATATAAAAATATGAAAAATATATCAATTTTTACTATAAAGAATGAAATATATGTATAACAACTTATAAGATTTCAAAGAACTCTTAATATATTAAATTTTATTTTACCTAATGCGCTTATCAATAACATCATTTATAACGTTATCAAAATTCATTTTTTTTGCAATTTCATGCTCTATAGATATTGTTGCCAGGGACGACAAACGTTCTTGAGACAGAAGATCGCAAATAGGTTTTTATTAATTTTAATTTGGAAAATGACCTTTCTGCTGATGTGACTGTAACTGGACTGGTCAATAATAATTTAAATGTCGTAGTAATATTTGGATAAACATCCAACAAATTATTTGCAATTATGAATTTTAAAATATTAATGGGTGCATCTTCTGGAACAATATTTCTAAAAATAATTAATTGATTGTAAAATTCAGATTCATCAATATCTTTATTTAATTTTTGATACAGCTGTTTACAGCAAAATCTTAATTCATTTTCTGTCATTTTTCTTATTAATTTTATATCATAAAGAAATCCAAATGATTTTTCATGAATTTCATACAATTCAAATCTTTTTTTTGATAGATTGTAGAGCAGTATCTAAAATTACAAAAAACAAATTTTTCCTAAAATTATCTTTGTTATCACCTGTGTGTGATTCATCAGGCATTTCATAATCAAAAAAATACTTTTCTTTGACGTACTCGGCTTTCTTTAAATTTAATTTCTATTTCTAATAGATTTGACAGTTCTTTAGCAATCTCAAAACAGCTATCAAATCCTGATATTCTCTGCTCTTCAAAGTACTGCACTAACTCTTTAATATGCTTAGTTGCTACGTTATGGGAATTTTTGTATTTTGTAATACATTACTTACTAAATTAACTTTAATATAAACTCAAATGAATCTATTTGTTCATATATTGAAACCACTTCTATTTTGATAGTATTATCTGATGCAGTTTTAGATAATTCTTTTAGTGCATTTAAAAATTCTGGAATTTGAAAACATACAGCTCTAACTGATTCTATTCTACATTCCCATCTTTTATCACATAACGGTTTTGGAGTTAATTGTTTAACAAATTTCTTTAATATGTCCCAACGTGAAGTTGAGGCAGCAAATAATGTATATATTTTTGTATAACATTAAAAAAATTTATTGCTATAATTGATGATTTTGCAACATCCACTAAAATATGAGTCTTTGACTACCAGATGAGTCTTTGACTCCATGAGGTCTTGGGGTAATAATAATAATAATAATAATAATAATAAAATTTAAATTATGACAGGCGCAAGGAGTATAAAATGCCTTTTCGTTTTCATTTAAAATGTAAGCACGGACTCATACTCCATTCATATTCGTTCTGTTATCATACCCTTGCCCTCTACAATCTGACAATTTAAAATTTAATTTATTCAAAAGTGATTTTATATTTTCATATATACCTTTACCAGTAGTGTCATTAGTTGTTAAAAGTGTCAAAAAGTATTCAGGAATTTCAATATCTGCTTCAAATATATGTAAAAATATAAAAATTAACGAAAGTTGCTCCTGATGACTACCATCAGGGGTACAATCGAGAATTATTGAATAGTACTTTGCCTGTTGTATCATATTTACAATATTTTGTTGAATTTTGGTTCCATATCAACAATTAATTCATTTTGCACAATTGGTGATTGATACGAATTTTGTTTCTTACCCATAATTTTTTTTACAAACATTGCATTAAATGAGCTTTTAAAAGTGGATCAAATTCTGAAATTAATTCTATGATTCCAAAAAAATTACCATTATGGGATGTGTACAAAGTATCAAAATTACCTCTAAAAGCTAATTTATGGTCAGATAAATAAAGAATTGCTGCTACTATTCGTCTTAAAACATTTCTTAACCATTCTGCTTCAAATTTTATGACATTTTGATTTGTCTGATTAATTAATTGTATTGTGATTTTTTAAATTACATTCCATTTGTGTCCATGAATACATGCATTTCATGTGCACTAGATTTCGTTCGTGCAACTTTAATCTTTCACTTACATGTCGCCAGTCAGAAAAGCCATAAAGGATTAGATAAAAAATTATCATCAGTATCATCATGTACAATTTGTGTTGGTGTTGTGTTCTTCAAAATTTTAGGCCATGTTGCTGGATCATCAATAGTAAATAGTTCACCTTCCTCTGGTGTCTCAGTTTTAGAATCTTCAATACTCATTGTTTGACCAAATGCATCATGTTGTCCGCTTCCTTTGAGTATTTCAGAACTCTCATTATTAATTAATGTTGAAGTCGAAGAACTGTTTGTAGTTATTTCAGAACTCCCGTTATCAACTGATATATCTGAACAAATATATGAGTTCAACTTAATAAATTTAAACAGTGAATTTCTTTGACGTTCCTCAGTCGCTTCTTTTTCTTGTTTTACCTTTCATTTTTCATGCCCACTTGGGTATTTTCTTCAATAATAATCTCTCTCACAACTAGTCATACTCTATAATTAAATACGATAGATATAATTATAAAATAAGTTAATAAATTAAAACAAAATTACTTACCTGATAAATAAAATATATCTAAAATAAATAGTATTAGAAAATAAATAAATCTAATATAGATTGAAAACTGCTATTAAAGAAAAATTCTCATGTCGGGTAACCTAAAACCAGTTTACAAAATATATTTTTTAAGATGTTTTGCAAGTAATGTCACAACAAAATTGCCATGACAATACATGTATATATACTTACTTGTTCCTAAAATCATAAACTAAAATCCAAAAACTCCTTAAAATTATTAAAAACACCTGTTTTAAAATCCACTTTTCCCTATTTAACACTATGTTGTACAATATTGTTATATATCTTAGAGTAGTTTCAAATACTACTGCTCCAGTGCTACGATCTTAAAATTTATTCCCTATACCAATTACTGTTTATCCTCATGTTATTTCATCGAACACTAGAGCCAGACTGCAGTTCTGGCTTCGGCCATGAGATACTGGACAAGCAGTAATGCAGTGTAGTGCCAAAGAAAGAACGACGTGCCGTTATCAGTATAATTTTAATGTATTTTCATGAAAAATTCGGTTTTTATTTTACCAAGAAAATACATAAATACTGTGTGGTGACATGGGGCCCTGTGCCACTGCACCGTTCGCACACCCATGAATACGATTCTGACTTGGCATATGTAGTAGCTATGTTCAGCTGCCTACAGCAAGAAACGCAGTTGCTTCCCGTTTGCTCGGTAACTGGAATCTAAGTTATAACAGACTAAATACCTATGAGTTATATTCATTTTGCTGCTTGTTTTTATTGTATAATTATAGTTTTTAATGCCAGTGCAAAATAAGAAATCCTTTCATACTTTCTTCACTTCATATTGTATCACTATAGAAGATCAATGTCAATATCAATTTTTTGGCTAATTATTTTAATCACCAATACATTTTAAAATTCTCCCAGAACTTGAGTGAAGATAATTATTTTTGTCAAACAATTATTTTATAAATTCATGAAAATCTGAATCTAAAAATGAATCCAGCCTCCATCTGTTCCAAATTCAGTTTTCTTTTTTATTCATAATCTTAGTTCGAAGGTTAGTTCAGATTGCACGAAGGTTCGTACTTTTAAATTTTGCTTTATAGAGAATCATATGTAAATCTTGAATCATATCATGTAATGCATAATTTTTATAAACGTAATCTGTAGGTTTTTGCATTTCAACTTTCTTGGTTTCCCTCAATCACTCCCTACAAATCGAAATAAACGGCAGTTATGAAGTCAACTGTTATGTACATATTTTCGATATTATGTGGCAGTTTTGAAGTAGCGATATTTTCCCTACACTTTATCCTTCGAGACGTGTAGGTGCATATGTCAACATGAAATTTTATTTCCAAAATTTTCATAACAGAATTAATTCACCTTTAATGGCCAACTCCCTGCCCCCCTCCCAAAATTATCACCACACACAAAATACTGCTAGATAACATATGTGCACTTTCTTTTTGTTTGAATTCGTTATTTTTCCAAAGTAATTGTACTGTTGCAGTTTTAAGCAAAAGACAAAAGGCAAAGAATCTCTGATAAAATACCATTGGATATTAAATTTTGATATTAAAAAGACTCACAATCGGAAACCCCGAGTAATGCAGTTTAACATCATTTCATTTGTTGTTCATTAAAAAAAAATCATTCCTAAAATTGAAATGTGCGACCCATATAATTTTATTTTGCAACGAAAGAAAGCAAAATGTCATATTATTTCAATAAATGTTGTTTTTAAAATATAAATATTTGACATAATATTTCCAGTGTAAACAAACGTTTTGATTATTTATTTTCGCACATGTGAAATTCGTTTTTATTTGGGAAGAAACACAATAAATAAATTGTGCAGCAAAAAAGGGTCAATTATCGTAAGTATTTGAACCTTTTTTGCTAAATACAGTAAAGAAATTCCAAGTAATACAGTGCACATAAAGACAATAATCCGATAATGATGGGGGGGGGAGGATAATTGCATTTTAACAGATAGCATACTGATGAAGTTTCATCAGCATTCTACATTTTTATTAGGTCAAAGGGATTTTGAGTATATTTGCAAACAGATATATTCAATATAACTTAGCCAGTTTTGTTGTAAAAAGTACCGTATTTGAAGAAATATTAGTGGCATAATAATAAAATAGCAAAATTCATAATGCTGCTTCAGAATAACTTGATAATTTTGACAATACCAAAACAAGATGAGACACATCTGTAGAAATCTATTATTATTATTATTATTATTAGAGTCCTTTTAATTATGAACTCTATAAAGATATATTTAATAAATTGGTTGTATTTTTGTGTTTTTAATTAAATAAACTAGTTTCAAAAGATAGTTTTTGCTTCTGAACTACCTTGGCTATTGTTCTTATCAATATTACTAAATTCCAATCTCCTTCTCTGAAAATTTTCTCTTACTAAATGTTTGACTTGTGTTGACCAAACACTGACTTAGCAGTTTAATCCAGAGATTAAATATATGGTCAGTTGAATCCATAACATTCTTAAGAATATTTCACCCTGTGATTTC
The DNA here is from genome assembly GCF_054136105.1 of Typopeltis vanoorti. Taxonomy (NCBI): domain Eukaryota; kingdom Metazoa; phylum Arthropoda; class Arachnida; order Uropygi; family Thelyphonidae; genus Typopeltis; species Typopeltis vanoorti. Next base: position 28,964,327 of record NC_143555.1, on the reverse strand, counting down.
CCAGAATCCTGTTTTTGTGTGCTGCTATTTGTATTAATTAGTGGGTAAGAGCAGTTTCTATATCACATAAACAGACCATTTGATCTTCAAGTTGATTTTTCAGTTCATTTTTTTGTGCATCAAGATTCTAGTTATTTTAGGGTAAAATGTCAAGTAAAAAAGTGGATGTTAGCGGGCATAGCAAGTTATCGTTACTATTGATTGCTTCTACGTTTTAACTAAAGCTGGAATTATTATGCTTATTACTGCAACTTAAATTCAAATCTGGAGTTGAATAAATCTTAATAATTGTGTGATAAAGTTGGAACTGAATTAATCCTATATATATATATATATTATATGCTTTTTATGTGAATCCCAGGCCTCCAGTAAGTAAGGTGGTCTCACACTAGGCGACAAAATTTACCTTTCACCTAAAGTTGGGTGATTGAAAAGCAGATATGTTAACCATTCTGTCAACCAGGGAGGCATACTGTGCATGTTACTGCAAACTGAAGTGTTTTATATTTATATTTAGATTTTATTGCATTCTGTTAATAATTGGTGGATTTTTATATTTAGGAGATTATTCATAGATATTATCTTAATATTAATCCTACCATAGAGATGATCTCTGTTTCTAACAATTATTTTTTTTTATTCTGAGTGTACCTATATATTATTATATGCACAAGGGTTCACTCCAATTGGTGCAATGATCTAAACTCTTTCTTTCAGAATCCAAATAATCACTGACTCAATACCAAAATACAAAATAAACCATTTAATAAAACAAAAACAATATATATACACTTCAAACAACTTTACATAACTAACTACAAATTAATTGGCCTTTATTTTATTAGTGTGTAAGTTTATTTAAAAAGGCCAAGACCTTTATAAATAAACTTACACTTAAGATTAGACGAAACACTTTGTTTGCACAATCACAAAATGTTCATAGCCAGTTTCTTTCTCTGTCAAGGCCCTTTTCCGAAGATATATGACTCTATTCTTCATTTTACAGGATCCTTTCTCATCATTTACTTAGCACACATTAATTCTTCCTGACTTAATTCTGTCTCTTTTCTTCAGTAGAAATAATAGTCAGATCCGGCGTCCTTAATACAGATGAAACTTCCTAATCAGAGTTTTCTCGAACATTCCTTTAGAACGTAAATAGAAAATTCTTCTTTTATTCACTAAATGCTTATTGACAGTCTTAACTCTTCCAATAAAAAAAAAAACTTACAGTTCTACGATTCCCTTTTCGGAATCTACTATAAATCTTTCAATTAGTGTTTCCTCCAATATTCCGTTTAAAACGCATATAGCAGTATTTTCTTTTATTTATCCACATACTTATTCCATATTAAAACTTAATAGTTCCATGATTCCTTTTTCGGAATATACTATTAATTTTCTTCCGACTGTCACATAAAAATTTAAGTTCCTCCGAACCTAAATATCTGCCGGTCTGTGTTCTAAATTCCTTCCGAACGCTCTCTTGTTTACCGGCGTTACTCAGATACCAAACGCTTTCCTTGTCAGCTGTCAATCACACATCAAACTTCTCGGCAAGCATGCGCACTCTTTGAAAATGACAAGTGAGAAATTAGGTGTATAATGGCTGACACGGTTGTTTCCGTTAGCGACAAGAGAATGTCTTCATAAAACACAACCTTTGATAATTTTAAGTAATACAAATATCAAATCTGGTAAGTACATCAATTTTTTGACTTCTTTACATATCACTTTTGACAAAACGGGCACATCGCAAGTGCCAACAATGCGTGTTATGAAACTAAAACTAATAAACATTTTAACATAAACAATATGTAAAAATATTCAGAATTTTAATTATGATTTTTTTACATCAGTTTCATCTTTCTCTGAAATTTTTTTTAAAAAAAATTTAAATATATAACCTCTATCTAACCAAACTTTTAATGCTTATTCCTTTGTCTTAAAAAATAACGTGATTCTTGCTCATCATTATTTACACAATCGGAATCACTAGCTTCAGAATCATCCGATGCTAGAGATGATTCAGAATTTACATCTTCTAATTTACTATACTTACAAATTTCATTTCTATACCTTTCAAATATTTCATTTAAATTATTTGAATTATGCTCTAAATCTACAGAATCATCACTATCAGGTTTCTGAGATTCCGCAAGTTTCTGAGATTCTTTATTCTTATTAACTAAATTAGAGGTATTTTCACATTCCTCTGGCTTACTTAACTCTATGTTAGCTAACCTATGATATGCTGCTATTATTTCATCCATGTTAGAGTCAGTTTGATTATCATCACTCTTACATTTTACATTATCTGAATTATGTACCCTGATATTTCTAAAATTTCCTGCATTAGGTTTTGTTTTACCCAAATTAAATTTTCTCCTTTGCTGCATATTTGAATTATGAGGTTTAAAACCATTCCCTTTGTTACTATTTGATTGTGAATGAGATGCACAATTAGTACTAGGAAAACAATGCTCATCTTTCAATATTTTATTCATATTGTCTCGTAATGTAACTAAATTTCTACTCCCCCTATCAGAGTGTACACTTAAAATTTTACTAGGATTTTTGACATCTTGAATCCTAAAATTCACAGGAGAAAATTTGTCTAAAATTCTATATGGACCTAAAGCTTTCCTTCCTAATTTCCCAACCCTTTTTATACTAGATTTATCATCTAACAATACTAAATCACCTGGTACAAATGACTTATACTTTCTAAAATGATTTATATACTGCCTAGTTTTCTGAGAACTTAATCTACTTATTTCACCTACTAATCTATGAGTAGTAGTATTTAGATTTTATCTACAACTTATTTATCTACAACTGTCTCTAGATACTCATTTATGTCATTATATCCTGTATTAGGAATGACTGAAACAAGTTTGTTTCAGTCATTAATAGTATATTCCGAAAAAGGAATCGTGGAACTATTAAGTTTTAATGTGGAATAAGTATGTGGATAAATAAAAGAAAATATTCTATATGTGTTTTAAACGGAATATTGAAGGAAACACTAATTGAAAGATTTATAGTAGATTCCAAAAAGGGAATCGTAGAACAGTCAGATCCGGCGTCCTTAATACAGATGAAACTTCCTAATCAGAGTTTTCTCAAACATTCCTCGAACGTAAATAGAAAATTCTTCTTTTATTCACTAAATGCTTATTGACAGTCTTAACTCTTCCAATTAAAAAAAAAACTTACAGTTCTACGATTCCCTTTTTGGAATCTACTATAAATCTTTCAATTAGTGTTTCCTTCAATATTCCGTTTAAAACGCATATAGAATATTTTCTTTTATTTATCCACATACTTATTCCACATTAAAACTTAATAGTTCCACGATTCCTTTTTCGGAATATACTATTAATTTTCTTCCGACTGTCACATAAAAAATCTTAAGTTCCTTCGAACCTAAATATCTGCCAGCCTGCGTTCTAAATTCCTTCCGAACTCTCTCTTGTTTACCGGCGTTACTCAGATACCAAACGCTTTCCTTGTCAGCTGTCAATCACACATCAAACTTTTCGGCGAGCATGCGCACTCTTTGAAAATGACAAGTGAGAAATTAAGTGTATAATGGCTGACACGGTTGTTTCCGTTAGCGACAAGAGAATGTCTTCATAAAACACAACCTTTGATAATTTTAAATGACAATAAAATTATTTTAAGTAATACAAATATCAAATCTGGTAAGTACATCAATTTTTTGACTTCTTTACATATCACTTTTGACAAAACGGGCACATCACAAATGCCGACAATGCATGTTATGAAATTAAAACTAATAAACATTTTAACATAAACAATGCGTAAAAATATTCAGAATTTTAATTATGATTATTTTTACAATTCCATGTTGTAATTCCATAAATATAATGATTTTTGCTACAATTTTTATTACCATAAATTCAAAATTTTTATTTTTAGTGAAAATATCTGAACTTGACAGTTGATGAAGTTCCTATTTTTACCTTGATTAGCAAGCTTAATTTGATTGCATTTATATTCTTTTCTTCTTTTTTTTTAAAAAACTTTTATCCTTATACAATTGTTTAAGAAGCAACTTGCACCAAAATAAAACAAGTGACCTGTCATTATTATGCATTGAATCAGATATAATCGACTCGATTAATTGATGACATTATATTATAGATATATTTGCTAAAATCAAAGCCAGAAAAAAAAACTTTAAATTATTGATTTTTTTTATTTAAATTTGGACTGATTTATTTTTATACTTTTTTAAAATGCATATATATATATATATATATATATATATGTATATATATATATATATATATATATATATATATATATATATATATATATACACACACACACCATTGTTGTATTGTGTTATTAAAATTAGTTATCATGGAAATGTTGACTTTTATTTTCAATAAACTAAAAAAAGTGCTTATTTTATTGCCTCATAATGATGTTGCGCCTCAGGTCTCCAAAAGCATAAATGCAGCCCTGGACACTGCCTGTTTGTAATGCTAGTGGTGAACGCTCATTTTCTGTACTTAAATGCATTAAAAATATTTACACAATTCGTTAAGTCAGATGCATTTGAGAAATTTGTCAATTATGTTCATAGAAAACGATATTGTTGATTTGTTAGATTATAAATGTATGACAGATAAGTTATACTTCATTAAGTAAATGTATAAAAATTTATTTGTTAATTACTGAATAGTTTAAAGTCCATATTTTTTATAATTAAGTTTATTTTTATTTATAACTATTTCAGTTACTGGATTTTGAAAATGGATAAAAAGAAATCGGGTTTTCAATATCGCAAACGTAAAGTGGAAAAGGAAGAAAATTTGAAAAAACAAGAAGGTGCATTTTTAAAATATCTTTGCCGAGAAGATCGTAATTGCATACAAGAAGAAAATCTTCAAGATTATTCGTTTGATAATTTGTCTATAGTTTCGATTAATGAATTGGAGGAGAATTCTACAGATACCAAAAATTAGATTAAAACATCAAAGGAGATGTTTTAATCTAATTAAAACATCTCCTTTGTTGTTGATTCTGAAGCTGGTTGTTCTACAGATCCAATCATAAAAGGATTTGATTTTACAAATTTAAATTATAATGATCCAGCAACTTGGTGTCCTGTAAAATTTTCCAGTATCAATCAATTACATCAACTATTGAACATGGACCTGAATACATTCATAATTTTGATTTTCCGAAAGATAACAATAATAGAAGATTTTCAATGTCTCATTATACTCAAAGACTATTTAACGGCGAGACAATGCAGCGTTTGTGGTTATTGTATTCAAAATCCACGGATTCCGCATTTTGCTTCTCCTGTTTATTATTTGATGAATGGTGGATTAACCTTGCTGATTCTGGATTGAGGGACTGGAAAAATGCTTCTTCTATTTTAGCTGCACATGAAAAAAAGTCAGACACATTGAAAATTACGATAAGTGGAAAGAATTAGAAATTCGAATAAAAGAAAAGAAAGCCATTGATCAAGAGAACTTGCCAATTATTAGAAAAGAGGAGAAACATTGGGTGCAAGTATTAGAACAACTCTTTTCTTTAGTTCAGACCTTAGCTATTCAAAATTTATCATTTCGAGGAACAAATGAGACATTTTTTTCGTATGGAAACGGAAATTTTTTGAAATTTGTTGAATTTCTAGCCAAGTTTGATCAAATAATGAATGAACATATTCCGAGAATAAAAGATACATATGTGCATTATCTTGGAAAAGATTTTCAAAATGAAATAATAAACATCTTTGCCAATGCGATAAAAAAGAAAATTATAGAATCTGTTGTTGCCGCAAAATATTTTCCCATACTTTTGACTGTATGTCTGACATTGGTCACATGGAACAAATGAGCATAGTACTTGGATTTGTAGACACTAGTAATAGCAAGGTTTCTATAAAAGAACACTTTTTGGGATTTATAGAAATAAAAAATACCACTGGAGAATTTTTATCAAATGAAATACTATGAACTCTAGACAAATTTTCATTACCAATTCAAGATTTATGAGGTCAAGGATACGATAACGCCAGTAATATGAAAGGTGATGTAAAAGGATTACAAATACGAATTTCAAATATTAACCCGAGAGCAATGTATATGTACCCTGTAGTTCACATTTATTAAATTTAAGTAGTGATTTGCACTGCTAATACTTTAGATGTCACAGCATTTTTTGACGTAGTACATCATCTACATCAGTGCTTCCCAAACTTATAGATGTAAAGGCCTCCTTTGGAAAAATTAAAATATTTCACGTCCCCATCAAAAAAAAAAACATCGTAATACAGACATATATTATTATAATATTTATTGGATTTATATTCAATGTAACTTATATTGAAGATATTTTGCATTTGTAAGCTTTTTGTGCTTCTTATCAATCTTCTTCTTCTCCCATAGTCCTAAATGAACCGTTGGGTCATTCATGGCTGGTAGCTGATACTCTTTGCTGGCCTCCTTCAGTCGTCTCGGTCTCTTGTTCTTGATGTCCGTTGAGAAAGGGAGGAATTTGCCCATTTTTTGATATTATCAGTCCATTTTAATCGAGGTCGGCCCCTAACCCTTGATCTCGGAACGATTTCTTCTAGGGTTTGCTTTGGAATGCCATTAGCCCTCTCCACATGTCCGAATCATTTCATGCCTTCTTCTGACAGATGAAATGATTCACGAAACCAATGATTTCATTGGTTTCGTGAGCGGTATAGGGAATTCTCAAAAGTCTTCTGTAAGTTTTCATTTCTCATCTTCCTTCAGTAAAGTCCAGGCCTCACAACCATACAAAAGGACAGAATTCACCAAGGTGTCAATTAGTCTTAGTCTGGTTTTGATTGCTATTCTGTTATCTCCCCACAATGGTTTTAACTTCTGTAGGGCCAAGGTTGCCTTAGCAGTTCGGTATTTAATGTCGGTTTTTGAACAACCATCTTGACTCAACGTGCTTCCTAGATAAGTGAACTTCTTTTCATTCTCAATTTGCTTATTGCCAATTTGTTTAAGAATTCAATGTCTGATTTTGAGGTTATCATTGTTTTTGTTTTTTGTAGGTTTATGTATAATCCATATTTTTTTAATATTCCGAAAACACGGCTGGTTATCTCTTGTAATTCTTCTTCACTTTCTGCCAGAAGATTGATATCGTCAGCGAAACGCAAGTTATTTATTCTTAGTCTGCCAATTACTATTCCAATGTCATATTCATAAAGAGCTTCATCTATAACATATTCCAGAAAACAATTAAAAAGAAGAAGGGACAAGATGCATCCCTGTCTTACCCCCCCCCCCCAGTTCTTCCCGGAACGGTTCACTGCTGTAATTTTTAATTTCAATTCTCATATCAGATGAGGAATAAAGAGACTTAATAATCCTAATGATTTTGTTGCCAATACCATAATGTTCTAAAATTTCCATAATGCCTCATGCCATATTGAGTCAAAAGCTTTTTGAAGGTCTAAGAAGTTGTGACAGATTATTTTGTTATGTATATTTCGCCTAGTATGTGTATTGTAAAAATATGGTCGATTGTACTTCTGGACCTCCGGGAAACCTGCTTGTTCATCTGATAGTCTGCTTTCTATTTTCTTTTCGATTCTTGACAATAGTATTTTTAACAGTATTTTGCTTGGATGACTAATAAGGCTTATTGTTCTATAGTTGCTACATTTATTGCTGTTTCCCTTTTTAGGGATAGGTACAAGGACAGAAGTCTGCCAATCAGAAGGCCAAGTCTCTGTGTTCCATACGTCCTGGAATAAATTTAGCAAGGTGTCTATGATGATGTCACCTTCGCGTATCAGTTCCACTGTGACACCATCACTTCCCGGTGATTTTCCAATTTTTGAGGTGCTAACTACAGCAATCTATCTTATCAATATCTTTTGAAATTAAACTTATACGAATAAGCATATATTTACTAATATTCATTAAGCGCCCAAATATGCAGGAAGCAAAATTTGTAAACCAACACCAATGTGTGATTTTTTCTATTAAAATATAAAAAATAACGAAAAAGAAATAATAAAAAATAAAATTTAAATACATTTCTTTTAAAAAAATCTACTTAGTCTTAAAACATTTTAAATTTGTTTTCATTATTTCATGCCCCCCCTCAACACTTATGACCCCCAAGGGGGCCGTGGCTCACAGTCTGGGAAGCGCTGGTCTATATGTATTTTTTTCCGGTTTGACTCATCGATGGGAATACCTCAAAAGAAACATAAGTAATTTTACACTCAAACCAGTCTGTGATACACGATGGGAGAGTCGAATTGACTCATTAAAGCCCCTAAGAGATAATTTGTCCAATGTTTGCAAAGCACTGCAAGAAATATCTGAAGATGATAGTTTATGTGGATTAAGTGGAAATACGATGAAATTAGATGCAAGTAGTCTTCTTAAAACTTTAAGGGAGTTCAAATTTATCGCATCCTTAGTAATGTGGTATAATATATTTTTTGAAATAAACTTTACAAGTAAACAACTTCAGAATACAAGCCTTGATATAAATGGTGCCATAAATTGTATTAATGATACAAAGAATTTCTTAATGAAAATCCGAAATTAGGAAGAATTTGAAAAGATGTTAACAGTTGCGGAGAAAATTGCTGAGGTCTTAGGTGTAATGCCTAATTTTGAACAAGAAACAGACTTAGAAAAAAAAAGAAACAATTTGTGTATGAAGCAGAGGATGAATTCATAACAGATTTTAAAGAAAAATTTAAAGTAGATGTTTATTTTTCAATTATTGATACCACAATTGCATCTGTTGGTGAAAAATTCAAGCATATGTCTACAATTAACGAAAAGTTTGGTTTTTTTTAAAATATATATGAATTGTAAAAAAATTACTTCAGCAAAACTGCTTAAAAATGTTTGATATTGGAAAATTATTTAACACGTGATAATTCTAGAGATATTGACGGAACAGATTTATGTAGTATATTTATTCATAATAAGTGCTTAGAAAACTAAAATGACAAATTCCAGGAACTTCTTGCAGAACACAGTTTGGGAAACCCTGGTATACATAGTGTACATGGAAGTAGTGTAGTATGCTATTAAAAATAACTTTGTAAAATGTTTTAAATTGGTAACTAAATTATTTCATTCTGGTGAGTGATTTTTTAAAATAGTTAGCCATAAAAATGTAGATGGAAAATTTTTAAAATCTAACATTTATTTTTAAGATGTATATAGGCGCACTAATCGAATATGGGTATTGAAAAAAATGATGCACTAATTACTGCATAGAGACATTGTATAGAGGCGCCTAAATTTTCTTTGCCTAGGGGCATCAGATACTGTTGCACCGGCTGTCAATAGTATGTCTTATAATTTTTCTTCTCCCAAAAGGCATAACCTTACATTTTTCCACATTAAACTGGAACCATTATCATTTGCCCATACTTTCAGCCAATTTAAATCACTCTACAAGCTCTCTACATTACTTTAATTAAGTATTATGCCATTTTACACCATCAGCAAATAACTACGAGGGTGTCTGAAAAGTTCTCAGCCTGACAATGAAAAAACAAATTTATAATTTCAAAATTATTTTTATTTTTCAAAATAATCTCCCTTAAGCCTAATACATTTATTCCAGCAATGCTCCAGAACCAGTCCCTGTAGTAGTTCTCAGTAAAATCTGTAAAATACCCCTCTACAGCTGCAATCACCTCTTGATTTGAAGAAAAGGCTGACCAGCAAGGAAGAATTTTAGTTTTGGGAAGAGAGTAAGAGATAGAAGTCAGAGGGAGCCAAATCTGGAGAATAGGGTGGATGTTCCAACAATTCATAGTGCAGATCCCTTAATTTTCCCATTGTCAAAACACCTTTGTGGGCAGGTGCATTGTCCTGATGAAAGATGCTTTTTTTCTTCTGCAAACTGTGTCTTTTCTCACGAATTTTTTCATCTAGTCTGATTAAAAGATCGGAATAATATTCCCCGGTTATTGTTTTACCCTTTTGAAGATAATTAATAAACAAAATGCCTTTAGCATCCCAAAACACTGATGCCATGACCTTTCCTGCTGATGGAACCGACTTTGTCTTCTTTGGCACTGAACAACCGGCTTCTGTCCACTGTTTTGACTGCTGTTTGGATTCTTGTGTGTAATGGTGAATCCAAGTCTCATCCATAGTAATAAATCAGCTTTATTCTTGTTAAAACGCTCCAAGCACTGCTTAGAGATTTTCATGCAAGTTCGTTTTTGATTCTGCTGTGAGCAAGCGTGGCACCCATCTTGTACTAAGCTTTTTCATTTGCAATTCTTCATGAAAAATATATCCTACATGTTCTTTTGAAATGCCTATAGTCTCAGCAGTTTTATGGACTTTGACTCACCAGCCATCCAATACCATATCGTGCACTTGATCAGTGATTTTTGGTGTTGTTACACTTTTTTGGACGTCCCTCACAAGGATCATCTTCAAGGCTGGCACGGTCATGTTTAAACTTGGCAATCCATTTCTTAATTGCCAAAAATGAAGGAAACGAGTGCCCATAAACTTTTGTTAACTTCGAATGAATTTCTTTTGGTGTTAAACCTTCTTTTACAAAGAATTTTATAACCTCACAATACTCAATTTTATCCATTTCAAGGGATACAGACAACAGTTTTGCTTCAGACAGCTGTATAAAAAAAACTCTTGATAGAATGACTTGCAATTTCACATGGATACTTATTACAGATGTACCAACTTTGAAAAAAAAATCGTGCCAATAGTGTTGCATGTATGGTCGAGGCCGAGAACTTTTCAGACCATCCATGCATTTCTCTAAAATCATTTCTGTGTCATTAATGTGTAAATTAAATAGTAGCTGTACAAATGCTCTGTGATATGCTGCTAGTCACATGTCTTCACATGGAGCGAAGTTTTGGGAGCGTAGCGAAGCAAGTTCTGAAGTTCGCTTCATACTTTGTAAACCTAAAGAGAAACATCTTCCCACTCCGTTTCCAGGAATCTACAAGATTTTATGTGATTGTGGAAAGCCAGACTGCTAAATCCATCCTTTTACGTATGGAAGAACCATAGAGATATTTCCTACAACAGGACTAGAGCCAGCGCTCTCTCTCTCTCTCTCTAGGCACGGTCTTTTTTCTGTTAACTCAGATGAAGGCTGCCAATACATTGGGGACTGGACACAAACTTCTAATATCCATGTGTGCTATGATGAACTTGAAAGAAAGATTGTCGAATCTAGAGAAATTACCCTGGATTCTTCCCATATCAACAACAGCCTAAGTTTCAATCTCTCTGATGCACACGTTACCTCTGTTCAACACTGGCGCACTCGTGACAGCATGTAGTCAACTTTTATTTGGAACTCAAGCTCGCATTACTGTTTTCAAAATGTACTACTGTCTTTTGTACTAGTACTGTTAATGCAATTTTTAAGTCTCTGTTATTTTTTGTATATTTCTTTGATGGTGATACCTGAAGAAGTTCATTCAACGAAACTAGTAAACTAGTAGTATCTTTTTAAATAAACCATGTCACCTCTTTATCTCTCAGTATCAGTCATTTAAACTAATTTATAATATTTCCTACCGAGTAAAAATGAACAATCACAATATACATATGTGTGTGCGTGTGCGTGCGTGCATGTGTCTGTTGTCCCATTAAAATTTACTTATAGTCTGTGTTAGATGATGGTGTTACTAATGACTAGTAGTTGTCCTGAAAGAAATACAATTTCTACTTATCATTAATAATAGCTTTGCTCTTATTATTGATTTTCAAAGCATTTCCATCATTTGGCATTTATTTCTTACTCTACTATTTAGATCTCTATGAAGAACCAGTTTTTTCTTTAGGTCTTTAGTTATTCCGTCAGATGAATCATAAATCTCTGCTTCTTTCTTACTAGAACCTTCTGTAATATCATAAATACAAATGTTGTGTTGTTTAGTTTCTAATTTTAAATTTTAAGAAAATGTTCCAGGGAATTAATGGCATCCTTTTTTGTGCACATTTTAAAAAAAGAAGCTTGCAATGAGGAGGATGAGACCAAAAGGAGGTAAAATTCTTGCACTTCACAAGAGAGAAGAGGAAGGTCTGTGTATCCGAAATGTGGTTAAGGTGTTGGAGAAGTTGAAAGCTAGGATCTAGAGGGTCAGCATAGCTTTGCTTTTTTTAAAGGAAGTTGTGTTTTAGTAAGTTACTTAAAAACAAAAAAAAAATCAATCCCACCTGAGGAAGGTTGGTGACTGTGCACTATGGTACCAAGGGTGCTGCTTTAGTTTACCAGATATCCAGACAGACTAATGGTTAAATTATCTGGGAAATAAGAGACCAAATACTTCTTCAGGTCACTTCATGCCTCCAATAAGCAGGATGGTGGGAGTAATCCTGCACTGGCAATGAAATCCATACACCAGCTAAAACTTTCACTTACATATTACAACAAAGTGACAATATATTGGTCAACAAGGAAGCATAAGAAGCAGTATAATACAATATTTAGATTTTGCAAAAGTCATTGACCAAGCAGAATCAGTTAATTGATACACAAATGAAAATTGGGAACCTTGAAATTAAGAGTGGAACAATTTAAATATCTGGGAGTGATGATCCCACCAAATAAGATGACAGAAGTGCAAAATCAAATGGGCACGGGGTAGGCTTTTTATTCTCTCTCTCTCTCTCTCTCACACAAGTATTCAGCTCAAAAGATATCCATTAGAAGACTAAGGTGTAAATATATAAATTGATAATTTGTCTACTTGTTATTTATGGATGTGAAACCTGAATATTTATGGCAAGGGTGAAAAATATGATTTCAGCTTTTGAACAGAAAATCCTTTCAAAGGAAGGAAAAATATTTAGTTCAGTGAATGATAATGGTCTCTGAAGGATCAGAAACAACCATAAGTTATATCAACTCTATAAAGAACCCACCTGAGGAAGATATCTAGTTTTACTCATTCAGAAAGCTACAATTTTGGCAGGATGTGTCTGATATGGCAAATGACAGTATTCTTAAGATTATAAATACTAACAATTCTTGGTAAAAGACCAAAATGAAAACTGGGAACAAGATGGATAAATACCATTAGGCAAGATAGCAAAATCATACTGCAATGTCCAAATTGGAGAAATAAAGTTTTGGACAGACAGGGCTGGAGGCAAAGGTTCTAATTTGGGCTGTAAAGCTATAGCCTTGGACAGATTGACATGAAAAGTTCATATTTAAACTGTGTGCATGGATAATAGATTAGCAAGGTGGGTATGAGACTGGCTTTCTGATAGGTGGTCAAGTTGTGTATATGAAGAAATAATATCCAAAGAGGGAACTTGTTAGCAATATGAATTGGGTTGCTAATTCAGTGCTGTGAGGTAATTTAAGGCTTTGAAATTTGGAAAACACAATGACAGGATCACTGTTCCTTCTAAGCTGTGTGCATGCACACCAGTCAAAAAGAGAGCACACATGTCTAGTAACTGTGCACAAAATTTTCTTTTAAAATTTCTAATTTACAAGCAATAATTTTTGAATGTACTATAAAAATGAATTATATGATAAATTATACTTGTAATTTCTCTAATATTACTCTAATCCATTTCAACTTAATACACTCTTAATTAGTTACTTTCAGCCTGCACAGTGTGGACAAACTGATGCTGACGTCAACAAGTTGCAGAGGCATATTTGTTTAGAGTGAACTCATGCAAATCGTGATGGATTTTTGTAGCTATGCAGATTTAAGCAAATTAATTCAGTGCTCACAATTTTACAAACTACAGCTAAACAAAAAAAAGTTAACATTAATATGGGAAATATTACATTAGTAGTTTTAGTGTGTTAAAGCCACAAAATGTCATCAACAAAATTAGAGCAGAAAGGAACTGCCAATTCATTTAAATTTGAGTGGCTGGACAAATATGTTAAATCTCAATGTTAAAGAACAACCTATCCTAGAACTTGGCATAATTTTTTATAAACTGCATGTACATGCAGTGTTTAAGTAGATGAAGTTGGGTTGATGAAGATGAATAAGCATTTAGGTTGCTCTTATAGCAATCTAGCAATTCAGTCTTCTTCTCCTGCAGCTTTTCCCACTTAAGTAGGGTCGCTGTTTGTGGTCTCCTCCACAACCTCCTGTCTTGGGCTGTAGCCACATCCATCTGCATGACCTTTCTTCCCACATACTCTTCCTCCCTCCTCATCACATGACCAAACCATCTCAACCTTGCCTCCTGTATCTTTGCTCCTAAGTTCGTAACTTTCACCGTTACCCTTACATAATCATTTCTCAGACGATTCTTTCTAGTCACACCGCACATCCACCTATGCATTCTCATCTCTACTACCTCCATCCTGCTGATGTTATTTTTCTTCAGGGCCACAGTTTCCATAGCATACGTCATAGCTGGTCTCACTACTGTCCTGTAGATTTTGCCTTTAAGATTGATTGGTACCCTCTTATCGCATAGCACTCCAACCATCTCTCTCCGGTTCCTCCATCTTGCTTGTATCCTGCATCCCACTTCCTTCTCAGCCTCACCATCCTCTTTCATTGTTGAACCTAAGTAACTAAAGTCACTGGCCTTCCTGATGACATTTCCTCCCAGCTCTAGATCTGTCTCCTGGCTGCCATCCACTTTGCAACACATATGCTCTGTCTTACCTCTGCTCAGTCTCATACCTCTCCTCCAGTGCTTTCCTCCAACTTTCCAGTTTAGCTGCCACTTCTTCTCTTGATTCTGCACACAGTACGATGTAATCTGCATACAACATAGTCCAAGGTGCAATCTAACAATGCAATGTACAAGATTTGATTATATATAGAAACCTGTGGAGAATTCATGACTAAATAAACACACGTAAAACCACAGTAATAGGTTTTTTAATATGTAAATATTTCATTCGAAGTGTCTTAGGACATCGTCAAACAGGAATTGGAAATAATCAAAAACACAACCATTCTAAATGGATACAATCCTAAAACTACTCAAAAAAATCATCAGCCACTTCTCCACACATATCAACCTAGACAAGAACAAGCCCATAGGATTCCCATACTGTATGTCAAAGGCATCTCAGAGCAACTTCCAAAAATTACGAAAAAATACAATCTTGCCGCGACCCACAAACCCATTAACCAGATCTACAATTTGTTACCTTCGCCTAAAGACAAAATCCCACCTCTGTTACTACCTAGCATTTACGAGGTACCATGCTCCTGTAAACTGTTGTACTATGGGCAGACAGGCAGATCTGTTCTTAAACGCATCTCTGAACATCAAGACCACATCTGTCTCATCAAGCCACAGAAATTCAGCCTCTCCCAACACGGAGTTGAAAACCCAAACCATAGGATCCACTGGGAAAAGACCAAACTTCTACACAGATCTTCATACAAACATGAACGTTTATATAAAGAAAGTGCTAAAGCACTACTTCACAAACCAATCTAAACCGCAATGATGTCCTTGCCATTCCTAAAGCATGGGAAATTGTCATACAAAATTGTGTAAAATAATTCAATTTTAATTTCAATGTAATCTAAATAATCTAATGCTTTTTTTTTTTTTTTAATGCTAGAAAGCGCTGCTGCACGCATTTGGATTCCATTATATTCATGCGCCCTATCTCTATGTTATTCCTAGTATTGTTCCCAACTGTACTGACGATGTCCTAAGACACTTAGGTTGCAATATTTAAGTATTACAAACCTAACCTGCTGTCCTTCATGGGAATTTCATTTCTCCAGTTTCTATTCTTTTTCCTTCTGTAGTATTTACAGTCCATAATCCACTTTACAGTAGAGGTCTTTCCAAAACTTTATAAACGCTTATTTTCTTATGCTTTGTACTTGGTTAGGTTTGAAAATATTACTGATCATCCCTGTTATCTTTAGGGAGTTTGAAATTTTGATATCAATGTCAGCTGCATTTGTATAGCACATCCTAGAAGTTAATTTGTTTGAAGCAGTTCATTTTTCCTAAAATTTTATTTTCAATCATGATTTTACTACTGACTGGAGAGTTTCCTTTAAAAGTTATGATTTTTGTTTTTGTCTGTTGATATTTGCATTCCAAATTCTTTAGCAATTATGTTTAAAGAGTATATTGATCTCTGGAGTTCATCTTCACTTCTTGCTATGATTATCTGGTCATCTGTAAAAAAAGGGTATTAAGAATAGTTTCACAATCCAGTCTGAATGCTTTTTTTTTTTGCTTTTTTTATTATTTCATCTATATAAATATTAAATAAGAGTGGTGACACTAGGCATCCTTGACAGATTCCTCTGTTTATTGATTTCAGTTCTGTAACTTTTTCATTGATTTTTATAGCTATTTGGTTGTTTTCATACATGTTAGTTATTGCTGCAAGCAGCTGATTTGGAATGTTTAGATTCTTAAGTACGGTCCATAATTTATTCCCTAAGATTATCAAAGGCTTTCTGGTAATCTACAATGCCGTGTGTTGAATTGACAATGCTTCTCCATTAAGATTTTTAATGTAAAAGCTGGGTCAATACATGGTCGTCCTTTTCAGAAGCCATTATGTTCTTCGCAAAGCTTATCTTATTATTATTATTACATCGCATCTCCAGGGAGTCCAAAGAAGTCATCGAGGGAGGGCATCTACTCTACAGCTCTTCGTCTCACTACTCCACCAACCTTCACTACCACTACTAGTACTTTCACAGAGAATCACAAACATCCATACCCATGGCAGGATTCGAATCTGCAGCCTTTTGGCTGGCTAATCACTCAGCCAACCAGGCCGGCATCTTCTACATGATTTAAGTTTTGAAGTTAGTATTTATGCATACCAGTATGTAGTATTTATAATATTTACGCATTAATATTAATATTAATAATATTAATAATAATAATATAAATATTAATATTTATAATACTCGTATTTATGTATACCAGTATAACCCGTATGTAGGAGACTTATTGAGACATTTAGAGAATTATGAGGGCAAAACAATGGCATATAAAAAAACAGTGAGGCAGACAGTGATGTACAAATAAAAAGATATATTATAGGCCTTAATTGCACCACCTATGGACTACTGTATACAGATTTGGTTACCTCATTTTTGAAAAGATGGTGTTTTTGAAAAAGATCCAAAAAAGTTACTGTGGTGGTAATGTTGGATTTCTGAGTATGAAATCAGATTGAAGGAAGGTCATCATGCACATCCTGGAGTATGTGCATGATGACCTTCATGAGCAATATATGGCTCAATATATGATTGAGCCATATATTGCTCAGTTATGAATTATGAATTATGGATTATTTTGTCAACTAAACTTCTTCTGAAATAATACTTTATTCATAATTCTGAAAAGCTGAACAACTGCAGCATAATACAATACAGATAATCAGCATGAGTTCTGCTCTGAGGATGATGTTTCAATGTTCACCTCTAATTCAAATGGTGAACCCTAACATGGTAGCTCTGTCAGTACTGATGATTTCCTTAAATCAGTAAAAAAGAAAAAGAGCGATTTGAAAACCATAACAGATGTTAAAAGGGACGAAAGTGAGGCGAGAGTGGTGGAAGGAAACGAAATTGAGAGAACGAATGAAACTAGAAATGGCGTGACGCAGAAATCGAAAGAATGAATGATAGCGAAAAAAGAATGAATGATGGCGAAAGTTGGAGGTACAGAAACAAAGAAGGATGAATGAGAGTGAAAGTGAGAAGAGGGGATCGAGAGTTAAAAAGATTGAATGATAGAGAGAATGTATCGCGAGATTTGGATGTTGAATTGGATTGGATGAGGCAAGAAATGAAATGGATGCAGAATGAAATTAAGAGAATTCAGGTCAAAACTATTAAAATAATCATGATGGCATGAAAGAGTTAACGAAAGATGAGCGAGTGGCGTTGTATGGCGACTTCATTATTAAACGTGTGCTAGAGGATAGAAAGCACAAGGTATGTTTTCCAGGCGGTAAAATGAGTAGAGTGATTGAGGCACTGGATATGAGGCGGGAGCGAGCAAAAGAATTAATAGTATTAATTGGTACAAATGATTTGAGAGAGGACAAAGAGCGTGTCAGAATGTATATCAGGAGGCTGCTTGGAAGGATAAAAAAGAATAGTGTGACAGGAAGGGTAGTCAGTGTGTTGCCTAGCTATGACTGTGGTGAAATGAGGCAGAGAGCAAGGATTATGAATGATATGCTCGCTGAAATGTGTGAGGACAAGGGAGTACAATTTGATAATGTGTGGAATGAGTTTGAAGGACGAAGTGAACTGCATGGGAGCGATGGACTGCATTTGAGTGGTTATGATGTGAGTCATTTGGAGAGACTGCTGCTGAAAGGTAGAGAAGTGAGTATAGAGAATGAATCAGATCAAGTGAGAAGTGATGTGGAAGAGTAGGAGAGTGCGACAGGAGAGATTGAAGAGGTGGTTATGAATGAGGAAGTAAGTGGCATGAGAAAGGTAGATGCTCCAAGAGGAGGTGAGAGCATGTGTAGGCAGGAAAGGAATGGGATGACAAGGGATCAAGAGGAAACATTTAGAATTGAAAAGGGTTCTAAAATGAAGAAACAGAAAGGGAAATGGCCCCAGTCTAGCATGGAGAGATCACATCGAGTGAGTGGTATCAGTGGAACTAGCTGTAGATCCAGAAATGAGCTGTTGTGTTTGTTTACCAATGCTAGAAATATAAGAAACAAGGCAGATGAAATGGTTGCACTAATTGCGTTTGTTCACCCAAAGATTGGCAGAATAAGTGAGACATGGTTGGAAGAGGATGTGTTTCATGAGGATAGAAGGGGTAAAAAGGGAGAGGGAATGCTATTAATGATAGAGAAAGAGTTATGTCCATACAAAGTAGAGATGCAAGACAGAAATAGTGCCAGTGGTTTTGAGGCAGTATGGTGTGAGATAGAGGTGAACGGAATCAAATATTTGGTGGGATGTTGTTACAGACCAGGTAATGTGGATGGTGGTGATAGTGAAATGTAGCCAAGCAAATAAGAAAAGGATGATCATTATGGGTGATTTTAATTATGGCAATATAGACTGGAATGATGAGATAGCAACTGGAAGTAAAGAAAATTAGTTTCTTGAGTTTTTGAGGGATAACTACCTCAGACAGTATGTAACAGAGGGCACACGAGGATTAAGGATCTTGGATTTGGTCATCTTATCAAAGGATGTAATTATAAATGAGGTGTCAAATCATCCACCAATTGGTGAGAGTGACCATGAGGTGATTACCTGGGTGGTTGCCAGCAGTGCAAGCACCCCTGTGAGAAAAGGGTATATGTGGAACTACAAGGGGGGGGGGGGATTATGAAAAGCTCAGGAGACAGCTTGCGGGTGTAGCGTGGAATGAGGAGTTAGCTGGAAAAGAGATCAATGCAGCTTGGGGGATTTTCAAAAACTATCCAGTAGATGCAATGTCTAAATGTATTCCAAGGGTGAAAAGGTTAAATAAGATAGAGAAATAAGCGATACAGAGAAAAAGGACATTGTGGAGGCAGCATAAGAGAAGTGGAAATAACCAATTCCATGAGGTCTACAAAGACCAGGCAAGGAGGGTGACTTGGTTGGTGAGAGTAGCTAAAGAGAGGTATGAACAGCAGTTAGTTAATGAAGCCAAAAAGAATCCTAGCGAATTCTTTCGATATGTAGCCAGCAAAAGAAAGAATGATTATGAAAGGATGACATTGATTGGAGAAAATGGTATAAAGACAGCTGTTGCAGAAGGTGTGGTGGAGATACTGAATGAGCAGTTCATAACGGTCTTTCAATCTTGTGAATGTGACTTCATGGAGAGATTGAGAGCAGTTGATGATGGGGAAGAGAGACTGACTGTAAGTGAGCAAGAGGTGTTTGGGGAGTGGAATAAACTACATGTAAATAAGGCTGTGGGACTTGATAATATATCACCGCGTTTCTGAACGAATGTGCCAGGGAGTTGACACCTGCCTTGACATAATTTTTTAATACGAGTCTTGCACTTGGTGAAGGTTCCTAAGGAGCGGAAGGAGGGCAAGATTGTGCCACTTCATAAAGGAGGTGATCGAACTCAAGCATCAAACTGTAGGCCTATCTATGTGTCAGGTATTGTGGTTAAGTTGTTGGTAAAGCTTGTGAGAACTAGGATCCAGAGTTGGGTTGACACAATAGTATTATCTTTGATGGACAGCATGGATTTGCTAAAGGGAGGTCATGTTTTAGTAATCTACTTACTTATTACAATAAAGTGTCTGGTTTCTTGGACAGAGGAGAAGGATACACAGTAATATGTTTGGATTTCACAAAGGCTTTTGATAGAGTACCTCATGATAAGTTGACAGTCATACTAGAGCAGATTCCATGGTTCAACCACCCTCCATGCAAAGAAACCACTCCTCACCCTCTTGCTTACAGTTTCCTTTCGTAACGTCTAGGGATGGCCTCTTGTCATCACTCCTTCCCGTTGTTCAATCAAGC
The DNA here is from genome assembly GCF_054136105.1 of Typopeltis vanoorti. Classification (NCBI taxonomy): domain Eukaryota; kingdom Metazoa; phylum Arthropoda; class Arachnida; order Uropygi; family Thelyphonidae; genus Typopeltis; species Typopeltis vanoorti. The sequence goes on along the minus strand of NC_143555.1, from coordinate 28,943,869 downwards.
GAAAGAACTTCCCAGTGTCAACCCTGTAACCACCTCTCAACAGTTTAAAAGTCTCAATCATATCACCGGTGTTTCTTCTATCCACCAAACTCTGCAGTCCACATTCCCTCAGCCGATCCTCATAACTATCACTGTACAGTCCTGAAACCATCTTTGTACCCTTTCCACAGTTAATTTATCCCCTTCAAATCCTGGGGACCAAATCTGAGAACAACAGTCCAAGTGTCATCTGATCAGGGTCTTATACAACGGAACGATAACTGTTTTATCTCTGCAGGTCAGTGTCCTTCTCATTATTGCAGCAATCTTCTGCATTACCTTCACTACCTTTATTATATGTCCCCTGAATTTCAGGTTTCTATCAATCATCAACCCTAGATCTCTTGTCTTCCCCACTTCCTCCAGTATAGCTGCTCCAATAGAGTATGCAGCATCCCATCGATGTTTCCCAAACCTCAAGACCTTACATTTTTGCTGCATTAAGCCGACACCCCCATTCATTTGCCTATATTCATTTGAATAAACTAGATAGTTTATTCAAATCCTCTTGCAGGACTGCTGCATCTGCACTATTACTAATAATCCTTCCCAGCTTTGCATCATCTGCAAACAACTGAATATCCCTTTGCAATCCACTGACAATGTCATTGATATAAAGGTTAAACAATATAGGTCCCAGTACTGAGCCCTGTGGGACCCCACTTGTAACCCTCTGTTTCCTTGAAACTGTCCCACTATACACAACTCTCTGATACCTATTGGACAGCCAATCCTGAATCCAGTTGACCAATCTGACATCCAGACCCATGTGCTGCAACTTAAATATCAGCTTATCATGTGGCACCCTGTCAAATGCCTTCGCTAAGTCTAAGAAAATGGCAGTATATGCCTTTCCCTCATCTAATGCTCTTGTAACTTTATCATAAAAGGCTAGCATATTGCTAAAACAAGAGTGCCCCTTCACAAATCCATGTTGACTCTCACAGATAACATTACCCTCATCTGCCCAATGCTGTATATGGTCCTTCACTACTTTCTCCAAGATCTTATGACACACAAACTGGTCTATAATTAGACACTTCTGGTCTGCTACTGCCCTTATGCAATGGTACTATCTTACCTTCCTTCCATTCCATAGGCACCTTTCCAGCATGCAGACTTTCATTGAAAAGTCAGGTCAAAGGCACTGTCAGTTCCCTAGCACATTCTTTCAAAACTCGTGGTGAAATACCATCCAGTCCCACAGCTTTACTGACATCCAGAGTACTCTATTTGAAACACTCTCCTCCTGTACCTCTAAACCTTGAACCTGCTCTATCCCTCTAGCATTAAAACTAACTCCTCCAGGATGAAATACTCCAATAAATTGTACATTTCACAATTTTACTATGTCTGCTGCATCAGTCACTCTATTCCCATTTTTATCCCACAATATCATTCTTCCAAAGTCATTTCTCCTCCTACCAGCCACATATCTAAAAAATTCCCTAGGATTTTCTTTGGATCTTAGGGCTAATCTCCTCTCATATTCCAGTTTCGTCTTCCTTACCATACTAGTCACTCTTCTGGCCTGTGTCTTATACTCTTCATGCATCTTCTCTTCTCCTGTCTCTTTATATCTCTTCCACAGCCTCTTTTTCACATGCAATTCTGTTTACTTTTAGGATTTTAGTGTGTCTGGGTAGATTTTTGTGTGTTTTTTGAGTATTTTAATAGTAAATTGATAGATATGATTATCTGTGCACATGGCTCCCATAAAGAGAAATACAAAGATGGTGTCCAGGTCACCACATTTGTCTAAAAATTTTAACTTAAAGGATTTGATTCAGTGTACCGTTTGCGAAATGTATGCATTGAGGAGAGCAGTTGAAGTCTGGTTAATCAACGATAGTGGAGTGAACGTGTGCAGAAAGTGTAAAGAATGTGAGGATTTAAAGAGTGTTTCAGGTTGTGTGAGTGATATCGTTGTTGAAAGTGAGAATCTAGATAAAAGTGATATGTGAGGTATGAATGGTGATATTTGCGAGGTAGTACCTGATAGCTATGAGAGTGGCGTTGAAAGTGAGAATGAAACATACAGAACAATTGAATGAATCATCGAAGAATAAAAATGATGACACTGACGCAATAAGTGAGATCGCTCTATTACGCAGAACAATACACAAGGGCAAATCAGCAGCTGAAGCATTGGCAAAAATGTTTACCAAGCGTGCCGACTAATAATCGGAAGTATGATAGAAAAAAATAAGGGTATAATAGTGAGTGTAAACAAAATGAAACAGTGAGAGGTATGGAGATTCCTTAGTAAGAGGTGTATTAGTTGAGAGTTTAACAAAATCGTACCAACCTGGTGCGAATGTTGAGAATGTAAGCAAGTCAATTAGAATGCAAAAGCAGCGGGTGAAAGAATTGAATTGAAAGGAATTGCTTGAGGTAGCAAAAAGAGAAGAGTGAGAGAGTTAGGATGGTGAGTCTGTTGCCGCAGTATGACAGTGAAGAGTATAGAAGGAGGGCCATAATTGCTAATTACTTTATGCGTGAATTATGCAGGATGAGTGGTGTGGAATGAATTCGATGGGCGAAAGGATTTATATAAAATGGATGGTTTACATTTGAATGGATTTGGTGTACGGAGACTTGAAAAGGTGTTGTCGAATGTAGTGGAAGTGAATGTGCAGAATCAGGGAAACAAGAGTTATTAAGGGGTGGGGGAAGTAGATATGCAGACTTTAGGGAGACAGTTGAGTGTGTGAATGTGTGTAATATGCCCAAGCGAGTGGAAAGACCACGAATCAGAATGGGATAGTTAGTATAAGGCATCAAAATAGGGATGGGACAAATGGGCTTCTGAAATTCATGTATACTAATGCCAGAAATATTAAGAACAAGAAGGAAGAATTTTTGGCCTTGGTTGGCACTTCCAGACCACAGGTTATTGGCATTAGTGAAACATGGCTGACAAAAGATGACACAGCTAGTGGGATTGAATGTGAGGGGTATGGTGTGTTCAGGAGTGACAGGGAGAATAAAATGGGTGGGGGGGTGTTATTGATGATAGCTGATGAGCTACTGCCAAGTAGAATAGAAATGAAACTGCAGGATAGAGAAAAGAGCACATTTGAGGCTATTTAGTGTGAGATTGAAACTAACAAAACAAAATATACAGTTGGGTTCTGCTATAGACCAGGTGATAGAATAGATGGTGGAGATAGTATGCATAAGCAAATAGAAGAAATGAGTGGAAGGAGGGTAATTATTATGGGAGATTTCAACTATGGTAACATTGATTGGAAGGCAAAGAAGACACATGGGAGGAAGGAATTGGATTTTATGCAGTTATTAAGGAATAACTATCTGCGACAGCTTGTAATGGAAATACTAGGGGTCAGAGAGTGCTTGACCTAGTAATTGCATCTGAGAATTTGGCTGTAACAAATATGACTATGTTGCCACCAATTGGTGAGAGTGATCACAGGGTCTTGACTGGGGAGGTGGCTAAAGGTGTGGAATTTACAATTAAGACAGGGTACATGTGGAATTATCGGGCTGGTAAGTATGGCAAGCTTAGGAGTTTCATTGGTTCAGTGCCATGGCATGTACAACTGCAAGAGCTAGAAGCTGATAGTGCATGGGAGGCAGTTAAGAAGTGTTTGTATGAAGCAATGGATGACTGTATACCTAGAATCCGAATAATAAATCAAGTAGGGATTAAATGGATGAATAACACCATTAAGCTTGAGCTGCAAAAAAAACAACAACTATGGAGGGAATATAAGGAGAAAGGTGACCGGAAGGCACATGAACGGTATAAAGTGCAGGCCAGAAGGGTAACGAGTGTGGTAAGAAAAGCAAAAAAAGAATTATGAAAGAACATTGGCTATGCAGGCTAAAGAGAATCCCAAACAGTATTTTCGATATGTTGCAAGTAAAAGAAAAAATGTATAGGGCAGAATGATTTTAAAGAATGCCAATGGTAGGGAGGTAACCGAATCAGTTGATATAGCTGAATTACTGAGCGAGCACTTTGCAAGAATATATCATCCAGGTGGTGAAATTGCAGAAATGAATGAACCAATAAATTATACGGAAATTGTGGTGAATGAAGTGGAGGTGAGTAGTCTATTGTCAATTTGTCAATTGTACCAGCTCGTGTCGTATGTGAAGCAGCTAAAGAATTGTCAGTACCCTTGACCATTTTGTTTAATTTGAGTCTCGGGTCTGGGTTAGTCCCGACGGGGTGGAAAGAGGGGAAAATAGTTCCACTGCATAAAGGAGGTTCCAAGACTGCTGTTGGAAATTACTGACCGATTACCATATCAGGAATTGTTGTCAAAGTCTTGGAGAAATTAGTCAAGAGGAGATACAGGTGATATCAATGAAATACAGGTGGATAGATGAAAATGGGATACTGTATGGGGGATAACATGGTTTTGTGAAGGGTAGATCATGCCTCAGTAACTTGCTCACATTTTATAACACAGTGACGGCTGAACTGGATAAGGGTAATGGGTTTACAGTGATTCTACTGGACCTTGCCAAGGCCTTTGACAGGATACACATGGAACTCTAATCAGTAAACTGGAGCAGATGGGGATGGATATAGGGTTGGTGAGATGGATAGGAGGGTGGTTGATGGAGAGATACCAGAGAGTGGTTTATTCAGGAGTTGAGTCCAAAAGACAGCCTGAGACTAGTGGTGTGCTGCAGGGTACTGTTCTTGGACCACTACTTTTCAATTTGTTCATTAATGGTATAGGAAAGGCTCTGAGAGGAAGTGTTCACTTGTTTGTTGATGATGCAAAGTTGGGTAGAGCAATTGTGAGTGCACAGGATGTCAAAATTTTGCAAGATTATTTGGATAGTTTGGAGGACTGGGCCACGGAAAATGGATGGCAATTTAATGTGGCAAAGTGTAAGGTTATGCATTTTGGGGTGAAAAAGATTAGCAGCAGTATATCACATTGGTGGAACCATTGTGAGTATTAACAGCACTAAGAAAGGATTAAAAGCTATTTCAATTCTTTCAATATTTTGTCGCAGTCATTGAGACATCTTCCGGGAGTACAAACGAACACTTGTAACAGACACACACACACACACAAGGCAACACGATAATAAATGAAACACAAATGGATCTGACCTTATCTAGGTGGTGCACATTTTATGGGAATTCGTAGACAGCCTAGGTTGTAAATTGGGATCTCTGGGAATTAACGTGTCCCATCTTTTGGGAAGTTTCTTGCATCCATATTTATTTAAATTTGATTGAATTCTCAGGTTAGCTGCAGATTCCATAAAGATGTTTTTTTCCCCAGATGGTCCTGTGAGCAGTATCCAATACATGGTCCAGAAGACCAGATTGACCATATGATTACAGATGTATGTTTTGTGTTCATCTATGCAGTTAGAGACTGATCTACCTGTCTGTCTTTGTAGAATAGGTAAGGGTAGAAGTTTCCAGTGAGGCTTAAAAGCTGTGCGGAAGCATTTTATTAAAGACCTAGCTATTTTTGCAGATGTACCCTGGATGCAGGGGATGGTGATGGCATTCCTGAAATCCTTCTGAAGAGAAAGCCTTCCTATCTAATGGCTTTTTGATCCTATAAGAATCAAAAAGACATTGGATAGGAAGGTGTTGGGTATATAGTTGGGTTGAAAGAGAGATTCCACATGAACCTCTTGCAAGCTTGAGTGCAGAGGGTATGGTTAAGGAGGGACTGATAGTGAATGGAACAGGAGATATATGAGAAATTAAACAGAGTAAGTCCCAAATGAGTGGAAAGAGGAAAGAACTGTTCATCTTCACAAAAGAGACAGGCAATGAATTACAGGTCAATCTGTGTGTGTAGTATTGTGAAGAGGGAGGAAAGTGGTATTATTTAGATTTTGCAAAGGCCTTTGATAGACTGTCACACAAGCTGGTTACTGAAATAGAAAGCCGTCAGGTATCAGCAAGTTATATACGAGGGGGAGCAGCATCCAGAAAGCAAAACGTTGCTAGTTGTGTGCATCTGTTTTCAGGCTATTATTAATTTTGATTAATAATAATGGAATAAACTATTTTGTGTTGAATACCATGGCTACTCCTTCTTTTCCTTGATTGTCATTGCCTGAATATAACATTTTGTATTTATTGCTCAGAAAGATCTCACCAGTTTTGGTCTTTTTTGTTTCAGTCACCCCTATTATGTCGATCTGGTACTTATCTAATTCCTCAGCTAGCTCCATTTCTTTGCCATTCAGGCTTCTTACGTTGATAGTACCGATCTTTAACTCTGGTGATATTGAGTTGGGGTTTGTTTTCAGATTTGTTCCAGTAACTGACTTTTCGCTGTTCGCCTTGGTTCCCTGGCAACGGGGGCCTTGTTTAACCAGGCGGTGCCCCAGCCGGCATGAAATTTTGTCACGTTGTACCATCATTTTTTATTTTGGTTTAACCAATAAGAATACAATTTGATCGGCTAAATCCCAAATTGCCAGCCCATCCTCGTTCATTCAGTATCAAAGTAGATACCCAACAGGGTGCACCACGAGAAGGTGAGGATTGGACATTAGGTCAGAAGCCCTGGTCGGTTCTCCGCATTTCTTGAAAGGCTATGTGGAGGTCTCCTCTCAGTTATACAGCTTTGACCCTTAAGCACGAATTGTGGAAGAAAAGCTTGGTGAAGAACAAGCTGGATTCAGGCCAAATAGAGGCTGTCAGGATCAGATCTTCACTTTACGACAAATAGTTGAGAAAGCATGGGAATATAACAAAGATCTGTATTTAAGTTTTGTCGATTTGGAAAAGGCATATGACAAGGTGCCAAGAGAGAAGCTATTCAATACGCTGCAGTTATATGGTGTCAATGGGGCATTATATCAAGCAATACTTAGTCTTTATTTGAGTTGTAAGTCAGCAGTTAGAATTGAAGTACAGGAAGATGGTTTAATGTTAAATCTGGTGTGAGACAAGGATGTACATTATCCCCTCTGTTATTCATTATCTATATGGATCACATTATGAAGGAAAGTTGGTATTAAACCTGATATCAAAATTGGAGATGTTAATGTCAGCTCTTTGCTTTATGCAGGTGATGTTATACTTCTAAATAAATCTGCTACAAGTCTGCAAGATTCTCTGACTAAATTCAATTTCTGTTGTAATAGATATGGTATGAAAATAGGCAGAATCATTGAAAATGTCAACTGTGTTGTGAATGGAGAACCTGTGGAACAAGTAAAACATTTCAGCTACTTAGGCACGATTTTTACTGAAGATGGTAAATTAAATATAGAAATAGAAAACAGAATCAGCAAAGCTGGTATGGTGGGAAGTCAATTGAATAAATTCATATGGAATAAGAGAGAAATTAGTCGGAACACTAAATTAGCTGTATACAAGACAGGGTTCAAACCAGTTTTAACTTATGGATCTGAGAGCTGGGTCAGAAGTAAAACACTTGACCAAAGACTAGAGACCGCAGATATGAGAGTCCTGAGAAAGATTCGAGGTGTGAACAGATGGCATCAATGGCAATATTATATTAAAAATGAGGATATTAGGAAAGAACTTGACATTGTCAGCATCCAGGAATGTGTTAGCAGAGCTAATCTCAGCTGGTATGGTCACTTAAATAGAATGGGAGAGGAAAGATTAGCAAAACAAGTGTTCTCTGCCAGGTTGGCAGGAAAACGACCCAGAGGAAGACCAAGATATAGGTGGATTGATACGGTACAAAGTGCCTTAGACGATAGAAATATAAGATCTGATAATGTTGGAGTCTTGACAAGTAACAGACTGATTTGGAGGAAAATTGTAGATAGGAAGTTAGTAATGATGTAATTTTTTCATGTAGTACTGTCATATCCTGTACACCCCTTGAGGGTACATGGCAGGAATTTGATGATGATGATAAACTATTTTGTAGATATGCAGATGATGCAAAGTTCTGTCCAGAGGAAAAGCAGATTTCTTATTAGAAAAAGAGAAAAAGCAGATTTCTTCAGATCCTCCTGCATTAGCAGGAGGATCTGAAGCTACTGAGCAGGCAAGAGACTGGAATTACCAGTTTAATGGTGCAAAAGTTTGAAATCTGGTAGGTGAGGATGGGATGCAGAGTAAACAGTTAGTGGAGAAATTTTGAATGAAGTAAAGATCTTATATTTGATTATATAGAGAAACCTGTGGAGAATTCATGACTAAGTTTAACACACGTGAGCCACAGTAGTAGGATTTTTTATTACGTAAATATTTCGTCCTAAGTATCTTAGGACATCATCAGTACAGTAAGGCAATACTAGGAATGACAGAAGAAAGGGCACGTACTTACAAAGGAATCCAAATTGCGTGCAGTGATGCGTTGTGGCCTGAACTTAAATTAAATTGAACTAAATTACTTAAATTAAATTAAAATTAATTACAGTTAAGTTATTTTACACAATTTTGTATGACAATTTCCCATACTTTAGGGACGGCAAGAAATCATTGCGGTTTAGATTTGGTCTGTGGAGTAGGGCTTCAGCACTTTCTTTATATAAACATTCATATTTATATGAAGATCTGTGTAGAAGTTTTGTCTTTTTCCAGTGGATCTTGTGGTTTGGGTTTTTAACTCCATGTTGCTTGTTGTTTGGGTTTTCAACACAGAGTTGAAAACCCAAACCACAAGATCCATTGGAAAAAGACAAAACTTATATTCTTCATGCATCTTCTCTTCAGCCGTCTCCTTATATCTCTTCCATAGCTCTTTTTCAGATGCAATTCCTGTTTAATATTGTTTGTCATCCACTTTACTCCAAATTGTGTCCTCTTCTTCACTCATGGTATACAACTTACCACTGCTGCTAACAAATATTCTTTCACAATTTCCCATGCACTAATAATATCCCGGCCTTCCAGTTCCTCCCTCCACGAAACTTCCCCAAGTTGACGTCTTAGAATATTATAATCACCTGCCTTATAATTCTACATACATTCCCGTCTCTATGATACTCCTGCATGTCTATTCATTTTCCAAGTCAAAACCATATGGTCAATCTCTCCAACTGGTGGGAGAGATGTCACCTCAGTTATTATCAACTCTTATGATGCTATAACCAAATCCAAGACTCTTGAACCTCTTGTTCCCCTCTATTACATGTTGCCTAAGACATTTGTCCCTCAAGAATTCTAGAAATTCCATTCCTTTATTGCTACCTGTATCTTCCTCTTCCCAATTTATACTACTGTAGTTAAAATCTCCCATAGCAATCATTCTTCTTGCACTTTGCCAAACTCAACTGTCTCAACATCTCCTGGTCCCCACCTTCTGTGCTCCTGGGTCTGTAGCAACATCTCACTAAATATCCTGTCCTGCCCACCTCTACCTCACATCATATGCTTTCAAAATCATTAGTGTCACTGCCTTCCAAAGCCTCCACTCTTAGAGGACATAGGTCGTCACTTATCACAAGCAGTACTCTACCACCACGCTTTCCCTTCCTATCCTGCCAAAAAATACTATACCCAGCAACTTCTATTCCTGTTATTTATGTATTACATCAAGCTGCAGTAAAATCACCATCGTCATTCCTCTGCTTTCCTGTAAAGCATGTAAAAACATCAGCAATTCATTCACATAAATAGTCTTTGAAATAGTTTTTCTCTCTTTTTCTCATGAATACAAAATTAATTAGCTCCATCTATGACACAAATATACTATAGATTTTCACTCTAACCTTTCACAAACAGTGCTCTTGTGTTCCAGGATTTGCAAACATTGTGTATATGGCTGATACAAAAAAAAAGCAAAAAATCAATTTCCTCTAGAGCAAGGAAAACATCTGGCATTTAAATATGCAGATTATCCTGGTATGTGGAATTTAGACCTCAAATGATCAGTATATGGAATATAAATGTAATGCAACTGGTTTCACATACTAGTTTTATTTTGTGTTTATGAAACTGATCATGTACCTCTGTGGTAAAATGCCTAAAAAAATTCTTTAAAGCATCAGTCTATTTATATATCGGTCTTTCTCATAGTCTTTATCTGGACAGATTAGCAAAGCAAGTGTTTGAAGCAAAAATATCTCTAACTTGCCATTCTACTTTAACTAGGATACCTCAAAATGATAATATTTGTAAAAAAAAAAAAAAAAATGTAGTGATTAATTCATAATTTACAGGGCCTAGTTATAAGGCTAAATTCTGCATAATTGGAATAGACTTTTTAGAGTATTGATCTATAAAAAAAGGAAATAAATGTGAGAATTATGATAGAATATTTTGCCATACCAAGCATTCTAGGTAAGATTTATGCAACTATATTTAAGAAGAGACTAAAAAAAAATTGTGAAAAGAAATTTAAAAGAACACCTAGGTTTTCTGACCAAATAGCTGTTATGATGAATTTTTTCTTTATTAAAAACAGTTTAGAAATTGTTTATTTTTTGTAGATCTGGAAATGCATATGATAAAATGCTAAAAGAAAAGCTGTTCAAATATATGAAACAGGTAGTATAGTTCTGCAGGAACATGAAATACATGAACTTCATTCTCAAAAGAACCTATAGGGCAAGTAAAGAATATTAAGTATTGATGCCAATTTTTAGAATAAATGATACAGTTAGTTAGTATATGATGATACAATGGCTATGATGCCCACGTGAGCAGTAGCAGCATCTTATGAAATCAACACAAAGCTATTGGTTATAATGTAGTTTTTGCTTGTAAATTGCATGTAAATTGCACTCCTGGCCAGTTTGTATGATGAAAAACCCAACTTTCCAGAGGAAAATCCTGCCACCTTCAACTGAAAAACCCTGATAAAGGTTCTTCACATCCTATGGGATTTGAACACAGGTCTTTCCAACCAAACAGCATAATCAAAACTGACGGAGCTATGGAGGCTCAATCATATGGTGCATCACAGACCAATATGCAAGTTAAGTTGTAAGTCAGCAATTAGAAGGTGGAGCAGGAAGATGATGTAAAATCAGGTGGAAGACAGGAGTAAATACTATCTCCACTGTTAGGTATAATTTGTATGCATCACATTATGAAGAAAAGTAGCAATAAACTCGATATGAAAGTCAGAGATATTCAACTTAACTGTAATTTATCAGATGATGTTATGCTCCTCAATAAATCCATTACAAGTTTAGGAACTAATAAAACTGAAAAACTAACAAATTTGTTACAAAAATCAGCAATATAAAGAAAAAAAAATTAAATAGAACAAAACGCACTCATTCTTAGAGGAGAACTTGTTTTCCATTTTTTGCTTATTTTTTGCATTCTGGAATTACACATGCTTTTGTAATTCCTTTTTCCTGTTTGCCATCCACTCATTTACTGGTTATATGGCACACTTTGAATATTTCTTCATTTCTGATTTTATCGAATTTTTTCTTGAAATTTTCCTAAGAGTTTTCATTTCTGTAGTAGTGTTTAAATGTTTGATCTTAACTGTTTAAGATGCCTAAGTTAAAATTAGTCTTATTATACTTGTCTTAGTTACAATATTTAGATTTTTATTTTTCCCATATTTTGTATAAACATTCAGAAATCTTGTTTGCCTTAAGCACTTGCTCTTTTACTTTGTTTTCTGTTGTAGGATATGAATAAATTTATGCAGAATAAAATAAAATGCAACTACAACATTGGCAGCATTCAAAATTATTCAAACCAAATTTGACTTATGGGTCTGAGGGCTGGATTAGAAATCAAGCATTTAATCAAGAGCTTACACAGCCTACAGATGAGTTTTGAGAAAAATTACTTGGGTAAGCAGATGGCATTCAGTGGTAGAATCATAAAAATGACGTATTAGAAGGAACTGAATTTGACATTATCGTTCAAGAATGTGTAAATATTGTTAATCTAAGGTGGTATAGCTTACTTAAATTAAATAGAATGCAAGAAAATGATTATCAAAACAGATGTTCTATGCTAGAATGGTAAGAAAAAGACCTAGAAGTACGATGATCTCAGTGGTGTTAAATATGTCGTTTATTTTAAATGTTATCAAATCTTCAATTATATCTCATCCTCTGCGCCTTTGTAAAACTTATAGTTATCTCGTTTAAACCTTTCTTCTTAACCTTTACTATACATCTGACTTATAGCTGCAAACAATAAAGCTCACATGTGCAAAACTTACAGAACAAAGAAATCGCATCTGGCTGGAGCCAATCTCTTTGTCTGACCTACTGGTGTTTATTCTCAACTGAATTTGGAAAATTTATTTAGTTTCTAGCTGCGCCACCAAATTCGTGAGTGGGAGGTGAATCTCCCTCCAAAGAATAACACACAGTAAACCACACGGAACTTTTCTCTCTCAATTCTAAGTAAATCTATCAACTTAATTGTCTGTTATGCAGTCGTGACAATATCTATTTTTAAGGCTCACACAGATTCGAATTAATGAGTAGTGAATTGGAAATAGAAATCAGGCAAGTTAGTGGCATATGATGTGGATGCTCTGAAAAAGTCAAGTGACTTTGAGTGGCATAAAAGATTCAAAAATGGGTGAGAAGATGTGAACAACGATCCCAAAAGTAGGCAGCCCAAAACAAAAATGAGAGATGCAAATGTGAACAGATTTGGTACAGTCTGACAGACGATTACGTATGCGATTAATGGCTGATGAATTGCAAATGAATCGAAAAACAGTCAGGGCAATTTTAATTGAACTGGGTATGTGAAAGATTTCTGTGAAGTTTGTGCCTTGGATCTTGGACAACAAAAGCAGCAGCGGCTTCAAGTTGCGACTGAACTTTCTGCAAATAAGCACGTTTCTGAGAGTGATGAAGGGTGGTGAAACCTGTTGCTTCCAGTATGATCTTGAAACAAAATGCCAGAGTATGCAGTGGAAAAAACCCCCGAGTTTGCCATGCCTGAAAAAAGTGTGCATGTCATGTTTGCAGTTCAAGGCCATGCTGGTGTGTTTCTTTGATCACAAGGGGATAGTCCACTATGAATTCATTGAACAGGGACAAACGGTCAACCGACAATGCTATTTAGAGGTGCTGAAAAGATTACAAGATTCTGTTCATAGAAAAAGACCTGAATTGTGGCCTGACAAGTGGATCATCCATCAACAATGACCAAGAAATAGTGTGCTCATCATGAGAGAGTTTCTGGCCAAATTAGCAAATTAGGTCATCCTGCTTATTCACCCAACTTAGCTCCATGTGATTTCTGTCTGTTTCCAAAATTAAAGACTGTGCTATAAGGATGAAAATTTTCTGACATCGCTGATATCCAGCAAAACGTGATAAAGGAACTCAAAAGTATTCTGGATAAAGAGTTCCAGGCCTGTTTCCAAAAATGAGAACACCGTCTTAACCAGCATATAAATGCACAAGGAAACTACTTCGAAGGTGTCATTAACGTGTATATTCCGAACTTAGGTTTTTACAGGTGCATTGCAGGAATTAAACTGTCACACCTCGTAGCTCAAAAATTTTATTTGATTTACGGGTTCTCCTGTAAATCAAGAAAATCTCAAACAAGAAATGGACAAAGGAAAAATTGATATCATAGAGCTCTGTGAAGTCAGATGGGAAGGAATAGGTGATTTATATAGTGACGAAGTAAGAGTAATTTACTCAGGTGGAGATAAAAAGGAAAAAGGAGTTGCACTTATTTTTAATAAAAGAACAGCAAAGAGCATCATTAGCATAAAATGTCTGAATGACAGTATTATGGTGGTAACAGTGGCGAATTCTCCATGCTTGCTGTGCAAGCTCATTAATTCAGAAAGTACTATTTATTTGTTAATAAATGCATGCATTTATAAGCATTCCATTTAGGCTTTTATTTTTGTAGACAGATGTCTTAAGCTTGCGCGGCAATAATTGAGCTTTGCGTTCTATATCGAAGCTGATGCTTGCTCGTCTAGTCAAAGCTACCTTGGCTTGCTCAGTTGTAGGAGCTTACAGATCCTTGCAGCAGCACTGTGATTTCATGCACACACATAGCCATTTCACGTCGTCTCACTCTGTTGCTTAAACCACAGGCCATATGCAGTCAACGTAGCTCTAGCCAGTGAGCTTCAGCAACCTTTACAAGTGTGCATGTTGCTTGGGAAAATTAAGTTACAACCAAATTTTTATGATGATGTTATTGACCAGTTCATAAACAAGAACCGTAGGGTAGAATTTGTATTCAAGTAGCTAAATTGAAAAATATAGAATATCATTTGTAAAATAAATGTTGTATTTGTATGATTAAATGTACATAAATTTCTAAATATATAGTTTTAAATGGTCAGTACAGGTAACCCTC